>NC_136429.1:107878991-108478991 GCF_052849685.1 Lactuca virosa
ATTTATAATTTGGAATTCCCGATACCGACCCTCTAAGGCTGATGATTCTTCTTACTCCTTCATGCACACAACTGACTAATCCTTTTAAAAAGGAACTCTACCAATCCAAAATGAAGCCATATCATGATCAACACATCTCTACAATGACAATGGTTCAGACATTCATTCATATCACCCCTAACACTCGAGTTGTCTTTCTGACAAATCAATATTTCCAACTATATGGACGAGGCATATCCTATAAACTGGCTAGAGATCATCCATAGATATTCCCAACTCACACTCTTACATTTTTCTACTTCACAACTAAGGTCTCATACCTCGCTTTGAATAGTACACCATGATATCCTCATCAATCAATTACGGAACAATTCGACTAATTAATTTAAACACACATTCAATACATACCAGTTAAAATCTCATAACCAATAATTATGGGTATATATACATGTACCCATCATCCCACAAACCTGTACTTTTCTGTTTACCATTCCTTTAGCTCACGACACCTCGCCAGTCTTACTAACATCCCAATCGGGCATATCTGGCTCACGAACAACACCTTAATGGGCCTATGGGTATAAAACCATCATCCCATTGACTTGAAGGAAACCAACCATCATCCCTCATTCTATAAAAGTAGCACCCAAGAAAAAAATGAAATATCGAACCCTAGGAACCTAGACCTATCTGGTTTTCGGACCATACTCGAATTTCAAATCCTTCATCAGACAAGAATAGGCAAGGAGTCAGTCACCACGATTCTAAACTAGAGCCTATCCAAATACCTAATATGTGAATCGATGTTGATGACTCAAAATTTATGAAGAACACTTACCCATGAAAAGCTGCACCCGCTATAGACAATCAAACCCAAGACATTCTTGAATACATAATAGGTCGCACTGATACACTGTTCTTGAACCGAATCATCCATCTCTGATGGTTGTCTGCTTTTTCTCTTCCCTACGAGCATCACCTAAATAAAATAGACACTTCATAAATCTTCAATAGTTGTCTAAAGTCTTCCCTACCATATCGAGGTTTGCACATTCCTTAGACTATTCCATTGTATGGGTAGCTCACCCCCACTTGGAATCCAACGAACCTTTCCCATTGCTCTTGACTGATCGAACTCCTAATTATTCCAAAAGAATCATATGATTTAGGTTCTATGCGACTAAATGTAATACGAAACTAAGTATATCTTTCTCTTCACCAAAAGTGTTGGATTTTTTCCAGGGGAAACACCTACAAACACCCATACAATCGGTATATCCTCAACTGTCTTTTCTATACCGTCGTACATATCCATCATGAGTGTTAAAAATCTGACACCATTAAGCCACTATACATTCGAGTCCTTGCGACTGGACATAATTTTGTTCCCCGTCTAGAGCATCACCTTATTCTAATGGTTCTCCCCCGATTGGGTTTGAACTCATACATGTTTGCGATGACAATCAACCTACACACCAACCATCTCCTTGATGTCCATCTCGATTGTCAAAGACAATCCATACATTGCTATCAGATCCAATTCGATTGGTTGCCTCTAACTTCTGAAGGTGGTCTAAAACTCCCACCACAACATCATCTTCCTGCTAATTGTAAACGATCCTAGGGGCAACTCGTTCCAGAGTCGAAATTGGTTTAAACACTCACACACAATACAAAATCCAATTGACTACCAAATAACTAATTATAAGGTTATGTAAACCTACTTGTGCAACTTCCCAAACATTGTTACACTATAAATGATACAAATCCAACTATACATACTCGAATCTATGTAAATAGAATATAATAAAAACATAAAACACGAGGAAAACATACTCGATACGTCTCAAGTCCTAATGTGATCATGCTGATGACAATTGTGACATATCTTCACCTCCAGTATGTAATCTTGACGATTATGTCCCTTTTGTCTATACCTGCCGCATTTGGACTCGCGACATACAAACATGTGGGTCCTTCGACCCTTAACACATATGTCGTGGTTCTTTTGACCTCTAATTCTTGGCACAACAACGTTAAACTTCTTGATAGTTGTTAATAGAGTCGGGCCATACACCCACCTTCTTTTGCCAGTTGTGTCTCCAAGGTTAGTTCTCTCTCCAGAGTCGCCTCAACACTCCTATTAGCAGTCTGCACGACTGTAATCCGCTCCTCGAACCTGACGACCAACCTATCTATGATTTGCCTAATGATATTAGGCAACCCCTCTGGTATAGTCTATGAGACCTTAGAAACAATCCAATCACACATTGATATGTTGTCCGAATGAATCCTAGAGCTCT
Source organism: Lactuca virosa (assembly GCF_052849685.1). NCBI lineage: Eukaryota > Viridiplantae > Streptophyta > Magnoliopsida > Asterales > Asteraceae > Lactuca > Lactuca virosa. The sequence continues at coordinate 107,881,295 of NC_136429.1, forward strand.
CTGCTCCAGTTCTCGTTATCGACATTTTGTTTAACATAGATAGAACTCGCCACGATCTAACTAAAAGGGTTATCATTACACTTCTTTCTATCTATTCGTCCATTGGTGTCCCCGATCACCAATCCCAACTGAATGGAACAACATTACCATGATGTACAAGATTACGATTAATATGCTCACTAAATCACACTCAACTCCTTGGATTCTTTGCGAATTTTCCCAACTTAATTATGGATCCCGTGCTTCCAATAGTAGGAGCTTTAATATATCTTTCACACCTATCCATGCTCGTTCCGAGACCCCACCTGAAGTGACCAAGTCGCTTCTCGACGATAGTTATAACATCCATGTCTACACTAGCATGTGTTAATACTTCTTCTAACTCAATAGGAATCCCAAACCACCCTACTATCAGCCGCGGAAAAAACTTCTACCGATGTCAACTAACTATCTTACGAATACAATTATATGCACCAAAAATTAAATATTCTTTTGACTGAAAGATGATGCACTACAATGGTTAGACTAACACGAGAGCTGCATAATAGAGCCAAATCAAGCATTCTAAAGCTATTTAATTTTTATGGGATGCAACTTAATGTAATTGTTTAATAGTTAGCTAATATGAATATAGGTTTCTCATAGCACAAAGCAAGTAACATTCAAGTAATCAGTCTAACAAGCAATTCTATCACATACACTCAATACTACCATTCGCTACATTTTTTCTAGATCAGTAAGAATCACCCTCATCCTACTACTCTAAATCACATGGAGTCTCTTCTGGACCCGACGTGTCATCTCGTGAATGCACAGTCGTATATAATGCAAAGTAGATAGTCATTCGAATAAAAGATTTTGCACCAGAACAGTTGGACTTAGACGAGAGCAGCGCACCAGTTTAACTCATGAATTCTAAGTTTATTTAGTCCATATTGTATACAACCTAAAACATTCACTTAACAACCTATTAGTACTAGCAAAAATTACAAATAGCACATAACAAACATTACTATCGGCTATCTAGCACACACACACACACCTTATGTATTGGAAAGCAATAAAACACATCAAACCATTGAACCATTTCCTTTGGCTTTGGATGACTGTACACAATGTATCCTCGATCCCTATTTCCAAAAACTCCTTTTTTTTACAAAATTTTCTTTCAAAATTGTTGGGTCATATTTAAATGGTTTATGTTGGGCTTATTGTTTATTATTGTAGTTGGGCTTAGATATATTTATGTTAGTGGGCTAATTGTGTTTTCGGTTATGGGGACCGAAATCACTATGGTTATTTCGGTCAGCTTGGGATTGGGCCGTGATCAGGCTTTGTATTGGTTTCATATAAATAGTTTTCAGTCGTCTAGGAGTTTCGGTTGTTCAATCTTTGTGGTATTCGGCTGTTAAGAGTATTCTTGTGTACCAGGCGATTTCATTCAATAAAATCATGTGCATTAAGAGTTATTTGTGTTTTCTTGAATCACTATTTGATTTATATTCCGCATTCTTTAGATAGTTTGATTGATATCTTATTGAGCAAACTGTTTTGGGACTTACAATTGGTATCAGAGCTTTGTTAAGGTATCAATCGATTCAAGGACTTTGGGGACTCGTTTTTAACTGTTTTGATATCTTTGGTTTAATCGAAAATTGATAAGTTTTGATTTAAACTGATTAAATTTTGGTTGTTCATCGATTAGCTGTTCTTGGAGTTCTTGGCATTCATCGTGTTCTTCGTGGATCTTCATCTGAAATATTGGGATTATATTGGATCCTTATCAATTAAAATCACGAAATTTAAGGGATTTTAGTAACTTCCTGATAAGAAATCAAGGTTTTCGGTTCCAACATCCTAAAGGTTTTTCGGTGGGTTTTTGGTCAAAGTTCAAGGTTTTCGGTCAACGTTTAGCCCGAAATCTGTTCAAGAAATAAGATTTTTTCGGTTTTCATTCTCGGCTGAAATCAACAGTTCTCGGTCAACATCTTTTGGAGTTTTCGGTCAACTCACATGTTGGCTTTCCTTTTTTTTCGATCGAATTTTAATAAAATGGAATCTCAATACAACAGTTCAATGCATCAGGAGTTGGATTCTATTATGGGGACTGTCACTCGTATTCCTCGACTTTTGTCTGTTGATGGGTTTCCAGAATGGAAATTCAAAAGTGAGAAGTACATTAAAATGAATGATGCCAAGATATGCAGGAGCATTCTCAGAGATCCTGTCAGGATTACAACTTTGGATGATGAAGCTAAAACTGTTGTTAATAAAAAGATAGAGAACTACACGGATGAGGACTTTGAAAAGCTTGAAGAACATGAAATTTCCCAAAGCTCTTGCCACTCTTACCATGGCCTTATCTCCTGAAATTTCCCAAGGCTTTAGGGAATACACGTCTGCAAAGGACATTCACTGAGCCTAGTTGAAGCCCATTACCTGAATCCACTCCTATGGATTAGGATTTTGAAAGCCCTATTGTTGAACAAGAAGTCTTGCCTTCATAAGGGGCTCAAGCTTCTGGAAGCTCCTTTGTAGCCCCCAAGCTAGATATTTGAAAAGGCAAAAGCAAGCTACCTGAGTCTGAATTTGTGGATGTCGCTCTACTTCAGAACAAAGTTTTTGATTTGGAGCAGAGCTCAGCTAAAAGGGATTTGATTATTGGAAAGTAGGACATTAGAATCAGTGATCTTGAAAAGGAGAACTCCATTAAAGATGAAAAGATTTCAGAACTTCAAGCAAATCTTGGTGGTCTAACTGCTTTATTCTTTGACCTAAAACAGTGCTTACATCAAAAGTTTGGTGATGATTTTCAACCTTTAAGAGTTGAAGGAGAAAAGATTTATGCTTCTAGTTCTGGTCCAGCCAATCCAATTTCTCAATCTACAAGTGAAATAATTATAAGACCTGCTCCGGATGCAAATCTTGACACATTTTTGTCTCCGGGTCCTACTTCTACTCAAGAATGAAGAGAGAAGCAAGTCAGGATTAAGTAGCTAAAGGAGAAGATGCTAGTGATGAAGCATTCAGACCAAAATGCTCCAGGTGATCACCCTGAGATGTTTTTCAGGGAGACTGGGTAGAAATTTACGGATAAATATGGGGATCTCTCTGGCATTTTGATGTGGGGATATGATGCTGACAAGAAAACGTGGATCGTAAAGCGTAAGAGCAGACAAATTGAGTATTATTAGAAGAAAGTCGACTTTCTGTCCTGGACAAAAGTTGATCTTTCTGAACTTATTCATGCACCTTTCCACAATCCAACCAATGAACCCATGGCCTGGTCTTTTAAGCGTTTTCTTAAGGATAAAGCTAAAAATAACTTTGAAGGCATGAAGACTGCTTCATCGTTTACGAAAAAGGCCAAGGATGTCATTGATCCTCGCACTAATAAAACCATGGTGAATGTTATGTGGCCGCCTACAAAGCAAGCTAAAAGGATTCCGCTTCCCAAACATTTACCAGAAGGCACTTTTGACTCAATGCAATTCTGGGTCTATGATGAGGCTACCACATCAGTGGTGATCAAGCTGAAGAAGAGCCAGTATCGCATTATCGATCCCAAAGACTTGTTGAAGTTTTTGTTGGGTTTTGAGCATTCTAACACTCCTAAGTGTACATGCAACCCTAAATACCTTGGATCTATGTTTTTCTCTATTATACATGAAAATATGAACATCCAAGGTATTATACTAACTAGCATACAAAACTTTGATTCATATGAAATATAACAAGTTAGAATACATACCTCTTTTGATGTAGAATGACTTCATGAAGCTTGAGTGCCTAGTGCCCCAAGTGTGACACCTCAAATGGTTCACACAACACCAAATACACTTGGAATAACTTGAGAGAACATCACACTTCATAAAAATCGGCTAGCCCTTCTTATCACTCTAGTGGCCGATTTTGTCAACAATAAGATGCTTATATAGTTAGTGACAATTAGGGTAAACCCTAATTGTCATGGCTTTCCATTTCCTTGGATCCATGGGTTCAAACATACCATGGAGCATCCATGGAGCATCTTATGGGTTTTAGCCCAACTTGACAATCCATGGAGCATTAGCCTACTATACAAGTATGGGTGATTTACACAATCAACCCATATATTTAATTAGTCTTCTTTTGATCACTTAATTAATTCTAGATTAATTCTTGATCAATACTAATTAAATAATCTTATTAATATATTATAACTTATAATATATTAACAAACCTTAAGTGTTATTTCTCTCATTATAGTCTATCCAAATGCATGATGCCATGCAACCCAAATGGACCATGCCGGGTCGGGTCAAGTCTTACCAATTATAGTTATGGACTTAGACATTAATCCAACAGTCTCCCACTTGGATAAGTCTAAAACTATTATTGCGTATGACTTCAAGAACCGACTAGAAATCGTAGCTCTCAAAAGCTTCCGTCGAACTCTGACCTTGCCGATGATCTCTGACCTTTGTTAATGACTTGTCCATTAGATAAGTGATCATATATTCCTCCATTGTAGATATCATATGGACTGAGACATGGATTATCAATCATTCTCTCTGTCCATTTGCTGTTTCCCGATTTTCGATTTATGATGACTGACTGATTGAACAAATCAAATCAGTCCTGGCTTGGCCAAGCACTCACATGTGTCATCGCTAAATCATCGAGGGGCCCACAGATATCGCTTTTATCCCGAAGGTAAAAAGAATGGATAAACTTCGACTCATATGGCTTGTTCTAGTACTTGTTGAATCATACACAAAGGCACGTTTTATAACATCGAGTTACCAATGTGTTTTCGTGCAATCAATGTATAACCAACTCATAGTAACAACTCATATCTCTAGGTTTTAAGAATATAAGATATTATCGTCTCATGATCACTCGTGATAAAATCCATGAAGTGATTCAAATGAGCGTGGGTTGAATCCAATACTTAGAACTTATGAGCACTCATGAGTGTGGTAGCACCACTTTGTCCAACATCTTAGACCTCTACAAGCCAACCCATGACAGTCTTGATTCATATCTACTTCCAACATATGACCGACTGTGGATGGTTTGAATAACTTAATCATTCAGGAAGAGCGACTTAGTTATTCTGGAAGTCAAAACATGCAAAGAGAAACACAAGAATAAATGAATCAAATATGGTATCAAACCCTATGAATATAAATAAACACTTTTATTTATCACCATACTGATTATTTATTATTCATTGTTTCGGTTTTATCAACTTTATACTTGAATTAAAAACACTAGTTCTCCCATGCTCCAAGCATGTACACTATGTTTTTCTTAAACAATAGCTTTGCCATACACCAAGTATGCACTCTATGTTTATCTATGATCCTTACTTTGTGAACTAGATTGATTGAACATACTTTCAATGATTCTCTTTTCACACTCTCAACTCCTTATCGAAAAATGTGAGAATTTCAAATTCCTATCATTTATCGAAAACTGTTTAGATTTTAAACTTATATGCACTGACCCTCCTGTAATGAATATGTACAAAGTCACAAAGACTTGTCAACAGTCATTATAAGGTATTCCAATGGAGTTCAACTCCATGGAAACTAAGTCTCATATTCAAGGTACATTGCTTTGAACATGCTTCTTGCATTAAGTTTTCTAATCTTATACAGATTGCTTCCATCTATGGAGACAACTCCATATTCTCATTTTGACTATCACTTCTGAACAAGAGATGCCTATTTTTTCCAGAATATGTCAATATGGTCCTTCCAATATTAACAGTATACTTCCAACTGTCCTTGAGCAACCAATCTTTGGTAAACCTTAGATTGTCCTCGACAATTGCTTAATCCTTTTAGTCATATCCCATTCTAGACCTTTTCCCTTCTTAATGCCTCTGGGCATTTGGAAAATTTAGAAAGGACAAATATTATAGTACATGCAATCGATCTTGTACCCAAAGCAAATAGGACACGATTCATGATGTCTCACATAAAGACATGATTCTAGACCAGTCTTTTGCTACAAAAATTTTATTTGCAATGTTCTCTAAATTTGACTATGAAGAGGGATGCCGTAATCATAATCGAATTTTGAGAACGCAATATATGGAATTTCCTTAAGTTGAACCAATCCAACATTAAATTCATATATATATATATATATATATATATATATATATATATATATATATATATATTCTTGACTAAAGATGATTAAGTTCTCAATCTAAGTCTTTAGAACTGAAATGAAGTATATCCTCTCCCTTAATTATAGTAAAACAACTTTTTCAACCCCTGCAACTTCACGAATTGAAACTTTTGTTTTCTATAATTAACATTGCTAACTTGCAATACTTATCATAATTATCATGCTCCCACTAACAAGATGATCATTAGCATAACACTTATGGTCCCACTAGCTTTGACATGTACTCAGAAATCAGCTGATCTTCTAGAAATCAATACTTTATTGACTTTCTTACCAAAGTTCAGACTTCTGATACGAGATTGCTTTGATAAAACTTTATCAAAATCATACACCTTTCCTTAGATAGCATGTATGTGTGTCTAAACAATTTCAGAACTATGAAAAGGGATGCCGTAATCATAGTCTCAATTGTTTAGACCTTTTGTCATCTGCTTCAAATCTACTTTGTGGAAGTGTTTCCTCACCATCATTTTCATGAATCGAAGAGAAACCTTATGACCCTTAGATTTTATGGTGTATGTGTTCTTATCCATGAGAATCGCCAAAACCATAGTCACAAGACACGGTTAATGACAAATCCAAACTCATATGGACTGAACTCAATCTTAACTTCTTGCCACCTGCCAGTACAGGGCCTGCCATTGCTTCCAAGTTGTTATGCAACCAATTGAGAACTCTAAGAACTCGTATGAAAAGCCAACTTTAACTGCAATGGGCACATAAATAGAATTATGTCAACACGATAGGTTATAAACCTCACGTCGTGTGCTAGTGAAGAACCTCAGGTTTTATTCTTGATTAGTTCTTGAGAATTTCAAGACCTTTAAGACTCCCACTGTCCTCTTGACATATAAGACTCTCTTGTCAAATATTCAAGGGATAGTGCGGATTCTTTATCAAGACAAACACTTCACACAATTGGCCTTAGTTGGTCTTTATTTAATCCAAAACATCACAACTTACCAACTTCAAATGTACAAGAGTAGGACACTTTTACTCTTACATTTGACAAGTGTTATAAACCTTTCTTTAAGATATGTCACTCAACTTATAGTCTTGGAGTATGACTCTAAGACTTGTTTTGAAACGAAGTATGACTCATCTTCTCGATTTAACCATTTCAACAATTCATGACTCCTCTTCTTAGTCATAAGAATGCACTAAGATGTCCTTAGAAGACCAACTCTGATGTGGTTCTTTAATCATTAAGATGATCACAAAACATGATACTAAAGTACTCTCCCATCTTTTCAGATTTGAGAAACTTTTATCTTTCTGCCTAATTTGATTCTTCTCATTCGTTCTGCCATACATTGAGACTTTTCCAATGTTTCAGAATTATACTTAAACTTGTAACTATAACCATATTTACTAAACTTTAGTAAATCATGAAGAATAGTCTTAACGAGCTTTGTGGTGGACATGACCAGTGCACAAGAATGTGTACTCGATCCCTTTAGTCCTTTACTTGACTCACATATACATGTGAACAAGGAATTAGTCTTAATTTTCCAAAGCTGAAAGTTCTTATTCATCATACTATTCAACTTGCATGATTCCAAGTTTCGGTCCAATTGAAACTTGGGCGATGAGGAACTTTTCTGATTTGGTAAATTTAGACACTACCACAAAGGAAAGAATCAAATCCATTTTCCAATATTGCTGTCAGTGGAATCATATAAGCAACAATTTTCCACAAATGTCATTGTAAGGATACTTCAAATAAATAAAATTAAACAATTTTCTTTTATTTTAAAACTTTGCGGAAAAACTTATCCTTGCAATCCACATGGAAAATTGTTGTTATCTATTCCTTAGCAATATATCATAACTTCTTTAGCAACTGCTCAAAATTCTGATGCGATCGAAATCCACCTTCGCGATCAGAATCATCATATACTTCCTTTAAGATTTCTCTCTATTCTTTGATTCTTAAAACATCAACATGTGACCCAGTCACATCATGTAATGAGGATCTCAGAATAGAACTTAACAGAGTTAGATAATGGGCTCTACCTGATGTAGAGTCAAACTTATTGACTTTAACATCCTTAGGTAAATTTGGCAGCTTTGCAATCAACGCCCCTTCCTTTGGCAAAATAAACATATGGACCCTTTAGTAATGGGACTATCTCAGACTTAGCCTTTCTCTTTACCATTTGGTCAACCGGGTTGACTATGGCCAATCCCTTTCCATTGGGAAGAGAATGCTTTTTCTGGATTTCCAGTGTCACCATTGTCACTGTCCATAAAGTTTTTGGGAAGTTGATCTTCTAATCAAATTTGCTTTACTATCGTTCCAAATCATTGCTGATTCAGCAGCACCAAGCAAATAGATATGATCATTAAGGTTCATGTCATAGTCTGTTTCATAGTAGTCCCAAAGGAACTCACTATGTGACTTAGAAAGTGATTGAACCACCAACTTTCTCAAGACTTTGACACCCAACTCTCCCGGCTTGTCAATATGTGACTTCATCTCCAAGATGTGATCACACCTAGACCTTGCCTTGCCAATAGGGCTTGAGTGACCTTGAACTTGTGGGTTAGGTAGAATAATTGGAGGAGGTGGAGGAAGTGAAGTTCCAAGAGATTTGGGAAGATCATAGATGTCTGAACTAGACATCTTTTTGGGAGATATTCAAGTTTAGTTGATTTAAAGTCCTTAATATAACACCCAATATGAAATATTAAGGCTAGGACCCAACAACCTATTTATAACTGGAAAAGGGATGCCGTAATCCAAGCTATAAAATAGTTGAAGGTAGGTAAATGACGATTTACCAATTTCCACCATGAAAAACAAAATAATTTAATTAGGTTTTTACTTGGATTTGAAACTCCTAGATCTTTCGAGATTCATTGAACTTTTCAATGCCATGTTTCAATCTCGAGTGTGCCCTTCAGGTATTGTGACTGGGATGCCGAGGATCACAAAACAAGGTGTGAAGTAACCATGCAAATTACTTGGTACTCTTAAATGTTTATCACCCAACCAATGTGCCGGTAAACCACACACGCTCCACCGGCCTATGATAAACTTTAAGAAACCCTTTGCCTACCTTGTTAAATCAAGCTAGTGTGTCGGTTAACCACACGAGCTCCACTAACGGTTTAAACAAAGTGCAAAGTGTAATTTCATGGATTAGCACCTTATTCACATTCTCCTAAGTAACTAAGATTGGGAATTTATAAGTGTTTAGTTACTTAGTATTTATCATTAATACTTTTAATGAAGGGAGGATTATAGTCCTTGTCCTACCTGTTCAGCTAACGACCCTCCACCAGTCAAGAAAGCGGTGGGTGAGAGTGGACACCCATTAAGCTGCCATTTTATAGGCAACAACCTTATACCCCCCTTATAGACCGGCTTCGTGAATGAGGCCTACTAATGGTAAGACTGACTTGCTCTTATATATATATATATATATATATATATATATATATATATATATATATATATATATATTGTTGGATTAATGTCTAAGTCCATAACTATAATTGGTAAGACTTGACCCGACCCGGCATGGTCCATTTGGGTTGCATGACATCATGCATTTGGATAGACTATAATGAGAGAAATAACACTTAAGGTTGGTTAATATATTATAAGTTCTAATATATTAATAAGGTTATTTAATTAGTATTGATCAAGAATTAATTTGGAATTAATTTGGAATTAATTAAGTGATCAAAAGGAGACTAATTAAATATATGGGTTGATTGTGTAAATCATTCATTCTTATATATGTGGGCTTGTGATCCAAGATTCCTTATGTTGGACTAAGTCCATGGGGTGACCCATGGATACTCCATGGAGGTTAAAATCCATGGAGCATAAGGAATGGGTAAAGTTATGAGTTACATGGTGTAACCCTAATAGCCACCATATAAAAGAATCACATGGCTCAAGAAATCGTGCACTAATGTGTGAGTGTGAGGGCTAGACGATTTCAAGGAGTGTTCAAGTTTCTCTCAAGTTATTCCAACTGTATTTGGTGTTGTGTGAACCATTTGAGGTGTCACACTTGGGGCACTAGGCACTCAAGCTTCATGAAGACATTCTACATCAAAGAGGTATGTATTCTATCTTGTTATATTTATTATTTTGTATGCTAGATTAGGATAATACCTTGGATGTTCATAATTGTATGTATAATAGAGAAAACATAGATCCAAGGTATTTAGGGTTGCATGTACACTTAGGAGTGTTAGAATGCTCATAACCCAACAGTGGTATCAGAGCCTAGGCTTGTTTTCTGGTTATACTTGCAAAAGTAGCTGAAAAATCGAGTTGGATGCATATATTCAATTGTTTTGGCTAGAATTGGACTAGGAACATTACCCTAAGATGTTTTTGGACTTATAAACTTGTTTTTGATGTGGTAATGTTCATGTTAATCCAATTTCTAAGATAATTGTCATAATTTCAAGATTTGTATTAGTTTGTATGTTCATGCTAATTTCTTGAAGATTGATGATTTGAATTATCTTGTTCTTATGAGGTTCTTAGATTAATAGAAAAGTTGTGTGAAATAGTTGTTTTCAATCCATTTTAATCTAAGAGTTGATTCCAAAGTGTGTTTTTGTAACTTGTCCTCAAGTTATATGAAAAGTCACATTTAAGAATCATAAAACTCATAAAAGTTGGCAAAGGTTACAAAATGAAGAGTCTAGTTCTAATTAAATGGTTTTATGACTCCATAACTTGTCCTCAAGTTATGGAGGTTCAAGAGTCTCTTCATTAAATTAAAAAAAAAGTGTAACCTTAATTAGTTCCATAAGTTACAATAAAAAAAAGTTATTTTTTTTATTAATTAGTTTAAAGTCTCCCATAACTTGTCCTCAAGTTATGGAACTTGAAGAGTTTTTTTTTTAAAACTACTTTAAACTCATAAGTTATGGAATTAATTAGTTTTGAATAGTTTCAAAACTTGCCCTCAAGTTTTGGAATTTGAAAAGTTTTCACTTATGAATACTTTAATTCCAAGTTAGCCCTTAGAATTTTAAAAGTTAAAATTCAACCCTTATACTTTATAATATTATAAGTTAATAATATTTATATATATGTATAAGAGTAAAGTCAGTCTTACCGTTAGTAGGCCTCATTCACGAAGCCGGTCTATAAGGGGGGTATAAGGTTACTGCCTATAAAATGGCAGTTTAATGGGTGTCCACTCTCACCCACCGCTTCCTTGACTGGTGGAGGGTCGTTAGCCGAACGGGTAGGACAAGGACTATAATTCTCCCTTCATTAAAAGTATTAATGATAAATACTAAGTAACTAAACACTTATAAATTCCCAATCTTAGTTACTTAGGAAAAAATGTGAATAAGGTGCTAATCCATGAAATTACACTTTGCACTTTGTTTAAACCGTTAGTGGAGCGTGTGTGGTTAACCGGCACACTAACCTGGATTTAACAAAGTAGGCAAAGGGTAACTTAATATTTATCATAGTATCGGTGGAGCTCGTGTGGTTAACCGGCACATCGATTGAGGGGTAAATATTAAGGGTACCAAGTATATTTGCATGGTTACTTCACACCTTGTTTTGTGATCCTCGGCATCCCAGTCACAAAACCTGAAGGGCACACTCGAGATTGAAACATGCCATTGAAAAGTTCAATGAATCTCAAAAGATCTAGGAGTTTCCAATCCAATTAAAAACCTAATTACATTATTTCGTTTTTCATGGTGGAAATTGGTAAATCGTCATTTACCTACCTTCAAATATTTTATAGCTTGGATTACGACATCCCTCTTCTAAGTTATAAAATAGTTTGTTGGGCCCTAGCCTTAATATTTCATATTGGGTGTCATATTAAGGACTTTAAATCAACTATCTTGAATATCTCCCAAAAAGATGTCTGGTCTAGACATTTATGATCTTCCCAAATCTCTTGAAACAAGCTTTCCTAAATGAAGATGATGTCCCATGGATATCATACTTCTTTCACCTCCTCCAATTATTCTCCCTAACCTACAAGTTCCTAAAAAGTTTAAGGTCACTCAAGCCCTATTGGCAAGGCAAGGTCTAGGTGTGATCACATCTTGGAGATGTAGTCACATATTGACAAGCCGGGAGAGTTGGGTGTCAAAGTCTTGAGAAAGTTGGTGGCTCAACTACTTTCTAAGTCACATAGTGAGTTCTTTTGGGAATCCTATGAAACAGACTAAGACAAGACCCTTAATGATCTTATCTATTTGCTAAGATCAACTTCCTAAAACACTATGGATATTGACAATGATGACATTGGATATCCAGTAAAGCTCTCTCTTGCCAATGGAAAGGGATCGGCCATAGTCAACTCGGTTGACCCAATGGTAAAGAGAGAGGCGAAGTCTGAGATAGTCCCATTATCAAGGGTCCATAGGTAACTATTACCAAAGGAAGGGGCATTGGTTACGAAGCTGCCAAATTTACCTAAGGATGTTAAAGTCAATAAGTTTGGCTCTACTTCAGGTAAAGTCCATTGTCTAACTCTATTAAGTACATGCTGATTCTGATCGCGAAGATGGATTTCAATCGCATGGTTCGGTGATCAGAATTTTGGGCTATTACTTAAGAGTTATGATATTTATATTGCTTAGGAATATATAACAACAAGGTTTTCATATGGATTGTAAGGATAAGTTTTTCCGCAAAGTTTTAAAATAAAAGAAAAAGGTTTCGATTTTATTTATTTTAAGTATCCTTACAATGGCATTTGTGAAAAGTTGTTGCTTATAAGATTCCATTGATAGCAATATTGGAAAAATGGATTTGATTCTTTCGGTTGTGGTAGTGTCTAATATTACCAAATAAGGAAAGATTCTCATCACCCCAGGTTCAATTGGACCGAAACTTGGAATCATGCAAGTTGTATAGTATGATGAATGAGAACTTTCAGCTTGGAAAATTAAGACTAATTCCTTATGTGAATAAGGAAAGGACTAAGGGATCGAGTACACATTCTTGTGCACCGGTCAAGTCCACCACAAAAGATCAAGAAGACTATTCGTCATGATTTACTTAAGTTCAGTAAATATGGTTATACTTATAAGTTTAAGTATAAGTCTGTAGCATTGGAGAAGTTTCAATGTGAGACAGAACGAATAAGAAGAATCAAAGTATGGCAGAAAGATAAAAGTTTCTCAAATCTGAAAAGATGGGAGAGTACTTTAGTATCATGTTTATGATCATCTTAATGATTAAGATACCATATCACAATTGGTCCTCTAAAGTCATCTTAGTGCATTCTTATGACTAAGAAGAGGAGTCATGAATTGTTGAAATGGTTAAATCAAAAAGATGAGTCATACTTCGTTCCAAAACAATTCTTAGAGTCATACTCCAAGATTGTAACTTGAGTGACATATCTTAAAGAGGGTTTGTTAACACTAGTCAAATGTAAGAGTAAAAGGTTATCTACTCTTGTACATTTGAAATTGGTAAGTTGTGATGTTTTGGATAAAACAGAGACCAACTTAGGCCAATTGTGTAAAGTGTTAGTCTTGATAAAGAATCTGCACTATCTCTTAAATATTTGACAAGGGAGTCTTATATGTCAAGAGGACAGTGAGAGTCTTAAAGCTCTTGAAAGTTTCAAGACTTAATCAAGAATAAAACCTAAAGTCCTTCACTAGCACACGACTTGAGGTTTATAACCTATCGTGTTGAAATTTTTGTGCCTATTCAAGTTGGCTTTGCATAGGAGTCCTGAGAGTTCTCAATTGGTTGCACAACTACTTGGAAGCAATGACAGTCACCTGAGCTGCCAAATGGCAAGAATTTAAGATTGCACAAGTTTAATCAATATGAGTTTGCATTTGTCACTAACCTTGTCTTGTGATTATGGTTTTGACAAATTCACATGGATAAGAACACATACACTATTAAATCTAAGTGTCATAAGGTTTTTCTCCGATTCATGAAAATGATGGTGAGGAAACACTTTCAGTAAGTAGATTGTAGCTAGATAGCAATTGTGATATTTGCATTCTCAAAGTCGTTAGTGGAGCGTGTGTGGTTTACCGGCACACTAACATGGACTTGTGAGAAGTGGCAAAGGTCTAAACAATTGAGACTATGATTACGGCATCCCTTTTTCATAGTTCTAAAATTGTTTAGACACACAGGTGAGCTATCTAAGAGAGGTGTATGATTTTGATAAAGTTTTATCAAAACAATCTAGTATCAGAAATCTGAACTTTGGTAAGAAAGTCAGCTGATTTCTGAGTACATGTCAAAGCTAGTGGGAGCATAAGTGTTATGCTAATAATCATCATGTTAGTGGGAGCATGATAATTATGACAAAGGTTGCAAGTTAGCAATGTTAATTATAGAAAACAAAAGTTTCAATTCGTGAGGTTGCAGGGGTTGAAAAAGTTGTTTTGCTATAATTAAGGGAGAGAAAATTATACTTCATTTCAATTCTAAAAGCTTAGATTGAGATTTTAATCGTATTTAATCAAGGATATATATATGAATTTCATGTTGGAATGGCTCAACATAAGGAAATTCTATATATGGGTCCATTATTTGTGTTCTAAAATTCGATTATGATTACGGCATCCCTTTTCATAATCTGAATTTTGAGAACTTGGCAAATTGAAATGGAAATATTATAGCAAAAGACTGGTTTAGTCTTTATGTGAGACATCATGAATCGTGTCCCATATGCTTCGGATATAGGATCGATTACATGTGCTATATTCATCCTTTCTAAAATTTTCCAAATGCCTGGGGCATTATGAAGGGAAAAGGTCTAGAATTGGATATGACTAAAATGATTAAGCAATTGTCGAGGACAATCTAAGGTTTACCAAAGATTGGTTGCTCAAGGACAGTTGGAAGTATAATGTTAATTCTGGAAGGACCATATTGACATAATTTGTAAGGAGGCAACTCTTGTTCAGAAGTGATAGTCAAAATGGAATATGGAAATGTTTCAAAGTTAGAAATTATTCAATCTGTGTAAGATTAGGAAACTTAATGAAAGAAGGATGTTTCCAAGGAGCTGATCTCCTTTGGAATGCTCTGTAATGATTGTTGTCAAGTCTTTCTGACTTCGTGCATAATCATTAAGAGGATCAATGCATATAAGTTTAGAATCTAACAGATTTCAGTAAATGGCATGAATTTGGAATTCTTGCATTTGCAGTAAGGATTTGGGACTGTGAAAAGAGGATCATTGGAGTGATGTTCAATTGATCTATTTTACAAAGTAAAGATCATAGACAAACATAGTATGCATACTTGGTGTATGGCATGACTAGTGTTTAGAAAACATAGTGTACATGCTTGGAGCATGGGACAACTATTGTTTTAAATTCAAGTATAAAGTTGATAAAACCGAAACAATGAATAATGAGTAATCAGTATGGTGATAAATAAAAGTGTTTATTTATATTCATAGGGTTTGATACCATATTTGATTCATTTATTCTTGTGTTTCACTTTGCATGTTTTGACTTCCAGAATAACTAAGTCGCTCTTCCTGAATGATTAAGTTATTCAAACCATCCACAGTCGGTCATATGTTGGAAGTAGATATGAATCAAGACTGTCATGGGTTGGTTTGTAGATGTCCAAGTTGGTGGACAAAGTGGTGCTACAACACTCATGAGTGCTCATAAGTTCTGAGTATTGGATTCAACCCGCGCTCATTTGAATCACTTCATGGATTTTATCACGAGTGATCATGAGACGATAATATCTTATATTCTTAAAACCTAGAGATATGAGTTGTTACTATGAGTTGGTTATACATTGATTGCACGAAAACGCATTGGTAACTCGATGTTATAAAACGTGCCTTTGTGTATGATTCAACAAGTAGTAGAACAAGCCATATGAGTCGAAGTTTATCCATTCCTTTTACCTTCGGGATAAAAGCGATATATGTGGACCCCTCGATGATTTAAAGATGATACATGTGAGTGCTTGGCCAAGCCAGGACTGATTTGATTTGTTCAATCAGTCAGTCATCATGAATCGGAAATCGGGAAACAACAAATGGACAGAGAGAATGATTGATAATCCATGTCTCAGTCCATATGATATCTAGAATGGAGGAATATATGATCCCTTATCTAATGGACAAGTCATTGACAAAGGTCAGAGTTCGACCGAAGCTTTTGAGAGCTACGATTGCTGATCGGTTCCTGAAGTCATACGCAATAATAGTTTTAGACTTATCCAAGTGGGAGACTGTTGGATTAATGTCTAAGTCCATAACTATAATTGGTAAGACTTGACCCGACCCGGCATGGTCCATTTGGGTTGCATGGCATCATGCATTTGGATAGACTATAATGAGAGAAATAACACTTAAGGTTGGTTAATATATTATAAGTTCTAATATATTAATAAGGTTATTTAATTAGTATTGATCAAGAATTAATTTGGAATTAATTAAGTGATCAAAAGGAGACTAATTAAATATATGGGTTGATTGTGTAAATCATTCATTCTTATATATGTGGGCTTGTGATCCAAGATTCCTTATGTTGGACTAAGTCCATGGGGTGACCCATGGATACTCCATGGAGGTTAAAATCCATGGAGCATAAGGAATGGGTAAAGTTATGAGTTACATGGTGTAACCCTAATAGCCACCATATAAAAGAATCCCATGGCTCAAGAAATCGTGCACTAATGTGTGAGTGTGAGGGCTAGACGATTTCAAGGAGTGTTCAAGTTTCTCTCAAGTTATTCCAAGTGTATTTGGTGTTGTGTGAACCATTTGAGGTGTCACACTTGGGGCACTAGGCACTCAAGCTTCATGAAGACATTCTACATCAAAGAGGTATGTATTCTATCTTGTTATATTTATTATTTTGTATGCTAGATTAGGATAATACATTGGATGTTCATAATTGTATGTATAATAGAGAAAACATAGATCCAAGGTATTTAGGGTTGCATGTACACTTAGGAGTGTTAGAATGCTCATAACCCAACATATATATATATATATATATATATTATTAACTTATAATATTATAAAGTATAAGGGTTGAATTTTAACTTTTAAAATTCTAAGGGGTTAACTTGGAATTAAAGTATTCATGAGAGAAACTTTACAAATCCCAAAACTTGAGGGAAGGTTTTGAAAATATTCAAAACCATTTAATTCCATAACTTATGTGTTTAAAGTAGTTTTAATTAAAACTCTTCAAGTTCCATAACTTGAGGACAAGTTATGGAAGACTTTAAACTATTAAAGAATGTAACTCTTCTTCTTTTGTAACTTATGGAACTAATTAAGGTTACACATTTTTATTATTTAATGAAGTGACTCTTGAACCTCCATAACTTGAGGACAAGTTATGGAGTCATAAAACCATTTAATGAGGACAAGACTCTTCATTTTGTAACCATTGCCAACTTTTATGAGTTTTAAGAAACTTTAATGTGACTTTTCATGTAACTTGAGGACAAGTTACACAAACACATTTTAGAATCCACTCTTAGATTAAAATGGATCAAAGACATATAATCAATCAACCTTTTCTATTAATCTAAGCAACTCACATGAACAAGATAACTGGAATCAAACTTTTTCATGTAATTACCACAACACTTAAACTAATACAAAACATGAATCTATTGACAATTATCTTTGAAATTGGATTAGCATGAACATTACCACATCAAAAACAAGTTTATAAGGTCAAAAACAGCTTAGGGTAATGTTCCTAGTCCAATTCCAGCCAAAACAGTCAAATATATGTTGTCAATGCATCAAACTCGCCGAGATGGGTTTTGAGCATTCTAACACTCCTAAGTGTACATGCAACCCTAAATACCTTGGATCTATGTTTTTCTCTATTATACATGAAAATATGAACATCCAAGGTATTATACTAACTAGCATACAAAACTTTGATTCATATGAAATATAACAAGTTAGAATACATACCTCTTTTGATGTAGAATGACTTCATGAAGCTTGAGTGCCTAGTGCCCCAAGTGTGACACCTCAAATGGTTCACACAACACCAAATACACTTGGAATAACTTGAGAGAACATCACACTTCATAAAAATCGGCTAGCCCTTCTTATCACTCTAGTGGCCGATTTTGTCAACAATAAGATGCTTATATAGTTAGTGACAATTAGGGTAAACCCTAATTGTCATGGCTTTTCATTTCCTTGGATCCATGGGTTCAAACATACCATGGAGCATCCATGGAGCATCTTATGGGTTTTAGCCCAACTTGACAATCCATGGAGCATTAGCCTACTATACAAGTATGGGTGATTTACACAATCAACCCATATATTTAATTAGTCTTCTTTTGATCACTTAATTAATTCTAGATTAATTCTTGATCAATACTAATTAAATAATCTTATTAATATATTATAACTTATAATATATTAACAAACGTTAAGTGTTATTTCTCTCATTATAGTCTATCCAAATGCATGATGCCATGCAACCCAAATGGACCATGCCGGGTCGGGTCAAGTTTTACCAATTATAGTTATGGACTTAGACATTAATCCAATAGTTTTGTGAACGTGATATCCAAATTTTGTCAAACTTTCAAATAATTGTTGAGAATTAATTGTTTGAAGCTGCCACAAAAGCCTTCACCGGAATGGTAGCTACCATAATTGAAAAGGAGCTATGGGCTGGGGTATTTGATCAAGCGGACGTGCATCTCGTGGAGAAGCCTCTAAGTCAGCCATCAATAAACCAAGGGGGAGATTATTGTAGGGTCATATTTAAATGGTTTTATGTTGGGCTTAGATATATTTATGTTAGTGGGCTAATTGTGTTTTCAGTTATGGGGACCGAAATCACTATGGTGATTTCGGTTAACTTGGGCTTGGGCCGTGATCAGGCTTTGTATTGGGTTCAAATAAATAGTTTTCATCCGTCTAGGAGTTTCGGTTGTTCAATCTTTGTAGTATTCGGTTGTTAAGAGTATTCTTATGTACCAGACGATTTCATTCAATAAAATCGGGTGCACTAAGAGTTATTTGTGTGTTCTTGAATCACTATCTGATTTATATTCGCATTCTTTAGATAGTTTGATTAATATCTTATTGAGCAAACTGTTTTGGGGCTTACAAAAATAACTCTCGAGCTGCAAACATGAGTTCAAAAGTCACCGAAGTGAGGCTGATTCTCTCAAACTATGCTCTAATACCAACTTGTAATGTCCCAAAATTTGCAATAAATTTTAACTTTTTAAAACAACATATGTTTATCTAAAAGTCATAACTTTTACTAAATAAAGTTTCAAAATGAATCCCCAAGATCAAAGTTATACAAAAAGCCCCCTGTAAATTTACAAGTTTTAAAATAAATATAAAACATAGTCCAATGTATTATAAAATCTTTATCACTACGACCTGAGCCAGTGTGTATCGTTACACCCTGCCATCCTGAGTAATTGTTCATCCTGAAAGAATAATGTTAAAATGAAAGGGTTAAGCACAAAGCTTAGTGAGTTTCAAACTTACACAATATAATCTCATACAAGTTCTACCCCTAACATACATGTATCAACCATAGTAACTACATAGCCACAGATGTAAGTCAAAGAAAAAAAAATCAAAAACAAGCATAAACCCATTGAGACACATCAACTAAGCCCGAGCCCCTTGCTTCATACGTCGAGCCCTTGGGACACATCAGTTACACTCGGTCCCCTAAACCTAACCTCATTGGGACATATTGGTTACACCCGACCCCCCTTTCTCAGTGCGTCGAGCCCTTGGGATACATCGGCTATGCACGATCCCCCGCTCAGTACATCAAGCCCTCTATACGTATCCCTCGATACTTTGATCGAATACCATACACCAACTAGAATGTACCCCAACTTAGTGTCACCCGCATACACATCCTATGAGCACACACGACCAAAAGTATGGGATGCACAACATCACACAGTGTAGTGTGAAACTCACCTCAAATCCATGATAAACCTCCAACTATAGCCTAGAAAACTAATCACACCAATTCATTTTCAACACTCCTATAATAGAAATGAAGATTGAAAATGGCTACCATTTATGCTAAACATATAGACAAACTACTAGACTGAATTTCCAAATTTCAACCCAAAACATCAGCCCGTTCAAAGCCACTTTAACACCACCAAAGCTTGCTAAAAGTTTCAATATTTTTCCATATTCCTGTATTTCAGTCTTTTATATTTCCTGGGACTACTTGTAAATGTCTATTCTATTTTCCTACAATTCATTATGGATTTTACAAAATGGGATATCGATACAGCTAATTTCTGACCAATCAGTGAAAATGACGATTTTCACCCTAGTTAGAGCCATCATAATGTCAAGGAAAAATCATAGACGTTCTAGACTCGAAACCTGAACTTTGGGCACTGACAAGTCTTAAATCTGACACTCTTTGATTTTTCTAGAATTTTTAAAAAACAGGGACATAATATGTATTTTTATAATATTTCTCAGCTTTGACTTTTAGGGGTTAATTGACATCTTAATCCATTAAGTCGTTCAAAATCGCCCATAAATCTGGAGAATAATGACTTAAAGTCCAATTTGGAGTGTGATGTCAATATGGTCATTTGATGACTCAAAATCTAATTCCAAAGTATAATGATTAAATGAGAAAATTCCAACAATTAAGGTTTTAGACGTTTTGACCCATGTGGAGTGTTTTGACCATAACTAATGAAACGTAACTCCAAATCATGCAAATCAGGTGTCCATAGAAAGTAGACACAATTTCCCACAACTTTGTGACTGTGGACAAGTTTTTTATTCGACTTCTATTTTCCACGAACATGTTTGCAAGTTTGGGACAGTTTTTTGTCCCAAAATTTGAACATAAAAACAAAGAAAGAGAAGGGAAGAAATACAAAGCTTATTTAAATAAGAATCAACACCACAAAATCTTCACCCTTCCTCCTAATGGGTTCATCCTCTCCCTTCTTCCCATATTCATCTCTTCCAATCACACTCTTATCCCTCCTGTTTTCTCTTTGAGCTGCAAGTCACACACACACACATACACACACATACTTTCACACGTTTGTTTTATTTGTTTGCTAGGGGTCGACCCTCCTCATAATTATAGATGGATTGCAACAAAATAGGGCTAATCATGAGGCTTAAACACGATCAAGAGATGGGGAAATTTTTTCTTTTACATAATTGGCCCCCAAATTATCCCGTAATGACAAAACAATACCTATAACCAAAAATATTTTATTCTAAGGTTTCTAACATGACCACTTTTAGTCCCTCTACTGGAATATGATTACAATTCCTTCAAATACTCATTCCTCAATTATTATTATTATTATTATTATTATTATTATTATTATTATTATTATTATTATTAATCTTATTTTTTATTTGTATTTATACTTATATTCCTCTATTAAATAATTAAACAGAAAACGGGATGTTACTTCGTGAGACCGACTTATACACACGATACTTTTCATTTCGCATGCAAATACATAAGCTCAGAGTGTAACCGTCTCATTCCTTAAAACACATATTTATATACATGACACATTTACTTTTTTATGTAAGTCCTAAATTCGAAATATAATCCTCTTCGTCGATGAATATGGTGCAAGTTTATGAGCAAAGACTAAACGTCTTGATTTTGTAGTTTTCAAATTGTATGAAATGCACATAGTTTTCCCCACAACTGGCAATTCAAGATTTAAGATTGTTCAGGGCCTCAAATTTACGTTTTTCTAATTTCGTTGATTTAACATAATCTTTTTATTTATGGTTAGTTTAGAAAATTAATTATAGATCTTATGGAAAAATTATGGATAAAAACTTATCTTCTTCTTTAAATATTTTGTTTCTATGGATTTTGAGAAAATTGATTTTGATTAATTTATGAAATATTAGTTTAAGAATGACCATTGGATTCCCCATTTCTCTCATAACTCTCTATCATTATTTAGAATTAGTAACAACCATTTCAATGTGTTTTATGAGTGTAATAATGCACCATCATAATGTGCATTCATCTTTCATCTTATTTTAGTTGTATAAATAGTGAGCCATATGTATTAGAAAGGTGATGATTTCATCACAAGTATAGGAATAAAAGTTCTCTACACTCTCATGTCTTTCATTACTCTATAATTTATCTTGTTATTTGATCATGTTTTATAACACGTTATCAACACGACTCTACTATAGAGCTCCAACTTCTTGTCGTTCTTGTCATTGTCAGGTGTATATATATATATATATATATATATATATATATATATATATATATATATATATATATATATATGTATATATATATATATATATATATATATATATATAGGCTTAGGTTATTCTATTTAAACTAATTATTGTGTTATTGTATGCATCAATGTAGGCCAATCATTTTACTTATTTTAAGAAAGTGATTTACCTATATTATTAAATAAAAGAAAAATAGAATAATGCCATTTAATTAAAAGAAGGGTAATATTGTACATTTGCATTGCCTTAAAATTAGGAAACCAAAATTTAAAAAAAGAAATTTACAGATTTTAATGGATCTTTGATTATCTTAATTTTTGAATTTTGATTTTTTTTTAAATTAATTTAGTTTAAATAATTCTAATATAATATTTAATCATATCCGGTTTTATTCTGACAGAATGACATTCTTTTTATAATGATATTCTATGAAAATGCAAGCCATAAACTAATAAAGAGTCTTACTTCTCGCAGAATAAACAAATTTTTAGATACAAGTTAAATATTTTCTATTACATCCTTGAAAAAATAAAAAACTTTATATTTTATTCTATAATAATGAAACATTCCCTAATAACAAACAAATATAATATGTAGATTATTCTATTGGAATATACTATTACATATACTCTTATCATTCTATTATAGATTAATCTAACATAATATGACAATGAGTAGTGCATTTTTTTGGAAGATCGGTGACCATTGAGGATTGTTCATGTCTATCCCACACACATTCATCCAACCTTCGGGCCATTGATCATCATGTACTTCATTCATTCTATGAGAATATCTGTCATGAAATTGAATTATGTAAGAATAAAACTATGTGAGAATGCTTTTATACACCAAAAATAAAACAAATTTTAGTAATTCTAAGAGAACTCATACTACATGTTAAAATCAAGTAACACAAATAACGAACTCATAAATTATTTTGTGTTCTTCAAGAATTTGAACATCAAGTTCTCTTTCAGGCATTTCTACAAACACCTGGTGTGCAATATTCTCATATAATTATTTTTGTGTTCTTCCATATGTTACCTTTGCTACTGGTAGTAAGGTCAACTGCTTTAGTCTAAAAACCTAATAAGAGTTTTTGGTTCACTTCCTAGAGCATAATTTCAAGCTTCTATTCTTCCCAACTATTTTTAGACCATTCAAATACTCAAACAACATCTTCAATAGACTAATGATAACTATCATTCCTTGTAGAAAAATGGCAGGGAACTAAGAACACAGTGACTTTCCAGCTCCAGCTGGGAAAATCACCATACTTGATTTCCCAGAAAACATAAATGTAATGACTTCCAAATTTCAATTGCCCAACCAAAAAAGAATCAAACACATGAGTAAGCTTCAATAACCTGATTAGATTCACATTTATCTTCCTCCAATGGAAAACCTTCTTGTTCACATAAACACTGCTCCTCTTCTAAATTTGCAGGCCATTCAAAGTCTCCTAGGAAACGAAACAAAAAAAGAAAGACCAATTAGATTTTCATCAAAGTACAACCAAAAAAACAAAAACTTTGTAAAGTAAAGAACATAACAGGCCTGGATGCGGAAGATTGCATCTAATACCTTAACCATCGTGTTAATGGGTTCCACCGGAAACCCTAAACACCAACAAATTCAAATAAAATTTAATAAATTTGAAGCAATGAATCAATACATATGTACCAGCATACAAAGAGCGATACATGGGTGTGTAATCGATTGGAAGAAAAAAAGGAGTTGTGATTGGGGGTGGTGTCGATCGGAATTAAGAACCTACCACCGATTTCAAGAAGATAGGAAGAACCATGCGATCGATTGGAGAAGAGGGGAGAAAAAAAATCTGGGAACGTGCATACAGATCCCAGTTCAAGAAGTTGTGATTGAAGAGGGGAGAACCGAGAGAAATTGAAACCGAGAGAAGAATGAAATGTTATATCTTTTCAAATTAGTAATCCCTATATATCGATTGCCCATCTTTGCCCGATGCTTCTCCCCGATCTTTGCCCGGTCTATTAGTCAGGTGATGAACACGGGGAAATAAAGCCCTTCTTTTTGTTTCAGTTCATTCTTTTTTTATGGAAGACATCAGCTGTATATAAGAAAAGAAATTAGGTTAAAATTGAATGCTAGCAAGATTATAGGGATTATTTGTGGAAGCTAATTATCAAATTACTAAAATACCCTTGTTTATTTATTTAATTATTTAATTTTTTACTTAATTTTAATTGGTCCACATTTATGCATACAATAACACAATACTTAGTTTAAACAATTGAACCTAGCTCTCTCTCTCTCTCTATATATATATATATATATATATATATATATATATATATATATATATATATATATATAATTTTTTTAAAGTTCATAAGTATAATGCTCACAAGTAATATAATTCTCACAAGTAATTTTTTGATACTTCTTAATTAACAATCCCCTAACATACAACTCTTTATTTTGATTAGTATTTTCACTATGGAAAACCATGCTAGAGAAAACATTCTCTACTTTTCATGCCCCTAACATGCTCCTACAGCAGCAACAATATCATGAGAAAGGTTTAAAAAAGAATCTGAATGTATCTCATGTCTTCTTGTGGCTGAAAAAAACAATGAACTATTTATGAAAATCACCAATCATTCTCGACCAGTTCTAGTCCATTCCCTGAAGTGAATGCAACATCATATAATTATAATAGCCATCGGTCTAACCAAGGTCGTGGAGGTCATCATAGTTATCGTAACAACAATAACAAGATTGCAAGTTATGACAAGAAGTTAGAAAATAACAAACACCCCACATCCTAATGATAAAAGTGGTCAAGGCAAAAAGAAAATTTAAAATATTTGTCACCAATGTGGAATGACCGGTCATTGGTCTCGTACATATCACACTCCAAAGCATTTTGTTGATATTTATCAAGCTTCTCTAAAATATAAAGAAGGAAAAAATGCAGAAACAAATTTTGTTCAAAATTATTTTTCTGAAGATCAACTAGAAATAGGACATTTGGATGTTGCTGATTATCTTGCCTACACGGACGGGGCAAGTGGTGCTATAGATGGTGATGGAAGTACCCAATTTTTCCCATAAAAAGAGATGGATATGACATATCATGAAACTGTTAGTTTCTAGTATCATTTGATTTTTGCATTATGTTTGTTTAGAGTCATTGTCATGGTCAAGAATAATATATAGTTTTGTTTATTGTCTTTTATGATTTTTATGTCATAGTCGTGTCATGAGAAGAGATCTCGGTGGTTCTTCTCAAAATAATAAAATATGACTTTATTTCTCTAAGTTGAATATTTATTATTTCTTCTTCTTCTTCTTCTTATTATTATTATTATTATTATTATTATTATTATTATTATTATTATTATTATTATCATTATTATTTTGAAGAGAAATATGGATATTTGCAAAAGAAATGAGAAAGATATATGTCTTGTAGACAGTGCAACAACACATAACATTTTTATTAATGAAAAATATTTTGCTAACTTATCAATTTAATAAGCAAAATGTTACTATAATAACGGGTAGTGCAAAAAATGATTGAAGGCTCCGGAGGAACGAATATAGTATTACCATAAAGGACAATAATTACAATTGGTGATGCATTATTTTCATCAAAGTCACCAAGAGATTTATTAGGTTTTAAGGATATTCGGTCCAACGGATATCATTTTGAAACAACTAATGATGGTGATAAAGAGTATCTCAATATTACAAAAAATGATATCGGGTAAGAATAGTCTTTTGGAAAAATTACTTGTATTGTCCTTCGGATTGTATTATACAAAAATTAGAATGATTGAATCCCATGTTATTGAAAATAAAAGGTATGATAACACCTTTAATGTTTGGCGTAACCGGTTAGGCCATTCCAGATCAGTTATGATGCGTAGAATAATTGAAAATTCAAGAGGTCATTCCTTGAAAAACCATAAGATTTTTCAAGCTGTTGTATGCTCCTAAAGAAAAATTAATTTCCTGTCCATCATTAAACAAAGTTGGGTATGAATGTCTTAGTTTCTTAGAAAGAATTCAAGGGGATATATGTGGACCAATTCATCCACCATGTGGACCATTTAGATATTTTATGGTTTTAATTGACACGTCAACTAAATGGTCACATGTGTGCTTGTTGTCTAGTCGTAATTTGGCTTTTGCAAGATTACTTGCATAAATAATTGTCTTAAGGGCACATTTTCCCGATTACCCAATTAAGAAAATTTGACTTGACAATGTTGGAGAATTTACATCATAAGCTTTTAATGACTACTACATGTCGATTAGGATAACTATTGAACATCATGTTGCATATGTTCATACACAAAATGGTTTAGCTGAGTCGTTAATCAAACGCCTTTAATTAATTGCAAGACCATTACTAATGCATTTTAAACTCCCTATATCGGCATGAGGACATGCAATTTTACATGCATCATCACTTATACGCATCAGGAACCAAATATTTCCCATTTAAGGACATTTGGATGTGCAATTTATGTACCTATTTCTCCACCTCACTGCACAAAAATGGGTCCTCAAAGAAGAATGAGAATTGATGTTGGATATAAATCTCCATCTATAGTAAAATATTTAGAACCATCAACTGGAGATTTATTTACAGCTAGATTTGACGATTTTCATTTTGATGAAACAGTTTTTTCAACATTAGGGGAGAAATAAAGAAGCTGGAGAATAAAATCTCTTGGAATAAACTTTCACTTTCAGTTTTAAATCCTCGTTCAAGTCAATGTGAACTTGAAATAAAAAAGATAATTCATTTACAAAATGTAGTAAATCAACTACAAGATGCATTTACTAACCCTAAGAGAGTAACAAAGTCTCATGTACCAGATATAAATGCTCTAATGCTCCAATTAGAATTGATATCCTAGAAGGAAAAAAAATATACAACTACAAATGAATCTAAGACACGCCTGAAGCGTGGAAGACCAACCGGTTCTAAAGATGAAAATCCTCGAAAACGAAAGGGAGCAAATATAATTAATGGTCCAAAAGAGAAAAAAAATCTATTGAAAAGATTAATGAAGCTCTAAAAGAGTCCAATGACATAATAATAGAAACTAAGGTACCTGGAAAATATGAAAATGAAGAGATCTCAATAATTTATATCATAATAGGAATAAGATGGAACCGAAATAAGACAGAAGTCGACAATAATTTTCATATCATGTTCCGCGTGAGATTATAAAGAAAATGAGGATCTTGAACCTGAATCTATTGAGAAATGTAGGAATAGAAAATTTTAGCCAAAATGGAAAGATGAAATAAATAAATAGTTTAATTCTCTTACTCAACGAAAAGGTTTTGGACCTGTAGTCCGTACACCAAATAGGGTAAAACCACTAGGACACAAATGAGTATTTATGATTAAAAGAAACGATAAAAATGAAGTTGTGAGATATAAAGCGAGACTCATTGCAAAAGGTTTTACTCAAAGGCCCATAATTAATTATGAAGAAATGAAGCTCCTTTGGTTGATGCAATTACATTATATTATCTAATAAGTCTAGCAATACATGAAAAACTGGAGATGCGTCTGATGGATATAGTTCCTCTATTAATATGGTTCACTTGACAATGATATTTATATGAAAATCCCAAAAGGGTTTAAGGTGCCAGAAGCACAAACTCGTAATTCTTGAGATGTATATTCGGTAAAATTAAATAAATCTTTGTATGGATTGAAACAATCTAGCCGTATGTGGTTCAAATGTTTAAGTACATTTCTGTTGAAAAAGGGCTATAAAAATGATCAATTAAGCCCATGTGTATTCATCAAAAGATCCGGATCAAATTTTTTCATAATTGTTGACGTAAATGATATGAACACTATTGAAACTCCTAGAGAGTTGGAAAATGTTACTTCTTTTGTGAAAGAAAATTTTGAAATGAAAGATCTTGGTAAAACGAAATTTTGTTTGGGTCTTTAAATTGAGCACACAAAAAAAATGAAGTTTTTGTACATTAATCTAATTATCTAGAAAATGTGCTTAAGAGGTTTTTACATGGGTAACTCATATCTATTGAATAACTCAATGGTGGTAAGGCACTTAGATACCAAAAAGGACCAATTTCGGCCTTGTGAAAAACATGAAAAACTTCTTGGTTCCGAAGTACCATATCTTAGTATTATTGGTGCACTAATGTATCTTGCTAATAATACAAGACCTTATATATCTTTTGCCGTAAAATTATTAGCAATATAGTGTTCTTGTCTAACAAAAAGACACTGGTCAAACACATTCTTTGGTATCTTCGAGGTTATTTATTCACTTATGGAGATAATACAAGTTGTATAGTCCTATTCAAGGAAGGATTTATCAAAGGAGACAGAACTAAGCATATATCACCCAAGTTCTTTTTCAGTCATGATATTCAAAAAGAGTGAGGCATCAACATCTAGAAAATCCAGTCAAGTAACAACTTTCCCGATTTTGTTCATTAAAGACTTCCTACATCCAAATTTGAAAATATGGTATGAAACAATTCTATGCGATGCTTTAAGGAAATCAAGTGATGTGCTGATCGGGGGGGTTGGAAACATATTGTACTCTTTTCCTTAGCTATGTTTTTCCCACTGGGTTTTCTTAGAAAGGTTTTTAACGAGACAATTCTTTCCAATATCTATTATTAATCACGTACTCTTTTCCTTAATAAAGGGTTTTTCCCATGAGATTTTACCTATTAAGGTTTTAACGAGGCATGATACAATAGTCATTCAAGGGGGAGTGTTATGAAATATTAGTTTATGAATGACCATTGAATTCCCCATTTCTCTCATAACTCTCTATCAATATTTAACATTAGTAACAACCATTTCAATGTGTTTTATGAGTGCAATAATGCACCATCATAATGTGCATTTATCTTTCATCTTATTTTGGTTGTATAAATAGTGAGTCATATGTATTAGAAAGTTGATGATTTTATCACAAGTATTGGAATAAAATTTCTCTCCACTGTAATGTCTTTCATTACTCTATAATTTATCTTATTATCTGATCATATTTTATAACAGATTTGTATTAGAATCTTTTTTTTTTATTTTTTATTTTGTTCACGTTGGTTGTAATCGTTTATTTCATCTGAATGTTTATGCATCACTTATTCTTTTCACATCATTGATCCAGTCGCATAACTCGGTGTATATTAAAACTTTACATTTTTTATCCATATTCATCCTAATTAACTTTATAATATGGAACGGTATGCATAAACAAATTTTAGTTCATTATCAACCAATGCTGACACCACTTTTTATATTACCAAATACAGTTAGAACATATCAAACTATATAATGATCTCAATATTATTATGTAACATACTATTTATATGTTGTATGAAAATATAATGTAGAATAAACCTCATAAATGGTCCATGTGTTTTCAAGAAATCCAACATATAGTCTCTAAGTTCAGAAAAACATTATAGATGGTCTTTGTGGTTTCAAAACTTTTAACATATAGTCCCTCACCCACATAAAAAGACTTATATACCCTTTTTGCTTTTTTAGATTCAATTTTAATTAAAGTTATCAAAAAAGAAAAACGAAATAAATCTCTCTCTCTCTCTCTCACTCTCTCTCTCATTTCTACCATTCCTACTGCCATTTTTTCATTTGATCCAAAACAGATTTCCATGGGGCTTTTCTGTCTAGCAATCAAGATACCACAAGCAATCAAAAATGTGTATCTCATCTCGTATCACTCCTACTAGCATCACTCTATCATCTCGGTCTCATCAAATCGCATTCGGATCCAGACGATTACTCCTCCTCCTCCTCCAATTATGTCCTCATCTTAGAAGACTCCTCTCCTTCCCTCCTCCATGTTCTCGGCCACGTTGTCACCACCTCCAATAATACTAAAGTCCAAATCATACCGTACTCCTATTTCTCATTTAGTGAAGGCAGATCGATGGTAAAGAATATGGTGGAAATCGATAACTTCCACTACATCCCACCGTACCCTCATCCCTTTCTCTCTCTTCTCTATTTGAGTCAAAATGGAAAGGAATTCCCAGTTAGGGGCAATCAACAAGGTGAGCTTCCATGAACCCGGACACGAGTATTTCTCGTATTTAGGGCAAAAAAAAGACCGACTATACATGCCCAAATCTTTTGTCCATAAAATCAGCAAGGTGAGAATCATAGCTCGGATTTAGTATATCGATTGGTATATCGATTGTTGGTGGTGTATTTTTGGTGGTTTGTTTTAGCTAATGGTTTCCTTCTCATGCAAATCTTGAACAGAGAGGAAGACATGTGTAATTCTTCAAGTTCATCTTAGAAGTTGTTTTCTTCTGTCTTTATTGCTGAAAAGGTCATGAGATTGGGATATGAGAGGGGATATTCATAAAAGAATGTATTTTGCAGGTTTAGTGTCAAGCGAGTTTCATCTTTTGTGGTTTGGATGTGTATTGATTTCAGGTATGATTTTGATTATAAGGTTCGGTTTTGAGCTTTGATTTCATGTATTATTTTGGTATGGTTTTGAGCTTTGATTTTAGGTATGATAGCATGATTTCATATTTGGTTTTGAGTAATGATTTCATGTACAATTTTTATTTGGTGCAAGTGGTAATCGATGGTGGTTGTAGTCGGAGGTGAAGGACGTCAGTGACTATGGTGGTTGGTGGATCTCTAAACAAGAGGGAGAGAGAGAGAGAGAGATGTGGGCCATTCATATATTTAATAATAATAAAATATTATAAGGAAATAGTGAAAAATGAAAAAGAAATACGTAAAAGGTAAAAATGACACTTTAATTTTTGAAAGAGATTAAATCTAACAACGAAACTATTGAGAAAAACTGTTTATTAAAAGTTTTGAAATACCATCTATAAAGTTTTTTCAACATAGAGATAATATACCATATTTCTAGAAAGCAAAGAAACCATTTATGAGATTTAATCTATAACTAGATGAAATTAGATGCGCCGTTGGCGCTGTGTACCTAGTTTTCTTTCATTATTTGAAACTGTGGTAGATAAGCAACCATATTATAATATTGATGAAAGGATATTACATATATGAAACGGATGTTGATATCAGTTACATAGTAAGGAGTGGATTAGCAAAAGATGATCGCATCAGACCACTACATTAGCAAAAGATGGTTTCTGGAAAGATGCTGTAAACATAGGAGCACATTACATGTATGGATGGAATATTATATATCTAATACCTTGTAGTACTTGAATATGTTTGGGAGCTGAATTTTTGAATTCTCAGCTGGCATCTGTATGTAGCAACTGTCATCAGGGTCAACGGGTATTTTAAAAAATAATCTAAGATATGTATTTTAGAAAAGGTAAAGGTAATAGAAATAAGAGTAAATTACACTAAAGATGAAATTGAAAACTCACATGAAAGTACATTGATATATCAAAAAAACACCAAATAAACATTAAACAGGTGAAAAGAATGATAAGTGCAAACGAATATATATGTTTTTACATATAATTAACCAAGCAGGATTGACTATTGTTTAAACATTTATAAACATTAAGGCCTAAAATATATATGTTTTTTTTTACAAACGAAAGTTGTGTTATGCACATGTTATTGAATAACTCACAAATGAATTGGACCTGTTCAAAATTTGTCTTATTAGTGTATAAGAAGCAACTGAAATGTGGAGTGTAAACCCAAGAATACTTCATTACCCACATGCCTACAAAATATTGAATATTTTCTCGTTACTCGTATTCCGTACGGTACTTATTTCCTCTCACGTTTGTCTTTGGCCCTTTAGGATTTGACATATTTATAAAAGTTTAATAAATAAAGAACCAGAATAAACCATATAATCAGAGAACAAATCTGATTGATAAAACTTTATTTGATTTTATTTTTATTAACTAATCCTTTTTACCTTTTGTTGTCGGGTCTCATTGATATAGAAAGGAGTTTTGTGGGGTATATATGTTTGAAAACCAAATCATTTAAACCTTTTATGTTAAGAATGAAAAATATATAATTCAAACACTAGAAAATGAAGAGTATTAAAAAGATGTTGGACATTGTTCATTCTTAGGGTGGAATGCTTCCAACCCATTCAATTTACTGTCATATTAGTTTTCTTTTTATTTATTTTTTTTTTAAATTCACATCATATGAAAATAATATCTTTTCCAACTAACTCAATCTAGTTGCCAGATCTTTCTTTTTAATAATTAAAAACATACAAACTATAAACAAAAATTAGGTTTAATATTAATTTTAAAATATAAATAATTTTGCCAAAAAAAACTATATATATATATATATATATATATATATATATATATATATATAGTAGTTGTGATACCCGTATACTATACGAGTTGATCAAAACAAAATATTAAATACAAATGATTAAACGGTAAGTTTATTTGTTTGAAATTTGAAATAAGTAAAAATTATGAAAAAAAAAACATTAAAAAAAACATGAAAAACTTATATTAAAATTATGTGTTTAGTTGTCAAACCCGTATATTAAATGTGTTAATTATAACAAAATGTTAAATACAAAGGTTTAAACTGTAAATTTATTTAAAATTGAAATTGAAGTTTGAAACTCGAAATTCAAAATTTGAAATCAATATAGTTATTATGGTATGTTTAATTTATAGAAACTAAATTAATGATATATTCAGAAATAAAAAATGAAGTAAATGACAAGTGGAAAATAAATATCTCAAAATTATGACAAAATGACATGTGGCGTAATAAATGAGAGAATGACATGTGGCAAAATTATTTTCATTTATTAGGTAGGATATATATATATATATATATATATATATATATATATATATATATATATATATATATATATATATATATATATAAAGCTAGGTTATTTTGTTTCTTACATTTATTGTGTGCTAGAATGCACTAATAGGAATTTAGTAAATTAAATAATTATTTAATTAAATAAATATAGATATTAAATGATTTCCATAATTATATGTATATTAAATGATATCTATAATTATAATTCTCTTTTTATGGAAACTAATAAAATCCGTCATTGAATATGAAGAACGAGAGTGTATTCTACTAGAATACACTCTCATTTTGCTGGAATACACTCTCATTCTTCTAAATATGAGTTCATTCTGAAAAAATATTATTGTTGACATTAATGACGAATTTAATTAGTTTCCATAAAAATGAGTTATAAGTATGGATAACATTTAATATACATATAATTAATACTAAATTCCTATTGGTGCATTCTAGCACACAATAGATGTGAGAACATTTGAACCTATATATATATATATATATATATATATATATATATATATATATATATATATATATTTTGAGTGTGAAAAGAAAAAAAAGAGAAGAGAAAGAGAGGGAAACGGGTTGAAGAAGCCGCTCAAGAGCTTTCTACAGGAACCCGCTTAGCCTAGGCATGGCCGTGCCAATGGATGTGTCGAAAAGGAAAAAAAATATGTCAAAAAAATATGATATGTCGTGTATAGCGGTTGGATCGAAAAGGAAAAAAATGATGTCAAAAAAATCTACAAAGAAGACAAGTTGACATGCGGTTCTTTTGGAATAATCTTTACGTTATGCCTATCACCACAACCGATCTAAGGATTGTGTGAATTAATAGTATTTTTTTTCAACGGTAACAAAAAAACATATTTATATTAAACCAATTCTAGTTTTTCACGCAACATTCTGATTTCCGATTTTAATTTTTGTTTTCTGATTTCAACATTTTTAAATAAATAGATTATGATAATCTGATTTCATGCATCCTTGAGAAAAATCAATCTTGTATTTGTATTAATATGATTTCAAGTCGCTCACCGATTCCAATTTCCAATTTCTAATTTGTGTTAATATGATTTTTGATTCCTGTTTAAACTGAAAGATTTCATTATTGTTCTTTTATTCTTTGATGTTAGTTTTTTAATAAAAAGTTAATTCATGTGTTTTCTTTATTATTCGTGTTAATATGATTTCAAGCAGCCTAGAAAATGATTAAAAAATTATTACCTTTGTTGTTGAAAAAGAATTCAACGTTGCAAGTTCACAATTAGGTGTTTTCGTTTTCTTTACTTGTTTTTTTTTCTAATTGTTTTATAAGTTTAAAATAATAATATGTTGTCTACTAAGCATTTATCTATTACAAGAAAAGGGAAAAATCAAGTAATACTATTAAAAAAAGAACTAAGAATAAATTTATAACAATAACCTAAAATAAAATAAAAAACAAAAACAAAAAAGTCATCCAACTTGCTAACTTTTTTTTTTTGGAAATTAAGTAATCTAACCATTATAATTAGGGGTTTCAAAGAAAAAAATAATCATATTTTTTTTTGTTTTTGAAAAATAACTATTTTCTCCGGAATGTCTTCATTCCGGACTACTGTTCATATTCCAGAGGTTTTATTTTTTTTAATTTTCAAAGAAATCTTTTTTTATGCCAAATGTTACATTTTTAAATGTTGAATGTCATCATTTTCAATAAAATGTCTAATTTTATGCATTAATATTGTATATTGTTCACATTACTATGTTTATTTAACTTTTTGTTAAAATTAAGTAAAACAATGATTTTCTTTTTCGAAATTCCGAAATTGTTTTTCGGATTTCGGACTTGTTCTTGAAATTTCGAAGTTTTTTTTTGAAATCCAAAATTTTAGTAAGGAATCTGGAATGATTTTCCGGAATTCGGAATGTCGTTTCGGAATTAGTCAAAAAGTGTTTTTTCTTTGTCTGTAATGCCCATTCCAGACCAAGTGATTAATTTTGCTATTTTTTTATTTTGTTTAAATACACATTAAAAAGTGGTTATAATGATTAATTTCTAAATTTTTTAGTGTACGAGCCTCATTTTTTTTCCCAGCCTTCAAATCTGCTTAGACCGGCCTTGGGCCTAGGATGAATGCCATGGCGATACGACCAACCCAAATCAACTCATCCTAAGCCATTCCGACCAACCTAATTTTCGTTTTACGTCTCATATACATCACATGTATTCACCTCATTATGAATTATATAAGCCCAAACAAAACCAATATTTAACATCTACGTTACCCCATATCCATGTAAATATATTCATTAAGATTGTACCGTTAATTATTTAACTAGGAGAACCCATGCTTCGCATGGGTCAGAATAACTTTTTAGGTGTGTTACGCAAATGATATCCTTGATATAACTAACATGAAAACAAAATGTTTGGAGCCTTGTCCTTCCCATTAGAGGCCTTCACTTCCAATTACAGATTCAGCTGCAAAAAAGGGTCTGAAATGATAAACATTAAAAGAAAATTAAAGTAACATCAAACTAGTTTAGCAAAAAATGAAATATTTTTAAAAAATGGAGGGTATCTTGTTTATCATAAGCATTCTAGGATGACCATAAATTCTTGGTGGATGGTACATAGTAGGGTATGCAACCGGTGTCCCATATGGTGGCATCATAGGATGATGAAATAATTTACATAAAATGGATTACATCATTGTAGGAATGGAATCGATCAAAGAAATTGGAATCAGAAGGAAGTGGAATATGAAGAAATTGTATTATGTGATGTTTTTGGTTGACATGAAACTGAGAATTCAATCATATCAAAGAAATAAAATTGTAAATTATGTAATATGTGTAAAATGACCTTTATTCATTTGTTTTCTAATGAGTTTAAGAGACCTAATTTGGTTTTCTAATAAAAAAAGAAGTAAGAAACTCAATTCTTCCCATCCTCCCTTATGAACGATGAAATCCATCGAGCATGGACTATGATGGAATCTCCATGAATTCAATTCTGTTGGTTTAGCAATGAACTACGGAATAGAATTCGAGATTTTGATATCATCTGAATCCACAAATCAAACACACACTTAAGATTTTACATGTAAGTGGAAATGTTGACCTGGTTACCCCAAGTATGTTGGAGGATATATGAGAGTAGGGTGATGGTGGAAATTCGGATTCCTTATGGATCGTGTATGTTTACTTTCTAAACAAATGTTTCCACCCTTTGTATGGGTTACAGGAAATCTAGCCTAGGATAATCCAAAAGGACACTTGTGTATCTAGGCACAGAAACACAAACCAAATCGTCAGAGGGTTTTGAGTTTGTCTAGAAGAAGAAGAGCTGAGAAAGGTATATCATTCGGCTCAATTAAGGAGTCGTATTTATAATAGACAGATTAGTGTTTCCATCTTATATATTAGTTAGGAGAATCACGAAATTAATTTCATAATAAATGGTTACCAAAATTGATGAGATTTATTAATTTTACCATAATCAAGGGACTACCTTCAGGGGCTCTGCCCCTAGGACCCTACAAGGGGGCACGATCCCCTTACCCCCGTCTTTCTGTCATACCGGCTTATAATTCGATCTTATATATGCATCCACCCTGTATTCACCAAACATATAATATAGAGTACAAATGATAAGCACCTTAGCTCAGATGTCAGTCCCAATTACACAAAATACCAGGTGACACTAAAATCACCAACAAAGTATATGGAGGAGTTGGAGACGAGGCAAACAAGGGTTGAGAAAATCCAGAGCTATAACATGCCTGAATAAAATGTCATAAACTACTATAAAAATCATTGGATCTTGTAACTTAAAATTAATAATCACAGTCTATTACAATTCATACACACTCTGACCAATCTGGATATGGTGGTGGAGTTGTTTCCTATAATCAAGAGAATAAAATAACTTTGAATTATAATCCATTAAACACACAACTTTATATAATGCAATGAAAAAATAAAAAATAAAAAGGAGAAGACATGTTAAAAAATCGACCTCTTCAACTACTTTCTCTATTTTCCTACAATATTTCAGATCTTATCAATGTTCTGCCAAATTATAAGTTTAGATCAAATCTCATAATTCTCCTTCTTATAATTGTCATCAATCAGTGTTTGAAAGGGCCATTTTGTATTTCTATGATCTTATAGTATAATTTATTTACATTATGTGTACTACAACACACTTGAGGGTTATAGGATCACCACACTTTACCAATGAAGTTGAATTTTGGCACAATCACCATTGTTTCGAATGAAACATGACAAATTTGTCCAATTATATTACAATACATCAAGTATTCATTTAAGGAAACAATGACCAACAATAGGAATATTGACTACATAAAATGCAATCATTTTCTAACTGTTAAATAAAATGTTGTTCCAAGTGTCACAAACATGAATTGGATTGAAAAACATAATCTTTTATGGCCATGTTTCTCTATAATCCTTGTTTGCTGTGCAATTGAGGTGAAGATTATTTGAAAATGAGAACATAAAAAAAGTTGAGATAAAAAAACACATGAAAAGGATATGAAACATAGGTAACATCCATTTATGTTCTTCATTGACCCTTTATCGTTTGACCATCTGGAATCCAATCCATTCACACCAATCATTTTGACATATCTGGTGGTTCATCCCTCTCACTGCCATCATTTCTAGGCAGTTGTTCGGATGAATCTTGATGCCCATCTTTGTATCTTTCACTCAGATGTGTATCTCTTTGTATGTCAAGTTCTATATATTTTTAGACAAAAAACTATCAATAAATTGAATGGGTTGATTATGTATATGAATAAATATATATCCAATCACAAAAAGCTAAGCCATAAAATTTGACAAAATAAAAATTCGACCAATAAATTTACCAAATTTGGGATCCCAAGAAGCTGATACCGGTAATTTGATGCCGGCACACCGCAATTACTTCATAGCGAAGGCGGCCTGTACATCAAAAAATTCATCAAGGTATATTTATATCATATCCAAGTTTTTTATTTGTAAATGAAAGAAAACTATCTCCCAAAACATCTGGTCATTGCTAATTTTCTTTCCATCATTACCCCATAAGGAACTTGTATTGTTCCCCATTTATGAATCCAACTTACTTATGATCATAAAGGAAACCAGTGATAACAAAAAATCCAAAATTAATATCAAACCATCATTTGAAATGCTTGAATCCTAAAAATGAAAAGAAAATTACAAATTAGACATACTTTTTAAAATATCAATACATAATTCATACCTATATTTCTCATTACTTCATGTCTCTCAAAATTGAAGGTTCGTATTGATCGGATACACTCAAGTATGAATAATGAAGAACAAAAAAAACAAAACAATGAGTAAAAAAACATAATAGCAAGGATGATCACAAATATATTTTCACTATGAAAAGGTTCTCACAAAGAGAACAGTCGCACAAAACGATACACAAAGCTGTTTAGGGTTTAACCCTAATAGTATACTATATATAATTAAAGAAACGAAGATCCCACTATTTTAGGGATATATTCTAATCTATGTAAAGTCTGATCCTAATCACTAAGATTACAGATCATATATCTATTCTATAATTACAGAGTATATCAATCTAATATACAAATTATCAGTCTAATATAAAACCAATGACTAAGATCATGAGGATCACACTGTCGTTGATGAAGCTATTGTTGGCACTGGCGTTGACGATGATGCTGGTGCTGGTGGACAACGTGTTATGTGTTTGACTCATCAGATCATAAGGCATGACCTTACTGTATCGCCTATCTGATGATGTCAAAACTAATCTTCAACAAATTCTTTTGTTTTAAGAATTAAAGTTTAAGGCTTTCTTTCTTTTGCCCCGACTGGAAGTAAGAACTTTCTTGCGCTTTGAAACTATCCCCCCTAAGAAAATGAATGCGTCTGAGTATATGATGATCTTTCCCCCTTTTTGACATCATCAACATTTTAGACAAATGGTAGTATCAATAAAAGTAAGTAGTAAACAATAAGTGGCGGCAAACAAACTTATGAGATTGTGATGTTTCCTGATAGCATGTAATTATTCTATCATTTATAGACATAGTGTTGCGAAGTCTCAACAGCGTATGGTTTGATATGCTGAATCATGAACTTCTTTTATTAGAAGAAAAAAAAGGTATGTTGCGTGTAATATATTTTATTGTTTAAATGTAGCCATCGACAAAGAATGTCGAAGTTTTATCAGTGTATGGTAGATATAGTGAATCATCATCTTCTTTAATAGAAGATTTCTTGGGAAAGAATGGGTAGGTGCGTGTAATATATCATGGTACGTGATATAGCCATCGGCACAAAGTTTTCGAATTCTCATTAGCGTCTGGTTTCATACGTTGAATCATAACAATCTAAAGAAGAATGTACGGTGAGAATGGATTGGTGCATTTGATAGACTACAGTACATAGCCTAACAATTGGCATAGAATTTCAAACTTTTATCAATGTTTAGTTTTGCACAGTGAATCATTAAGTTCTTAGAAAAAGAAGTAGGATGTTTCTATCATGCTGAGGTGTAATCAGCGTGAATCATTGACAGTGATAATCCATTATCAAGAAGTGGTTTAAACCTTGCATCATAAAGTTAGTTGTAGTCTAGAATTAAAGATTCACCATCAATTCGTTCAATTGTACCATGTCATACCTCAGTCTAGGAGGTCAAGGACATGTGAAAAAGATTGGCTAAGAGAGGGGATAACTAATGGGTTTTACATGTATTAACGTGGATAAATCCTTAACAGTCAAGGGTACATGCAACCTAAAGACCTAAGTCATAACACTATTAATGTAACATTTAGATATAACAACATGAACACACTAACCCTAGGTAATTTCAAAAATTGTAGAAGAAAAAACATATCTTTTGATTGTTGTAGTAAACAATCAAGAATCATTTCTTCAATAACATGGAAGCTAGCAACAAAAATGTCTTGCCTCTGATGGTTCACACCCAACACTAGCAACAAGAAGCTTTTGAGACAGGAGATGGGATGTCAAACTTTCGGCCTAGGGATCTTGAGGATCAAGTAGCCGAAAATTTTAGCCTAAGGGG
This sequence comes from Lactuca virosa, assembly GCF_052849685.1. Lineage (NCBI taxonomy): Eukaryota > Viridiplantae > Streptophyta > Magnoliopsida > Asterales > Asteraceae > Lactuca > Lactuca virosa. The sequence goes on from NC_136429.1 coordinate 107,921,607, forward strand.
TCTTTTTATAGTGCAACCTGGAAGCCCTAGATAACCCTAATTTGAATAAAATAATATTAGTTCAAATTGGTAATTATCCAGCTTCCTGTTTGTCAGCAAGGAATATTCTAGATGCCTTGGAATACCTTAGTTTCGCCCGCCTCCTTCCAAGGAAGGTTCTGGACTCTTTCTTGTTCAATTATTGAACAATTACACTTTAACCCTTTCACTTTTAATTAATATAGTTAATCCCAAAATTAATCTAATTAATTTATTATTAATTATTAATTAATATTACTATTTCTAATTAATATATTATTTTCATAACATATTAATAAATTAATTTATTGTTATTTATTAATCTTGTAATAAATCAATAAATCAGTCTCTCTCTCTAAAAGTCATCATATTCAATTACAAGGTTTGAGGGCAACCCAAAAGAACCATGCTAATAAATCAAGATTATAATAATTCAATTATTGGCTTAGACACCTAATCCAACAGTCTCCCACTTGGATAAGTCTATAACTGCAATTACCAGTATAACTTCTAAATTAAACAGCAAAGACTGCTTCGTAGAAACTATCGAACTCTGAAATAAACAGACATTGGTCCTAAGATAAGTGATCTAATATTCCTCCATTCTACTAGATATCATATAGACATGAGACGTGGATTAGAATCAATCTCACTGTCCAAAATTTTGTTTCCCGATTTCCCGATTTGTGATGACGACATAAGATTTCAAATTGAACACAACAATTGAGTCCTAGCTGGGCCCAACACTATAAGTCACCAACAAATGACTGAGGGTCTTAAAGATATCGCTTTTCCCATTAGGGAAAAAGGAACGAATAAAATTTGACTTATATACTTGTATCCTTTACTCACCAAATCATACATGACACTGCATTTTATAACATCATGTTACTGATGCATTTACGCAACACCAATGTACAACCGACTTGTAAATTATAACTTATATTTCTCCTTTTCAATAATATAAGATATTATCATCTCAGAATTACTCGTGATTTAATCCATGAAGTAATTCTTTGAGCGTGGGTTTATCTAATACTTAAATATCCATTGCTTAGTACTCATGAATGTTGTAGCAATACAACTGCTATGTCTAACTTCTTTAGACAATCTACAATCCAATTCATGACAGGATTAATTCACTACTTACTTCCCAAAGTACGAGCGACTGTGGAATTTGAATAATTAATTTATTCGGGAAGTAAAACAAGCAAAAGGAAAAACAAGAATAAATAATTGACAAAGGCAGTAAACAAACTCATAAATAATCTCTATTACTGAATCACCAAAATTCAATTATGTTTATTTTGTTTCAAGTTTCAAACTAATCATCTAACTACTAAAACTAATTTCATATCTCAATCCAATGCTCCTAGCATGTTTTCTGTGCTTAATCCTACTCAGAGCCTTTGTGAGAGGATCTGCATGATTATCTTCTGACAAGACTCTTTTCACTATGAGATGACCTTCTTCAACTCTATGTCTGATATAATGGTATTTTCTATCGATATTTCATAGCGTACATGATCGATCCTACAGCCGAATCATAAGGGACCTGACTCATATCAGCTATCTCTTTATCCGTACTTGGGCTTTGAGTCTTACTCAATTTGGGATTGCTTTGAATAGGTAGCTCTTCTTTCTTGGAATTTTCCATACTAAACTGTTTTAGTACCTTGTCCAAGTATGTACTTTGACTATGTCCAATTGGCCTGTTATTTCTATCGCTCAAAATTCTTATCCCGAGAATATAGGCGGCCTCTCCTAGATCCTTCATAGAGAAACACTTTTCAAGCCAAATTTTCACTTCTTGCAAGGTTGTAATGTCATTTCCCATGAGTAGTATGTCATCAACAGACAACACTAAAAAAGTTACTATACTCCCACTAGCTTTGACATATATGCAAGACTCATTCTCTCTGCTAGAAAAAACAAATTCTTTGACTTTTTCATGGAAGCAAAGATTCTAGCTACAAGATGCTTGTTTCAATCCATAGATGGATTTCTCAAGCTTAAACACTCTATTGGGAAACTTTGCATCAACAAAACTCTTTGGCTGACTCATGTAAACATCCACAGCCAACTTCCCATTAAGGTAAGCGGTTTTAACATCCATCTACCAAATTTCATAATCATGAAAGGTAGCTATGGCGAGCATTATCCTAACAGATTTTATCCTAGCCATTAGTAAGAAGGTCTCATCATAGTCAACCCCTTGGTTTTGAGTAAAGCCCTTCTCAACCAGTTGTGCCTGGAAAGTGTGCACATTTCCATCCATGTCGGTATTCTTCTTGAAGATTCATTTGTAACCAACTATCTTTCGACCAGGTTGTTGATCAACCAAATTCCAAACTTGGTTGTCATACATGGACTTGATCTTGCTGTCCATTTCCTCTTTCCATTTAGCAGCCTAAGGGCCTGCCATTGCTTCCTTGTAGTTAGCTGGCTCATCCAAATTTATCAGTCTTTGATCACTGATAAACGTATCACCATCTGAAGTTATATGGAAACCATAGAACTCTGGTGGCTTGCTAACTCTATTGGAACGACGAAGAGGTAATGAATTGTCAACTGGTTCAACTGGAATTTCTTCCAGTGTTTGAGTGCTAGTGTCTTCTAATGTTCCTTCATTGGTTGACTCTTTAATCTCTTCAAGGTCAATTGTGCTCCCACTGTCCTCTTTGCATATGAGCTCTCTCTCGCGAAAGACTCATCTTCATGCTACAAAGACCATGTTTTCACTAGGACTGTAGAACAAATATCCAAAAGACTTTTGTGGGTAGCCAATGAAAATACATCTCTCACTTCTGACTTATAGCTTGTCATGAGTCTCTTGTCTAACGAAAGTTTTACAAGACCAGACTTTGATATGTGCTAACGAGGGAACTTTCCATGTCCACATTTCGTGAGGTGTTTTGGAAACCTTTTTAGTAGGGACAAGATTAAGGATATGGGAAGAGTGGATCGACTTATCATGGAACAAATGATGTCCAATAAGGTTCGATTTCGCTTCTCAGCCATACCATTAAGTTGTGGTGTCCTAGAAGGAGTCAATTGTGAAACTATTCCACATTCCTTGAGGTAGTCGTGGAACTTGATACTAAGATACTATCCTCCTCTATCAGACCGGAGCATCTTTATCTTCATGTCTAATTGATTCTCAACTTCATTCTTAAACTCTTTAAACTTTTCAAAGGTTTCTGATTTATGTTTAATTAAGTAAATATAGCCATATCTACTAAAATCATATGTAAATGTTACATAAAATCTATTAGCATCTCTAGTGATGGATCTAAAGGGTCCACACACATCTATGTGTATGAGGTTCAACAAACCCTCACCTATTTCCAAAGATCCAGTGAAAGGTGATTTTGTCATCTCGCCAAAAAGACAAAATTCGTACTCATCATTTGGCCTTAGGTCAAACGATTCCAAGACTCCATCCTTTTGGATTTGGGCAATGCGTTTCTTGTTAATGTGCCCAAGACGACAATGCCACAAACATGCATTGTCTAGACCATTAGACGAATTAATATCAAATACACTATTGCCTAAGCTATCAACACAACTCATAGTTTCATACACACCATTACAAGGTAAAGCTTAAAATATAAAAGCACCATTTTTATAAACTAAAATCAAACCATTCAAATCATTAAAAGCATAGCGAAAAACTTGTCTAAACAATGCATGACATGAAATAATGTTTCGTGTCATTTCTAACGAGTAGCAACAATCAACTAAACTAATCCTAGCATCACTACTAAGCACGAGCTAATAAGTCCCAATCTTGGTAACAGGAAAAGATCGCCTATCTCCCATGATCAGATTCATCCTTCCATGCTCCACCTCCTCACTTTCTTCTAGCTCCTACAAATCAGAACAAATATGAAATCCACATCCTGTATCAAAGGACCCAAGAATGAGTAGATGGTGAGTTATTAGTTTGAAGAGTGTATGTACCTACCGCCGATGGCTTCACCATGCTATCCTTGGTGTCTTGCAAGTATTTGGGGCAGCTCCTCTTCCAATAGCCCTTATCATTGCAGTAGTAACAAATGGCCTCTTTAAGGTCACTAACAACTGGAATGTTTGAGTTGGGCTTCGCCTTTGGCCAATTTCTTAATGACCCTACATGGGCCTTGTTCTTCCAGTTAGCTTTGGGAGCAGCCTTCCTTTTCTTCCCTTTACCTTTTTCAATGGCGAGAACGGGAGCATTAGTATGAGGGGTTGAATTCTTCCCCTTTAATCCCGACTCACCAGTCTGTAGCAAGTTGTGGAGTTGGGTTAATGTGGTTCCTGTGTTGTTCAAATGATAAGCTAATATAAACTGATCATAACAACTTAGCAAGGAGTTTAAGACCATGTCAATGGCCAAATCATTATCAAAGTCCACATTGAGCTTAACCAGGCGCTCCATATATCTTTGCATTCTTTACATGTGGTTGCAGACAGACTCTCCTTCTTTCATTTTGCAAGACATGAGGGACTTGACCACTTCAAGATTCTCTTGAAGAGCTCTCTTGTGGTACTTTTCCACAAGGTCATTGTTCATCTCAATAGGCCAATACTCCTCATCGAACATCTGCAATGCATGAGTCATTATGGTGACCATGATGCAAGCAACTTTTGTTGCATCATCGTAGTGTTTTCTGTAGGAGGCTAGTTATTCAGGAGTAGCAGTAGCTTCATCGAATTCAACGAGTTTCTCTTCAAGGACATATTCTTTGCCCTCGAAGAGAAGATCCATTATGATGTTGCGCATCCAATCATTATAGTTGGAGCCATCAAAAGTCACTTTGGAGACGATGGAGAGTAGAGAGAAACCCGTGTGGTGGGTAGAAAATGATGGAGCAGAAGAATCAACAAGAGTAGACATCTATAGATAAAAAGAAGAACAATTTTTGTTAGATGACAAATATATTTAATATTTTAACCCCTAATAAACGATTAAGGCTAGGATCCAAAATAACAATTCACAACTAAGAAGAGGGATGCCATAATCTTATTGCAAATGTATGAAGGTAGGTAAAAGCAATTCATAAATTTCGAAGTATGAAATTCCTAGATCTTTTAAGATTTATAGAATATATCAATCGTATGTTTAATCTCAGATTATGCTCTTCTATTTGTGATTGGGATACCGCGGATCACAAACAAGATGTGAATAACCATACAAATTAGCTTGGCACTCTCGATGTCATTTATCATCTCATTTTAATGTGCCTGTTAACCACACGCGCTCCATTAATCAACGATATTTTTCAAGATGCCCATTATTACTCTTTTTAGGCACAATTAGTGTGCCGGTTAACCACACACGCTTCACTAAGTACTATAAAGTATAATGTGCAATTTAATGGATTACCATACTTTTCACATTTTCCTAAAGTAACTAAGAGTGAGATTTTATAAAAGATGTTTAGTTAATTTTTATTTCATTATACTTATTAATGAAGTTATGTCCTATCACATCTGTTCGGCTAACGAACATCCACCATACAAGTAAGCGTGGGTAATAATGGATACCCAATGACGGTCATTTTATAGTCCGCTTCCTTAAACTCCCCTTATAGTATGGCTTCGTGAATGACGCGTATTAGCGATTTGACTGACTTAATCTTATATAAATAGTAATTAACTTCTAATATATTATATGTAATGTTTATTTTAAAACTTTTCAAAAATACAAGGTTTAAATTAAATATTCGAAATTAAGGAATTAATTTAATTTAAAATAAATCAATTAAGATTTAATCATTATATTTTAAATATACAATTAATTAAATTAATTAAATAATTATGGATAATTCACAAATTCAAGATAAGGATACCTAATTACTAAGATAATTACTTAGTAATTAAAAAAATTATCTAAGGTAACTATCCTAATAAATTTATGAATTAAGCAAAACCGATTTTAGCAATCTAAACGTCCACCACATCGTGGTAAACAATTACCACGTCGTGGTAGAAAATACCACGTCGTGATGTCGAAACAGAATGACGATTCTATTTATCCTCCTTGTTCAAGTTCAAGCAATGTACATTCAATTGTTAGACAACCATATCCTCTGATACCACTGATTGGTTTTACATGTATTAACGCGGTAAAACCTTAACACTTAAGGGTACATGCAACCTAAAGATCTAAATCATAACACTATTGATATAATATTCTATTGAACAATAAGAATACACTAACCTTAGGTAATTTCAAAAATTATAGAAGGAAAAACATACCTTTTGATTGTTGTAGTAAACAATCAAGAATCATTTCTTCAATAACTTGGAAGCTAGCAACACAAATTTCTTGCCTTTGATGGTTCACACCCAACACTGGCAACAAGAAGCTTTTGAGAGAGGAGAGGAGATGTCAAATTTTCGTCCTAGGGCTCTTGAGGATCAAGTGGCCGAAAATTATAGCCTAAGGGGTCCTTTTATAGTGCAACCTGGAAACCCTAGATAACCCTAATTTGAATAAAATAATATTAATTCAAATTGGTAATTATCTTGCTTCCTATTTATCATCAAGGAATATTCCAGATGCCCTAGAATACCCTAATTTTGTCCAGCTCTTTTCAAGGAAGGTTTTGGACTCTTTCTTGTTCAACTATTGGACAATTGCACTTTAACCCTTGCACTTTTAATTAATACAATTAATTCCAAAATTAATCTAATTAATTTCTTATTAATTATTAATTAAATATTACTATATCTAATTAATATATTATTTTCATAACATATTAATAAATTCACTTATTTCTGTTTATTAGTTATATAATAAATCAATAAATCAGTCTCTCTCTCTAACAGTTATCCTATTCAATTATTAGGTTTGAGGGCAACCCAAAATGACTTTGCTAATAATTCAAGATTATACTAATTTCGTTATTGGCTTAGACACCTAATCCAACAATAACATCCTTGCCTTATAAGAATTTTCATTTGTGACCATGAAATATCTCTAGGTGAAGAATAGATATTGCTATCAGATTCAACACAAGAGATAGATGACTCATTTAGTCTTAAAAGATAGGAACATGACCTATTGGGTTTATGATTTCTGAAGTGAAATCTCATCAGGTCATTAGCTGCTAGAAGACACAAGACTTAAGGCATATGCGGCAACATTTGTTCCAAGGACAACTAATTATCAACAGTTACATACTTGGATTATGAAATGCCACCGCCAAAACATAAAAGGTAAACTAGTTTTAAAACGAGTGACTATACTTGATAAAGAGTAAGTTTCAGTTTCAAAAACCATTTCTACCCACTTGTCAGTTTTCAGCTTAGTTGCCTTGGCTAAACTTGATTGCTCCCGTAAGCTTGTGGTTCATTTCTTTCAACTCTTTGAGACACTTTGTCAGAACAGTGTATCATCATAAAACATGACATTTCTCGTCAATTCCATTAAATTAATGCAATGAATTTTCAAAACTTGAACCAGATGTGTATTGACACATTAGGTAGACCATCACTAAGACCTACTTGAAACTATCTAGAAACATCACATGATCAAGCATCCATGCTATCTCTTGTTTAACTGTAAATCAGTGTCTGAACCAAATAACTTTGAACACACAATAAAGATATCATTGTTAGAACTTTAGGGGATATATAACTTTAAGGGGTAAATAACTTTTGATGTTCATGGATAATTTGAACACCAGACACGATGTGACAACCCGAAAGATATAGATCAAGCAAGGTCTAAATTTTAGCCATGTGCAAGTGAATTCACAATGTAACCTTGTTGCAAATAAACTCTTGAAATAAGTTCATATATATATATATATATATATATATATATATATATATATATATATATATATACCTTAAAAATCATATTTATAACAAGCTCTTGAAAGTGAACAAACTATAACAAGTCAAGACAAAATCAAATAGTTGAAAACATAAATCATGAACTAATACCTTGCCTTATTGTCTTAAGCATAGGACTCCACCCAATTAATGACTAGGAAACACCAAGACCGAAATCACAATGTATGGGAAACACTAGGACCAAAATCAACACCCTACAAGCCCACTAAGGCCGAAAACACATGCTAGGATCCATTAAAGCAGAAAACAACAATTAGTAAGGGTGTAGGACCAAAATCACCAAAGGAACAAGGTGATTTCGGTCATGTATGGCCGAAAACACCCATTTGATTCCTTTTTCTAAGTGATTTCGGCCTAGGGAAGGAAACAGATAAGAATAGTTGACTTAGTGAAGTGACTATTGCATCATTTTCCCATGAAAACTGTTAACCATCGTATACCCAAGTATTAACCCCCAAATAACAATGAAAATGTCCCATCATCCTTTTTCTTGTATACCTACGGAAGGAAGCCATTCTCCCCACATTCACTATCTTCTTCCATCCTCAATCTTCTTTATTCTCTCAAGAACAACCCTAAGATCTTACAAGTTCAAAATTCTTCAAGTGGTCCTTAGATTTTTGGTAAGTAATTCGTGATACCCTAGTGTTCTTATACATTTTTATGTTAGATTCATCATCTTTACACACATTATTATATGTTAAACACTTAGGATAATAACATATTCAAGAAGTTCATCGACACCATCCAAGAGTTTAGGCTTGGAAATCCATCCTATCAAACAACCCACAAATCCACTCAAGGTGAGTTCATACCCCCCACATTTTCAATATTTTTCATGCTTTTAGGGGTGGGGGGGGGGGGGGATACAAGTAAAACTTGGTTTATCACAAAAATATTTACATGTTTACATGTTTATGTTAAATATATGGTTCATACTAGTTTTTGTACAATTATTTGTGATATATTAGTTTGAATTTAAAAACTAACAAAACAAACATAATCTATGTTATAAAATCATAAGAAAATTTATGATTTGTAAAACTACATGGTTTTTGGAAACTTTTACTAAAAGATAACTTTTCTAGCAAAAATGGTTACATCATAATCATTTACTAATTTGGTGGGTTATAACCCAAAAATATTATGTTTGGATTTCATATTTTGACACTAAACAATATAACAACTTTATATTTATATAATAGATTATATAAATAGTCTCAACAAACACACAAGATAAACTATAATTGGTATAGTTTGGAAGTCACAAACCTCACTTTCATTTAAGAAAAACCATATAATTATTCAAAGGTATAATTATTTCATTTTACAAGAAAAGGGAGTCATAATTCCCGTGAATCTGTTTATGCTCTTGTGAAACATTCGCTTCACCGTACCTACCTAGTGCACACCTTAAGTCTTGCATCATAACCAAAGTCTCCTTGAGGGAGAGCGAGATAGTTGTGTATAGATCTATACGAGATTGACAACCCCACACCTCAGCTGTTAGCTACAGTTAGACCGGCAAGTCTAGGGTGACAAAATCTACCAGCTCCGATGCCTGAAGAACGTCGTTCAGGCATATCAGTCATATTAAGCATGGTTATAATAACCCACATAGGGATTGACAAAACAATTTGGTTTACGGAGTAACTTACACTTCATTAGTTTTAAAAAAAGATATAACTACATACTATTTTTCAGTACAACAATACTTATACATTTATGGTCTTGTGGTTTAAGACTACAGTTCACATTTAAGAAAATATTGGATTTTCTGGAAACATATATTATCATTTTACAAGGAAAATACACAAAGGAAATACATACATCTACAGTTCATAGTTAAGAAAATGTTGGATTTTCTGGAAACATACATTATCATTTTACAAGGAAAATACACAAAGGAAATACATACATCTACAGTTCATAGTTAAGAAAATGTTGGATTTTCTGGAAACATACATTATCATTTTACAAGGAAAATATACAAAGGAAATACATACATCTACAGTTCATAGTTAAGAAAATGTTGGATTTTCTGGAAACATACATTATCATTTTACAAGGAAAATACACAAAGGAAATACATACATCTATAGTTCATAGTAAATAAAATGTTGGATTTTCTGGAAACATACATTATCATTTTACAAGGAAAATATACAACAGAAATACATACATCTACAGTTTATATTTAAGAAAACATTGGATTTTCTGGAAACATACATTCTCATTTTACAAGGAAAGGATACAAAGGAAATACATACATTTATAGTTCATATTAAAGAAAATATTGGATTTTCTAGAAGTATGCAAAAATCATTTTACTCGAAAACGTTACAAATTCTTCTCACACAAAAATGCTTATGAACTCACCAACTTAATTGTTGACACTTTTCAAAATCTATTATATTCTTAGGAGACCAATAGATAGGTATTTAACCCTTCTTGAGGGTCGACGTCGTTGTTTCATGCTTTCTACATTTCAGTTATTTGTATTCAACTTTTGAACAAACAGAGATTTGTAAACAATGTAATACTTGAAATCTAAATGTATGAATGTTTGTGTTGCTATGTTTCATTGATATTCAACTGTTATGATACTATTCATGAAGTCACTCCATCCGCCCCCAGACGTTTCCGCCGTTCTGGTTTGGGGTGTGACAGATTGGTATCAGAGCATTGTTTATAGTGAACTAGTATATCAAACCATAAAAGATATACGACTATAAATACAATGGGGCTAAAACACTCTGACTACAAATATACTTTTAAAAATATAATAATATTTTAAGTAAAGTATAAGTACATACAAGTTAGGGAAGTGTCTTAACGAGAGCATAATAAAAGTAGCATGATGAGTTGAAAAATACGGGTAGGCCTTGGGATATGTTATTAGACCTTGAATAAATATAGCCTAATCAACTATATTTATCTGAGGTGTGACTAGCATATGCTAGGAAATAGTCATAGTGAACGACGAGTCTACACTTACCAACACTAAGATACCCAAAATCAAACGCAACATTTAAAATACTAAAGGAGTATTTTAGGATACCATAGAACCACACACTTAAACCCTCTACATATTTCTCATACCTCTATACTCGCACAGACAACATGGCTGAATTTCACCACGAAGACCCCCACTACCCTGCCATGGCAGCCAACGGATGGATCGAGGAGGAGCCAGAAGAGGTTCATGAGGAGAACCCAGAAGTGGGTCCTGAAGAATACCAAGAGGTGGATTATGAGGGGGAGGTTTCTGATGAGGAGTCAGACGAGGATGAAGGCGCTGGAGAGATCCTTAGCGAGCCTTACCCTATCGGGAGCAGGCAAGAGACCCTTTCACCTCCCTCCTTCCAGGTACGTAAGCACCCAATAGGAGTCCTCTTGGGATGAACATTCCTAGTAAGACAATATTTCCCATGCAATGAAAAGCTTCGTTGCTGACATATACCTTGTCCAGGATGCACCTCCACAAGGGGAAACCCAACTACATGCCTGGACTAGAGGAGACGGACGACGATCCGCATTAGGCATGCACCACACTCCAGGCCCCAGCACCCTCACAAAACAAGCACTACCTCCAATTGTACCACAAGTGGCCCGTCTAGACACCCAGGTTCAGGCTCTCCATCATGAGGTAATGGATATTGGAGGCGAAGCCCGGAATGCGACAATGCGAATTCGACGCATCCACAAAGAACAAGAACACCATTAAGGAGCTCTACTGAACCAACAAGCAGAACAGGAGAACATTACAGACCGTCTACACTCCTTAGAGGAGGAAGTGGCCACAATGAGACAACGAATCCTTACAGCTGAGGCTAGGACAGCCTTAGCGGAACAGAGAGCGGAGGAGGCCACTCGCGAAATAAGTGAAATGGCTGGGTACCTTGTGCGCCATTTTGGCATATGATAGACTAGTATAGCCAAGTGAGTTAGTGACTACACTACTCGCACTATGTCTTAGGTTTATTACATCTTTCATCACAACTAGTAATAGTAAATCTAGAGAGGTATGCCCTCCAAGACCCCTGTAACCCGAAGCAACTTAATGTATTGACAGTTATGTTTTATTTTGATAAACTTAACATTCGTACAATACCTACTACTTACCACCATAAGTACATTTTGATGATGTGGTCGAAACATTTGGGAATCATACAACAAAGCATGTAATTTATATGCGTACATACATACATACATATATATATATATATATATATATATATATATATAGATGGGAAAAAACTAGCAACGATCATAGTTACTTACGAACTCGTTTCATACTATACGAAAGAATCATGCCGCAACACAGAAGTAGCCAGCATGTCGGCGAACCACCAATTCTACAAATGGAACTCACTATATTTCAAGCCATTGTAACAACCGCCGTGACAGCCGTCATGGTACAACTTAGCACTAACAACGCAAATGAAAACGGGAGCGGTGCCAACAATACCAACCCCGGTGGAAACCAAGGACACCAGCAGGTGTGTTCCTGCAAGGACACCCCAAATCACAAACCTATGAACTCCCGTGACAAAGGAGGGGTACTACCCAAGAAATAAAAGTTTTGGAACAAGAAAGGGGGTCCTTCGACTTAGGTACCTGCCAAAAGACAACAAATTATGGCAGCTCATGCCACCACTACCCCTACTGCCTCAGTGCCGACGAGATCATATGCTGGGAACCTACCCGAATGCCACAAGTGTAACTTCCATCACCAAGGATCCTGCCGAAAGTTACACTGTAAGAATTGCAACAGAAGAGGGCATACCACTCGCTGTTGTAGAGTGCCAACCCGACATGCCCCTCAATCCGCTAGAATGAGTCAGGCTTGCTACGAATCCGGGGAGATGGGGAATTTCAAGAGGAAGTGCCCAAGGACTAAGAACAAAGATGACATAAACATCGTAAGAATTTCAAAAATGGAACACGAGAAGGCAATGAAGGATCCTACTGTGATTACCGGTACACTTCTCCCCAACTAACTCATACACATACGTACTTTATAATAGAGATGCAGAAAGGAAACTCGTAAGTCACAAGGTATAACTGCATGCTAAATCAAAACCCTCAAACATTCACAAAAGCATTCCTGGTAGAAATGACTAGGGGAAGAGCTAAAACCACCAACAATACATACCTAGGATGCACTCTAACTCTAAACGAACATTTCTTCTAAAAATCAACCTAATATTAGTAATAGTAGGAAACTCCGGGGCGACCATTTACATGTTTTAGATAAGCCCTCGCCGAACCGATATCATACGTTACGAGAGACCGTTCGACTTAACTTACTAAATAACGAAACCCGTGCTATCTATAACGACAAACCCGACACAAACCTCTGAATCGTCCCATGTATCCAGGCTCAGGAGTACCTATGCAAGGGGTACCACGCTGTTTCTTAGCCCACAATAGAAATAGGGAACAAGAAGCGAAGGAAATAAAGGATATTCTAGAGGTTTATAACCTTCCTGATGCGTTCCCAGAAGATCTTTCGGAAATATCACCCATGTGCCAAGTTGAGTTCGAAATCGACTCGACTCTTGGAACCGTTCCCGTAGCCAAATCCCCAATACCACTTAGCACCGACATTTTTACGGCTAGAAAAGACCAATTTTGTTTATGCTTGTTTAAAAATCAGAGTAACATTTTAAAGAAAAGTGTGACATCCCCATTTTTACGGCTAGAAAAGACCAATTTTGTTTATGCTTGTTTAAAAATCAGAGTAACATTTTAAAGAAAAGTTTTGCGGAATTTGTTCCCAAAATAAAATATGATAAAGATTTATCAAAGCATTTCCTAAGAAATGTATTTCATTCAAAACCTCGGGATGTAATGTTCGATACAGATCAAAAGCATAAACAACACTATATAAGCCTTACTACATTATTTCATATTTACAGGCCTATAATCCGTAATCTCTCATCCCAACATCATATCTATGCTCGTGTGCCACTACCTGTAATACAAGAAACTGAGTGGGTCATGCTTGTGAGCCTGGTGAGCACATAGGGTTTTCAACCCACAATAAATAAATTTATTAACTTTATCAAACCAAACAAACCCGATTACCCGTTCCCGTTATCCTCACTTTATGTCCCTAAAACATCTAACACAAGGGACCTAGTGTAAGGACTTTCATCGGGGTGACAACACTGCTTCGGGGGTTCCTCAGCAATTTATGTCAAATAAGGCAACCATGTGGGGGATGGAGTACTGGTGGTGAACACTAATTTTAAATAAACACCTACAGGTTGCGAGCCTGCTAGCGTTCCACTAGACTGTCTAGAATAGTCCGTGGTTGTCATCTATACTCCGCTAGATGATTGGATCATCTTAAAACATCGAGGCCTCTCATCATTTTATCACACATCGTCTATTACATCTACCCATGTTTTACCTAACAGATTTTGTAGATATAAAATACATATACAGTTTAAATTATTTAAAACATGTATAAAAATTGTTCATCCACCATAGATAGCAAGTATACAGACAATATGCACTCATAGCACGTAATTTATATAATATACTTCATATCTATATGTAAGATGAAAGTAACTATGCACTCACCTGAAAAGGTGGTGACTCGGTACTCGGACAGCACTTCATTATCTCAAAACAATTTTCCCTTGACGAAACCTAGTATCAATACCAATAGGGTTTAGTCTAAAGTTAACCACGACTAATTAATAGTCTAGCGATTATTACTATTATATAAGCGTTAAACAATACTCTTCACTCACTATCTACAGACAGGGGCCATACATGGAACACCGGAGGGCATGATCATTATGGCATATAGCACTTCTGAATCCAGCAACCCAAGCGGCCCTCCAAACCAGATTCCCCGTACCGCGAGTGGTTAAAAAGATATTATAACGACACTTATATAACTCATAACAATAGCCCAAATCATTATTATAAGGTCCTAATAATGTTACTATAATTAATTAAAAGATATATTAAAAATATGGTAGGCGTATCTCACTTACAACGGGTTTTATTAAAAACCGGCCTTCGCTGGAGGAGCTTTTCCGAGCCGAAAAGCGCTTCTTCTTGGAGCCGTCGAGCGCTCCGGGGCTTTCTTCTAGGGCTAGGGGAGTTCCCTAGGGCTTAGGGGAGGGGGGGGGTGGGAGGTTTAGAGAGAGTGTAGAGAGAAGAAAGAATGGGAAATGTGTGAAGAAAATGAGGGTGAGAGAGGTTCTATTTATAGGATGAAATATGGTTGAGATCTTCAATTCTAATTTAGGTCGCGTTGGCCAAAAACCGCTCGATCTAAAATTCGAGTTTCGGGCCGTGCACTGCTATGCTAAATCTTAGAAAAATCATAACTTCCTCATACGAAGTCAGATTTTGGGCGTTCTTTTTATGCACGCTCTCGGTTTAACGTATACTACAACTTTGGTTTAGATTACTAAGGCCAAAAAGTCCTCTATCATAAATTCATTATTTACGTCACCCAACATCGTGCCGGTTTTGTTGCGAAACTTCGACGGGCCATAACTTCTTCGTTATAGCTCGGATTTCGGCGTTCTTTATATGTCCGGAATCCTTGTCACGACCAATACCACTTTATGTATAGATATCGGGCTTATCTAACACTTAAGTTTTGACGCTTATTTTTATCCTTTATTCATTATTCTTTATATAAGTAATAAGCATATAAATTCACATAATTCACATAATGCTCAAATAATTCTTATTTATTACTTCAAAAAGAGTTACAATAGTTGACCTAGACTATTACATCATCTACTAATGCTTAGCCCCAAAACACGGGCGTTACAATTCTCTCCCCCTTAGGATGATTCGGTCCCGAAATCATGCATCAGCAAACAGATGTGGATAGCGACTCATCATGTCACTCTCTATTTCCGAGGTGAGATTCGGCCCATTCGAATGTTTCCAATGGACTAGCACTAAGTCGACCATCTTGTGTCGTAACTTCTTTGTCTTACGGTCAACGATTGCCTCGGGCTCTTCGACTAGCCTCTTATTCTCATCCGTTCTTAACTCTGAGATTGGAATTATGTCGGGAACTTCTCCCGTGAACTTCCTCAGATAACACACATGGAAGGTATTATGAATACCATCTAGTTCTTCGGGTAATTCGAGCTTGTAAGCTTGGTTCCCAATTCTCTGAAGAACTTTGAACGGTCCAATAAACCTTGGACTCAACTTTCCTCATTTCCCAAATCTTATAAGTCCCTTCCACGGTGAGACTTTAATCAAAACCGAATCTCCAACTTCAAAAGTCATCGGTCGTCTTTTCTTGTCAGCATAGCTCTTCTGAGGATCCTGAGCTGCTAACATCCTCTCCCTAATTACTTTCAACTTTTCAGCAGTCTCATGGACTATCTCGGGGACCATAAACTGCTTTTCCCCAGCCTCAAGCCAACAAGACGGCGTGCGACACTTCTGTCCGTACAACGCTTGATAGGGTACAATCTTGATGCTCGAGTGGAAACTGTTATTGTAGGAAAACTCTACCATAGGTAAGTGCTCGTCCCAGTTCCCTTGGAACTCCAGGGTACATGCTCTCAGCATATCTTCCAGTGTTTGAATCGTTCTTTCGCTCTGGCCATCAGTCTGCGGATGGTAAGTTGTACTCAAACACAACTTTGTACCCAATTCCTCTTGTAGACTTCTCCAGAATCTTGACGTGAAACGACTATCACGATCCGATAAAATCGTAAGAGGAACACCGTGAAGTCTTACTACCTCCTTCACGTAATCATTTGCGAGCTTATCCATAGACCACCTCTCGTTGGCTGCTATGAAGTGTGCACTCTTTGTGAAACGATCCACGACTACCCAAATCATGTCGTGACCGTTCTTCGTCCTGGGCAGTTTAGTCACAAAATCTATCGTGATGTCTTCCCATTTACCCATGGGTACAGGTAAAGGTTCTAAACTCCCATACGGTTTTTGATGTTGTGCCTTAACTCTCGCACATATCACACACTCGACCACATACTTCGCAACATCGAGCTTCATCGTCGGCCACCAGCAGTAGGGTTTTAGGTCCCTATACATTTTAGTGCTACCGGGATGAATCGAGTACATGGTCTTGTGCGCTTCTTCCATCAGAAGATCTCTTACTCCTCCCGTCTTAGGTACCCAAATCCGATCTTGGAATACCTTCAGTCCTTGATTGTTTGTGCCGAACACCAACGTTTTGCCCAAACGTTCTTCTTTTTGGTCATTTTTCTCGGAAGCTTCTTCTTGAGATTTCTTTATACTTTCCATAATTGTCGAGACAACTTCTATTCTCAATGCTCTTGGCCTTTTTCTTTCAAGATTGACTTTTCGACTAAGAGCATCGGCGACGATATTCGCTTTACCGCGGTGGTAAAGTATCTCGCAGTCGTAGTCCTTGAGTAATTCCAGCCAGCATCGTTGCCTCATATTCAATTCTTTCTCATTAAAGAGATACTGGAGACTCTTATGATTAGTGAAAAGTTTGCACTTCGTGCCATAGAGATAATGCCTCCATATCTTTAAGGAAAATACTACCGCTGCCAACTCCAAATCATGAGTGGGGTAGTTCTTCTTGTGTTCTTTCAATTGTCGAGATGCATATGCTATCACCTTTTCTCTTTGGGTCAGAACACAACCTAACCCGACTCCAGATGCGTCACTATAGACCGCGAAGTCTTCAACTCCATCGGGTAGAGAAAGAATCGGTGCTTCACATAATTTCTTCTTTAACTTCTCGAATGCTTCTTCGTTCTTCTCACTCCATGTATAAGTAGCTCCTTTGTGGGTCAAAGCTGTCAATGGAGCAGCTATCGAAGAAAAGGGGTTGGATAAATCTTCGGTAATATCCGGCTAATCCCAGAAAGCTTCGAATTTCCATGGGACTTTTCGGTCGTTCCCACTTCATCACAACTTCGATATTTGCTGGGTCAACCATTATCCCTTCTTGGTTAACCACATGACCCAAGAATTGGACTTCTCGGATCCAAAAATCGCATTTGGAGAACTTTGCATAAAGTTTCTCCCTCTTCAACACTTCCAACACTTCTTGTAGATGCTTGTCATGCTCCTCCTGGCTTTTTGAGTAGATGAGAATGTCATCTATGAACACTATCACAGATTTATCGAGGAATGGTTTACAAGCCCTGTTCATCAAATCCATGAATGCTGCTGGAGCATTGGTTAGTCCAAACGACATAACCAAGAACTCGTAGTGTCCATATCTTGTTCTGAATGCAGTTTTCTCAATATCCTGCTCTCTTACCTTCAGCTGATGATATCCTGACCTAAGATCGATCTTTGAGAAATAGCTCGATCCTTGCAGCTGATCGAATAGGTAATCAATCCTTGGCAATGGATACTTGTTCTTCACCGTTGCCTTGTTCAGCTCTCTGTAGTCTATACATATTCTCATGCTTCCGTCCTTCTTCTTCACGAATAACACCAGAGCTCCCCAGGGTGATGAACTAGGTCTAATAAAACTGTTGTCCAACAGCTCCTGAAGTTGCATCATGAACTCCTTCATCTCCGTCGGTGCTAGTCGGTACAATGCTTTTGCTATTGGTGTCGTCCCTGGTAACAAGTCTATTTAGAACTCTACTTGTCTATCAACCGGTAATCCGGGAAGATCTTCGGGAAAGACTTCCAGATAATCACACACAACTGGTATATTCTGCACCTCCTTCTTTTCCTTCTTAGCATCGATCACAAATGCCAAATACGATGTGCATACTTTGGGCAAACATTTTCTGGCTTTCATCAGGGAGATGATTCCAGAATTTACTCTGCTTTTGTCCCCGTACACCATAAATGACTCTTTTCCAGGTGGGTTTACTCTTACTATCTTCTTTCGGCATAATATCTCAGCATCGTTGGCGCTAAGACAATCCATTCCCAAAACGATGTCGAAATCGTTAAACTCTATGGGTAACAGCTCTTCATGGAATTCGTTTCCGTTTAAGTCGATGACGATGTTCTTAATACGATCACTAACATGTACAAATTTGCCACTGGAAACTTCCACAATTAGGGCATTATCATGTTTTTCTACAGGTAATGCTAGTTTCCTACCAAATTTATGCGATACGAAGGAGTAGTTCGCTCCTGAATGAAATAGTATACTGGCAGGCAAACCATTTACAAGAAAGGCACCTGACGCGACATCTGATGCCTCATTAGCAGCCTCGAGCGTCATCTGGAAGGCTCTCACCTTCGGTTTCGGTGGGACATTGCGCCTTGTCGCCTCGTTCTTCTTCGGGCAATCCTTCGCAATGTGCCCTTCCTGGTTACATCTATAGCACACCCTTTTGTTGGCGGTGCACTCATTGGCGTAATTCCCGGTCTTCCCACAGTTGTAGCAGGTCACCTCCTCGCTACATTTCCTGAAGTGCTTCTTCTTGCACTTCTCGCACTACTTCGCTTCATTTCCTCCTCCGAACTTTCTTGAAACAGACTTGATTTTCTTATTGTTGGGCTTTGCAGACCCCTCGAACTTCCTCTTCTCGCCAACCTCAACCTTGTTGGCAGCTCTTCCCTTAATCGTATCCTCCACAGACTTGGCAGCCCAGATAGCTGCCTCCAGAGTAGGTGCCTGACGCACTGGCACCGCGTACTCCCATGGAAGTCCCTTTGTGTACTTGTCGATTTTCGTCAGCTCATCTGGAACAAGATGCACGGTGAACTCCATCTTCTCTGTGAAGTTGTTGGTGTATTCATCAATTGACATGCTTCCTTTCTTCAAGATCAGGAATTGGTTTTCTAGCTCGAGCAGGTTTTGGGCTGAGCAGTACTTGCGTTTGAACTGCACCAAGCTTTCTGCCTATGTCAGTTGCAGGGGCTCATTGGGGCTCAGAGTCTTCCCCAGGGTATTCCACCAGCGCACAACGCCTCCTCGGAACCGACGTACTGCAAAGGTGGTCTGTAACTTGCCTCTGCAACCACACGTCATAAAAGCTAACTCCATCTCTGAGATCCAATCCATGACTCCGATCGGATCTTCCTTTCCAGTGAAATTCGATGGCTTGCAAGTCAGAAAATCCTTGTACTTGCATCCATTCCTCTCGACTCCGCCATCCTGGTTGTTTTGTCGAACTATTGGTGGGTTGGCTTGACCAACGGTCCCACTGTAGTTCCCTCCTTCTGACTGCCCGTCATTCAGTTCAGGCTGTTCGATCGGTATGGCAGCTTCCTCTCGATTCTGCTGGAGTAAACGTCTAGTTTCCTCCATTTGACGATCCAACATCATTTGGATCATCGCTTGTACTCCGGGCATCGTGATTGGCTCGGGAGCAACTACCACAACCGGTATTTGCTCAATCACAGGTGGTTGATTCTTGTTCCCATTTGCATTCCCTGCTCCACTGCGGGTTCTTGTCATCTTGATCTATACACCGAAAAGGTGAATTTAGATCTTTATTTAGGATAGACGTTTAAGTCATCCTTATCACTCCGAAATGTTTACATGTTAGTTCTAATATCGTAGTCGTACGCTTAAAATCCTAAACACATAAGGTTTCCAGATCCGGTCGGCAACAGACCATAGATCCGAACAAATAACAACATATCAGGCATAAAGCATTTAGCACATAAAGTATTTTAGGCATACTTCCTAAAATAGGCTAGTGCTCACATCTCACAATCATCACTTAGCATTCTAAGTTTAAGTCTAGAAATCCTACAAATTCCTAGTTCGCTTAAACTAATGCTCTGATACCAACTGTGACATCCCCATTTTTACGGCCAGAAAACACCAATTTTGTTTATGCATGTTTAAAAATTAGAGTAACATTTTAAAGAAAAGTGTTGCGGAATTTGTTCCCAAAATAAAATATGATAAAGATTTATCAAAGCATTTCCTAAGAAATGTATTTCATTCAAAACCTCGGGATGTAATGTTCGATACAGATCAAAAGCATAAACAACACTATATAAGCCTTACTACATTATTTCATATTTACAGGACTATAATCCGTAATCTCTCATCCCAACATCATATCTATGCTCGTGTGCCACTACCTGTAATACAAGAAACTGAGTGGGTCATGCTTGTGAGCCTGGTGAGCACATAGGGTTTTCAACCCACAATAAATAAATTTATTAACTTTATCAAACCAAACAAACCCGATTACCCGTTCCCGTTATCCTCACTTTATGTCCCTAAAACATCTAACACAAGGGACCTAGTGTAAGGACTTTCATCGGGGTGACAACACTGCTTCGGGGGTTCCTCAGCAATTTATGTCAAATAAGGCAACCATGTGGGGGATGGAGTACTGGTGGTGAACACTAATTTTAAATAAACACCTACAGGTTGCGAGCCTGCTAGCGTTCCACTAGACTGTCTAGAATAGTCCGTGGTTGTCATCTATACTCCGTTAGATGATTGGATCATCTTAAAACATCGAGGCCTCTCATCATTTTATCACACATCGTCTATTACATCTACCCATGTTTTACCTAACAGATTTTGTAGATATAAAATACATATACAGTTTAAATTATTTAAAACATGTATAAAAATTGTTCATCCACCATAGATAGCAAGTATACAGACAATATGCACTCATAGCACGTAATTTATATAATATACTTCATATCTATATGTAAGATGAAAGTAACTATGCACTCACCTGAAAAGGTGGTGACTCGGTACTCGGACAGCACTTCATTATCTCAAAACAATTTTCCCTTGACAAAACCTAGTATCAATACCACTAGGGTTTAGTCTAAAGTTAACCACGACTAATTAATAGTCTAGCGATTATTACTATTATATAAGCGTTAAACAATACTCTTCACCCACTATGTACAGACAGGGGCCAGACATGGAACACCGGAGGGCAGGATCATTTTGGCATATAGCACTTCTGAATCCAGCAACCCAAGCGGCTCTCCAAACCAGATTCCCCGTACCGCGAGTGGTTAAAAAGATATTATAACGACACTTATATAACTCATAATAATAGCCCAAATAGTTATTATAAGGTCCTAATAACGTTAATATAATTAATTAAAAGCTATATTAAAAGTACGGTAGGCGTATCTCACTTACAACGGGTTTTTATTAAAAACCGGCCTTCGCTGGAGCAGCGTTTCCGAGACGAAAAGCTCTTCTTCTCGGACCCGTCGAGCGCTCCGGGGCTTTCTTCTAGCACTAGGGGAGTTCCCTAGGGCTTAGGTGGGGGGGGGGGGGGTTGGGAGGTTTAGAGAGAGTGTAGAGAGAAGAAAGAATGGGAAATGTGTGAAGAAAATGAGGGTGAGAGAGGTTCTATTTATAGGGTGAAATATGGCTGAACTTGGTGCCACATGTCTCCATCTGGTGGCAAGACTTGGGGAGAAAGCAATGGCCAAGATTGTGCCACGTCACCCATTTTCGCACAACACACTTCCGACTTCTAAAATCCGTAACTTTCACATACGAGCTTCGTTTTTGACGTTCTTTATATCCACGCGTAGGTAAAAATAATATCTACAACTTTCCTTTTGACTCCGTCGGCTAATTCTCGACCGATATTTGAATTTAACAGTAGGAGGTGATTACGTTGTTAAATGTCCGCGTAAAATTCATAACTTCTACATACGGACTCCGTTTTCGTCTGTATTTTTGTCGGTGAGTACCTATTAATAAGATCTTCAATTCTCATTTAGGTCGCGTTGGCCAAAAATCGCTCGATCTAAAATTTGAGTTTCGGGTCGTGCACTGCTATGCCAAATCTTAGAAAAATCATAACTTCCTCATACGAAGTCAGATTTGGGCGTTCTTTTTATGCACGCTATCGGTTTAACGTATACTACAACTTTGGTTTAGATTACTAAGGCCCAAAAGTCCTCTATCATAAATTCACTATTTACGTCACCCAACGTTGATCCGGTTTTGTCGTGAAACTTCGACGAGCCATAACTTCTTCGTTATACCTCGGATTTCGGCGTTCTATATATGTACAGAATCCTTGTCAAGACCACTACCACTTTATGTATAGATATCGGGCTTATCTAACACTTAAATTTTGACGCTTATTTTTATCCTTTATTTATTATTCTTTATAAATAAGTAATAAGCATATAAATTCACACAATTCACATAATGTTCAAATAATTCTTCTTTATTACTTCAAAAAGAGTTACAATAGTTGACCTAGACTATTACATCATCTACTAATGCTTAGCCCCAAAACATGGATGTTACACAATGGAACGATCTAACGAGTAAAGAAGATATCGGGCCAAGCCTCTCACCTTAGAAAACGCCAGTATGGCTCGTGAAGAAGAAGGGCAGATAGTCCATATGAGCATTGACTGACAAGAGCCAGACAAAGCCATCATCAGGTCAATATCCCCTATCCCGAACCGACGATCCGTTCAACCAACTTCAAGGAACGAGTAAAAGTCGGCATACCACTAGCTCGGAATTCCATAGGAAGAAATTCCCGAGACAACCTAAGATTTATAATGCCAAATGCATCGTACGCCACCTTAACTTTGGTGACAGTAGTGTTCGCCTTAAGGTCTAGAGACACTACCGTTAGGGCGTCAAATACACAATCTTCATTAACCATGACCATCCATTCACATCCGCCCTGAAGATCGAAGAGACGCAATCTCGAAGCCTTGAAACCCTATAGGACGCCAATGCAGACCACCCTTGAACTAGGCTGATGTGGGTGACACACAGTTAGCAAGAGGGCAAGTACCCGACAGCACCATCACAGACCCTGAAATCAACAAAGAGACAACCGAAAGGATCGCTCAAATTCGAAAATGAATAAAGGCATCCAGGAACCGACAAAAGAACTACGCAGATAAACGACGGAAAACCCTTAGATTTCCAAGTCAACGACCGCGTGAGGTTAAAGTCTCGCCTCGGAAGGGGATGACACGCTTGGGAAGAGTGGAAAATTGAATACAAGGAACATTAGACCATTCGAGATCCTTTCCAGGATCAGTCCGGTAGCTTATAAGCTTCAGCTACCGCAAGAACTCAGTGACATACATCCCACATTCCACTTGTCCAACCTTAAGAAGTGTCGGTCCGCCGAAACTCTTGTAGTCCCACTCGACGAAGTCGAGGTAAACGAGAACCTACACCCCAAAGAGGAACATATGGGGATCATGGACAAGGAAA
This sequence comes from Lactuca virosa, assembly GCF_052849685.1. Taxonomy (NCBI): domain Eukaryota; kingdom Viridiplantae; phylum Streptophyta; class Magnoliopsida; order Asterales; family Asteraceae; genus Lactuca; species Lactuca virosa. The sequence goes on from NC_136429.1 coordinate 107,945,596, forward strand.
TCAAAGGAACAAAACAAAGTCAAATACAGAGTTCTTGGGAACACGAGAATCAGATGAAACAGAGATACCCCCAACTTTTCCCTAGGTTTACCAAGAACCCGTTCAAGATACAAATTTCGGGACGAAATTCCCTTTAATACAGGGATGATGTGACAACCCGAAAGATATGGATCAATCAAGGTCTAGATTGTAGCCATGTGCAAGTGAATTCACAATGTAACCTTGTTGCAAATAAACTCTTGAAAGCCATAAGGGCATTAGTGGTATCGGTATGTATATAAGTTCATACACATATATATATATATATATATATACCTTGGAAATCATATTTCTAACAAGCTCTTGAAAGTGAACAAACTATAACAAGTAAAGACAAAATCAAATAGTTGAAAACATAAATCATGAACTAATACCTTGCCTAATAATCTTAAGCATAGGACTCCACCCAATTAATGACTAGGAAACACCAAGACCGAAATCACAATGTATGGGAAACACTAGGACCGAAATCAACACCCTACAAGCCCATTAAGGCCGAAAACACATGCTAGGATCCATTAAGGCGGAAAACAACAATTAGTAAGGGTGTAGGACCGAAATCACAAAAGGAACAAGGTGATTTCGGTCATGTATGGCCGAAAACACCCATTTGATTCCTTTTTCTAAGTGACTTCGGCCTAGGGAAGGAAACAGATAAGAATAGTTGACTTAGTGAAGTGACAGATGCATCATTTTCCCATGAAAACTATTAACCATCGTATACCCAAGTATTAACCCCCAAATAACAATGAAAGTGTCTCATCACCCTTTTTCTTTTATACCTACGAAAGGAAGCCATTCTCCCCACATTAACTATCTTCTTCCATCCTCAATCTTCTTTATTCTCTCAAGAACAACCCTAAGATCTTCCAAGTTCAAAATTCTTCAAGTGGTCCTTATATTTTTGGTAAGCAATTCGTGATAACCTAGTGTTCTTATACATTTTTATGTTAGTTTCATCATCTTTAAACACATTATTATGTGTTAAACACTTAGGATAATAACATATTCAAGAAGTTCATCAACACCATCCAAGAGTTTAGGCATGGAAATCCATCCTCTCAAACAACCCACAAATCCACTCAAGGTGAGTTCGTACCCCCACATTTTCAAGATTTTTCATGTTTTTAGGGGGGGGGGGGTGGGAATACAAGTAAAACTTGGTTTATCACACAAATATTTACATGTTTACATCTTTATGTTAAATATATGGTTAATACTAGTTTTTGTACAATTATTTGTGATATATATTAGTTTGAATTGCAAAAGTAACAAAACAAACATAATTTATGTTATAAAATCATAAGAAAATTTTTGATTTGTAAAACTACATGGTTTTTGGAAACTTTTACTAAAAGATAGCTTTTCTAGCAAAAATAGTTACATTATAGTCATTTACTAATTTGGTGGGTTACAACCCAAAAATATTATGTTTGAATTTCACATTTTGACACTAGACAAGATGACAACTTTATATTTATATAATAGACTATATAAATAGTCTTAAAAAACACACAAGTTAAACTATAATTGGTATAGTTTAGAAGTCACAAACCACACTTTCATTTCGAAAAAACTATATAATTATTCAAAGGTATAATTATTTCATTTTACAAGAAAATGGAGTCATAGTTCCCGTGAATATGTTGATGCTTGTGTGAGACATTCGCTTCACCGTACCTACCTAGTGTACACCTTAAGTCCTGAATTATAACCAGAGTCTCCTTGAGGGAGAGCGATATAGTTGTGTATAGATCTATATGGGATTGACAACCCCAGACCTCAACAATTAGCTACAGTTAGACCGACAAGTCTAGGGTGACAAAAGTCTACCAGCTCCGACGCCTGAAGAATGTCGTTCATGCATATCTGTCATATTAAGCATGGTTATAATAACTCACATAGGAGTTGACAAAACGATTTGGTTTACGGAGTAACTTACACTTCATTAGTTTTATAAAAAGATATAACTACATACTATTTTTCAGTACAGAAATACTTATACATTTATGGTCTTAGGGTTTAAGACTACACTTCACATTTAAGAACATATTGGATTTTTTGGAAACATATATTATCATTTTACAAGGAAAATACACAAAGGAAATACATACATCTATAGTTCATAGTTAAGAAAATGTTGGATTTTCTGGAAACGGACATTATCATTTTACAAGGAAAATACACAAAGGAAATACATACATCTACAGTTCATGGTTAAGAAAATGTTGGATTTTCTGGAAACATACATTATCATTTTACAAGGAAAATATACAAAGGAAATACATACATCTACAGTTCATAGTTAAGAAAATGTTGGATTTTCTGGAAACATACATTATCAGTTTTCAAGGAAAATACACAAAGGAAATACATACATCTACAGTTCATAGTTAAGAAAATGTTGGATTTTCTGGAAACATACATTATCATTTTACAAGGAAAATATACAACGGAAATACATACATCTACAGTTTATATTTAAGAAAACATTGGATTTTCTGGAAACATACATTCTTATTTTACAAGGAAAGGATACAAAGGAAATACATACATTTATAGTTCATATTAAAGAAAATATCGGATTTTCTAGAAGTATGCAAAAATCATTTTACTCGAAAACGTTACAAATTCTTCTCACACAAAAATGTTTATGAACTCACCAACTTAATTGTTGACACTTTTCAAAACCACTTGTATTCTCAGGAAACCAGTAGACAAGTAGTCAACCTTTCTTGAGGGCCTGTGTCGTTGTTTCATGCTTTCTACATTTTAGTTATTTGTCTTCAACTTTTGAACAAACAGAGATTTGTAAACAATGTAATACTTGAAATCTAAATGTATGAATATTTGTGTTGCTATGTTTCATTGATATTCAACTGTTATGATACTGTACATGAAGTCACTCCATCCGCCCCGAGACGTTTCCACCGTTCTGGTTTGGGGGTGTGACACATGATCTGACATCCCCATTTTCACGGCCAGAAAAGACCGATTTGTTTATGCTTTGTTTAAAAATCAGAGTAATAATTTTAATAAAAGAGTTGCGGAATTTGTTCCCAGAAAAACATGATAAATACATTATCAAAATCATTTCCGAAGAAATGTATTTTTATTCCTTTTAAAACCTTGGGATGTCATCGTCAGTACATAAACATAAGCATAAACATAACTTACATTCATTTACACTAGTGATCTACATCTTTTTTAAATCTCTCAGTGTAAAGTAGCTTCGTATTGACACATGTGATACAAATAAGCTTGAGTGGGTCAGGTTGGGAAACCTGGTGAGTACATAGAGTTTTCAAGCCATAATAATATAATTATTATGTTTAAACATCAAACAATCAACCCAATTACACATCCCCATTATCTTCTTTACTCTTAAGGGTCTACCTTAAGAATCAACAATTTCTCGTTCATTCATTACTAAGGATTATACTATGGAATAGGCACAAAGTCCATCGTTACCAGGGTTTATGGATTACAACTGGTGAACACGTAGTCCAAAATATCTGGCGAACACTTAGTTCTAAAATACCTAGTGAACACACTCAGTTCAAAATACCTGGTGAACACTTAGTTCAAAAATACCTAGTGAACACACTCAGTTCAAAATACCTGGTGAACACTTAGTTCAAAAATACCTAGTGAACACACTCAGTTCAAATACCTGGTGAACACTTAGTTCAAAAATACCTAGTGAACACACTTAGTTCAAAGTACCTACAGGTTACGAGCCTGTTAGCGTTCCACTGGACTGTCTAGTAAAGTCAGTGGCCGTTATCTATACCCCACTAGATGACTGGATCACTGTCAACCTTGAGGTCTTTCATCGTGTTATCACACAACAACTATTTCATCTACCCATGTTTTACCCAACACATTTTGTAGATATAAAATACATATACAGTTTAAAACATGGATAAAAAAATCTTTCACCCAGCATAGACAGAAAATATTCAGACAATATGCACACATAGCACGTAATTTATATTAAATACTTCATATCTATGTGTAAGATGAAAGAGACTATGCACTCACTTGATAAGGTGGTGACTCGGTACTCGGACAGCGCTTCGTTTATTTTAAAATAATTTCCTTCGACGAAACCTAGTATTATTACCACTAGATTTTAGTATAATATTTACCGTGACTAATTATTAGTCTTATTATTATTATTATTATTATTATTATTATTATTATTATTATTATTATTATTATATAAGCGTTTAAACAATACTTTCCAACCAATATGTACAGACAGGGGCCAGACATAAAACACCGGAGGGCAGGACCATTTTGGCATATAGCACTTCTGAAATCCAACAACCCTATGCGGCCCTTTAAACCAGATTCCCCGTACCGCGAGTAGTTAAAAAGATATTATAACGACACTTATATAAGTCATAATAATAGCTCAAATATTTATTATAAGTTCATAATAACAATACTAATTTGAAATATAAGCTATATTAAAATAGGGTAAGCATAACTTACTTACAAGGGAGTTTTAGCTGGGAGTCGGGCTCTGCAGGGGCAGAACTTCGTCGCTGAATCTTTCTAAGAAAGATTCGTGCAGCGCTTCATCGCTCACCTTACTATACTAAAACTACATAAAGAGAAGTCGAATCACGAGGGACCGAAATGCTCGGGGGATAAGAAGAGAAAGACTCTTGAATGAAGAGAATGGTGCAAGAAATATGAGAGCCCAAGCCTCTTATTTATAGTAATTGAATTTACAAAAACTACCCTCCATAATTACTTAATGACGTTATAATTATATAAACGACTAAACACCCCTTCATAATACTATTTTAAATAGATTTAACGGTATTTGTACTAAACTAATGTCGAAAGTACTCAACACTAGTCTTATAATAACCGCATCGTCGATACCTTTCTAATGATATATACATTTGTATATATATGTGTACGTATATATGATTTATACTTTATTTTAATACGTAAATATGCTATTATAATTTGTAACTCGTTCATACGAACTCCATTTTTGACGTTCTTTATATCCACGCGTTGGTATTTTCGAGTACCACAACTTTCATTTAGACGCCGTCAGCTAATTCTCATTATATCTCAGATTTACAAAACTGTATCGAATTTATCGCGCTCGAAGAGTAGGGACCAAGTTTCGTCCATATCTTTAACATACGAGCTCTACTCTCGACATTCTTTATATCCACGCGTAGTTAAAAACAAGATCTAAAACTTTCATTTAGACTACGTCGGCTAATTCTCGACCGATCTTAAATTTAACAGTAGGAGGAGATTATAATGTTAAATGTCCGCGTAAAATTCATAACTTCTACATACGCACTCCGTTTTCGTCTGTCTTTTTATCGTTGAGTTCCTATTAATGATATCTTCAACTCTCATTTAGGTCGCGTAGGCCAAAAACCGCTCGAACTAAAATTTGAGTTTTAGGTCGTGCACTGCTATGCCAAATCTTAGAAAATTCATAACTTCCTCATATAAAGTCAGATTTGGGCGTTCTTTTTATGGACGCTCTCGGTTTAACGTATACTACAACTTTTGTTTAGATCAATAAGGCTAAAAAGTCATTTGTCAAAAATTCACTATTTACGTCTCCCGGTGGCGTGCCGGTTTTGCCGTAAAACTTCGACGGACCATAACTTTTTCGTTATAACTCGGATTTCGGCGTTCTTTATATGTACGGAACCCTTGTAACATATACTACAACTTGGTTAAGATTAATCCTTCTAAATAATCTTCCATCAAAAACTTATTTTTGACGCTCATTGTCTCTAAATTGACTAGCCCGAATATGCAGGCGTTACACACGACATTAAAATTTGTCCCCAGATTGAAAAGATTAACTTAAGTGTATCCTCCTTTATATTTCTATTAAGGTGATATAAGATATACATTTGACAACCATTGCTAAGAAGACATGAACACCACTTGTTTTTGAATTTTTTTGATTAAAAGAAGAACTAGAAAAACAAAATAAATATAAAAGAGAAAAAAAAAATGAAATAAATTTAACTATGAACAAAAATACACAAAAGGAAATTAATTAAAAACTTGAAAAGCTTTTTTTATTATATAAAAGAAGAAACTAATTTTATTTTAATCTATTAAAATGGGAAAACTAAAAAAATGAGTTTATTTATAAGAAGACTATAGCTTTATCATGCCTTTGACTTTGTCATTTGGACAAAAATACTCTTATGACTCCTCGGTGTGCTTGTTCTTTTAAAATGAAAACCCAACCAATGCTTTTCTTAAGAGCATGCGGTCATTACAGTGTTGAACTTGAAAGTTACTATTCTTGTCCCCAACTCAATCACACGAATTGAAGGTTGTGATTTGTAAGAACCATTAAAGACCAAAATGCCCTTGTAAGGTGATTTTCTTTAGTTGTAGACCTCTTACCAAAAAGAAACCCATGCAACCATTTTAGATAAAACACGTTGAGTATAGATTATGTTGGGATTTTTTAAGGACGAGAAGTAACTGTCATTTGACTTTGCCAAAAATACCTTCCATTTGAAAACCTTTGTAGCTTTTCTCATAAAACTAGTGTGAGATCAGCATGAACATGAAGACAGAACACTAATAGAAACAATAGAACACACTTCATCTTGAGAATGATTTCTTAATTGTCCCATAACAGATCATGTTTTGGTATTGTTCCATGAAGCATGGGAGAGATTGAGAAAAAGACAAAGTTGAAGTTAAAACATTTAATGAGACGCTGATTAAAATTCCATGTCATTGAAGGGAATGATCTAACGTGAAAAATCCTAAATGAACAAGATTGAGATTCATGGAAATCTAACATGAAAGACCAAACAGCTTGAACCTATGAGTTGCAGTGATTCTTGAGTCAGCAAGAGTAATTATTCCAAAAAAAAATCATCTCATATTTTGTTTAGTGTTTAATTAAACATGCTAGACCAAACTACCTCTACTGCAGTCTTTCCTTTTACATTTCCTTCCCTTTTGAGAGTTATCTTTGATAGCCTTTGACTTTTGGAGACATGCTTTTTATGTATGACAGTTTCTGTTATGAGTTATTCAGACTTGTTCACCTCTTAAATATGTTAAGAATTAAGACACATCTAATATGCATCAAGCAATCTTGACTTATATTAATATACTCTTTTTAAACAACCATTGAATAGTCAACCTCACAACTAAAATTGATTCAAGACATTGTTATTTCTGGCTATAACATTCTTTTTTCTTTGGACCATAATGCCCTTGGCTAGGTTTCAGATGCATCACATGTAAAACCAGTGAGAGACTCAGCATGAACATGAGAGGAGGGATGTGAGGGACAAAAAAATATGCAGCATTTGAGTCTTAAGGTCAGCATGAAATTATTTTCTTTTACACTCATGCAGTCCTTTTAGATCAATGATTAACATGAATCAATAGCAACCAACGAGTGAAGCTTTGATTTGAGGAGATTGAAGTAAAGTAGGAGACAAAAAGTTATTGAGGATGAAAATATGAAGTAAAGTAGGAGACACATGCTGGAATGTGATTCTGGTAGATGTGAAGCTGAAGTTAGCATTATTTGACTTGAGAAAATCAGTCAACGTATGAATCTAAACAGAAAGCACATCAGCATGAAAGTCACATCAGTTTCAACGAAAATGCCCATGTCAACTTGATTTGTGATGCATTGTATGAAGAAAGAGATCCATGCACAACATTCACGATTTTATTTTAATAGCACCAAATAATTTTACAAGATACAAAAGACATTGATGTCTCTTTACTTTCATTCTGACTTCTGCACATCTTTCCTAAAATTCTCTTGGCAGTAGGTCATCACAGACCATGATGCATGCCACATTATTCATTTTAGCTTTTATGATATGAACCAAGCTACCCTCATAAATTTGGATTAGGTGTCTAAGCCCATAACTATAATTAATATATACTTGAATTGATACTAGCACAATCCTTTTGGGTTGTCCTCAAACCTAGCAACCGGATAGGATGACTTTACACACACACACACACACACACACACACACACACACACACACACACACACATATATATATATATATATATATATATATATATATATATAGAGTCAAGATCAAATAAGAAGAAAATTTTTGGTAGGAAGGTAAGAAGTTTTTTTTCTACATATTTTTTTCGCGAAGAAACAAAATGAATCATTAGATGATTCATTTGTAAGATGATTCACAAGAAAAAATTCTCAAAAAAACATCTCGATGATTCATTTATACAATTATTTTGTTGTTATTCACTAAAATTGTCACAAAAATGAACTTTTTCTTAATTTACTTAAAAATGAATCATAAAGATGTTTTTTTGGGAATTTTTTCTTGTGAATCATCTTACAAATGAATCATCTAGTGATTCATTTATTTTGTTCGTCAAAAAAATATGTAGAAAAAAAACTTCTTACCTTCCTACCAAAAAAATTTTATTACCGGATCTATATCTTATATATATATATATATATATATATATATATATATATATATATATATATATATATATATATATAGAGAGAGAGAGAGAGAGAGAGAAAGAGAGAGAGAGAGAGAGATTATTTTATTATGTGATTAATAAATTGAAATATATATAATTTATTAAGATATTATGAAAATAATATATTAATTTGAAAACAATTATTTAATTAATAATTTAACAGAAATTAATTAGAATTAGTTTTATGACTAATGAAATTAATTAAAAGTGTAGGGTCTAAAGTGCAATTATTCAATAGTTGAACAAAAAGGATGCAAAACCTTCCAACCCAAAGGATGGACGGTTTTGAGGGGATATTCTAGGGTTTCTAGAATATCTCATGTAGATAAATAAGAAATGAGATAAATACCAGATTTGAAATATTAATTTAATTTTCAAATCAGTGTTATCTAGGGTTTCCTGTGCCACTATATAAAGACCCTTAAGCCTCTTATTTTTGGCCACTCCTTCTCCTTAAGATAGCCGAAAATCTTATTCTCCCCTCTCCTCTCTCTTAAGCCTCCTTTTTGCTAGCTTGGGTGTGAACCATTAGAGGCACCGCAATTGTGGTGCTTGCTTCCAAGAGATCTACAAAGAATGAATTCTTGTTATTTACCATACTACTAATAAGGTATGTAAGCCTAAACCCTTTCTTATGTTTTTTCGAAAATAACGTAGGGTTTATAGGCTTTCTTATTTGATGTTCATAGTTGTAGGTTCAATAGTGAAAACATAGATCCTTTAGGTTGTATGTGAACTTAAGGGTTTTAAGTTTATTTGTTTTACCTAATTCCTATCAGTGGTATCAGAGCTAATTTTTTTCAATTGAATTTCTATAATTGTTGAATTTGATCAATTAGGGTTTATAGAAATTAAATCTTAAAAGGCCAAGATATCGATTAGGGTTATGGTTTTAGAAACCCTAGCCCGTTCCCCATATTTCAAAATTTTTAGGGTTAGGGTTTTAGAAACCCTAACCTTCCTCCCCATGATTTTCAAAAATGGCTAGGTTGTTAGGGTTTCCTATTTTAGATAATTGTTAGTTTAATTTGAATAAAATGAATAATTATAAAAATTGGATAATTCCTAGACTCTAATTTTAAAAAATAAGAGGGTTATGATTAAGATTAAATTAGTTGATTAATTAGTTAATCCTTATTAGATTTAATATACTTAATTAATTGTTAATTAATAGATAAATATTAAATCAATTTTTTGGTTTTTTTTAAATTTAAATTAAATGATCATTAATTTTCAAAATTTAAAATTAAATAAACCTATTATTTTGAAAAGTTTAAAACACACCTTTTATATATATATATATATATATATATATATATATATATATATACTACTTTATAATGCATACATAATAGGAAGTTTAAAAGTTTTAAGATGAAAGTCTTAAAACTAAGGAGTTTAAATCTTGATGGTTAACTTTACATCAAATACATCTAATGGTATAAAATGATGATCCATGTAAATTAAAAATAACCAATCAAAATGAAGTATTTTTCTCCATACTAAATATAAAAAGTACCTCCACAAACCCTAGCCACATTTTAATTTTCAGCCTCCACCTCTTTCTCTATTAGCTCATTTGTGTATTCCTCCCAACCTTAGTCATAAGCACAAGACCACAAGTGATGTCATCGATTTTTTCCATGAAAACCCAACCTTTGATTATCATCTGCAATCATCACCATCTGAATCACGTACTGTCACCACAACTCGATTCAACCACCTTCACATCTCATTGTCTCTCTAAAATGACTGCCACCACTCATAGTTGTTGCTTCCAAAACTTTTCCATGGCCGCATAGTTGTCTTCATGCATTTCCCTTCTATCTTCAATCACAATGGCAGTCCCTAAACTGATACTGAAAAGCATAAATCTAAAACCATTGCTCTGAAATACCCTAAGGCTGGAGGGAGTGGCTCGCTAGCCATGCTCGCCTCCAGCTCGCTAAGGGTGTTAAGCGCACTCCCTACAAATGTGTTAAGTATCTCGCCAGAAGAAAGTCGCTAACCTGCTAGCAATAGGAAAGAGAAAGAGGTTGGAAGATTAAGGTTTCTGATTGGTTTCTTTTTTTTTTCTTTTCTTTTTTTCTTATTTTTCAAAATAAAAATAACATAAGATTAGGGTGTTACAACTCCCTACCTTTTTGCTACTACTCTCTTCATCCTACATGGCTCAAAAAAATCTTATATGGCCTTAAAAAAATCCTATGTGTCAACATGCTAAAGATATTACTACGCCCTCTAGCCTAACAACCATCGAGTTGCAGCCCCCACCTTGCCCCTTTATCGCCCCACCACCGTATTTCTCTGCTCCTCGCCCTCTATCTCTCTGAGAAGACCACAACTACCACTCACACCATATATATATATATATATATATATATATATATATATATATATATATATATATATATATATATATATATATAATCTGTGTGTCTAAGTTGGATGGATTCAAGATTTGAAAATATATTTGGATTTTCTTGATACAAATCTGGTTTATATCTACGATATGTAAGATATGCATATTACTAGAGTATTATAATGTAAAATAGATAGGTGTTTTATTCATAAATAGCCATTAACATATTTTAGATGAAAAAGGTGTTTAAACTCAATTCTGTATATCGCATTCTATTTTGATACAGACTTTTATATTTGCTCTTATTTTCATTGTTTTAGCATTAATTTGCAGATCTTATGTGATTAGTCAACCACCCAACTGTATTGGATCTTATTTTATTGTGTGAGTTCTTAATTGTATGTGTCGCGTGTAGGCATGAGCAAACGGACCGAACCGGCCGGAGCCGGCCCGACCCGGACCGGGAACCGGCTTCGGCCAAAATCAAGAACTAAACCGGCCCGACGTTTCTACCGGTTTCGGTTTCTGTTTCGGGTCCGGGTTTTGCTGGTTTTCGGTTTTGGAACCGGTATGATTTAACACGCTTCCTTGCGGGGCTTGTAACTCATTCAATTTTTAACCAAATCAAGCGTTTTTATTGTCTAAACTTAACTAAAAAACCTAAGCTACGTGTAGGAAAAAGATTCAGGTCAAAAAAACTTAAATTGAGTGAGTTATGCACATTTGAACAACAAAGTCAGATTACGTTTAATTGTTGTAACATAAAAAAAATTCTGATTTGACACCCTTCCTTGCGGGGCTTGTAACTCATTTAATTTCTAACCAAATCAAACGTTTTTATAGTCTAAACTTAACTACAAATCCTAATCTACATGTAGGAAAAAGATTCAGGTCAAAAAAAGTTAAATTGAGGGAGTTATGTATATCTGAACAACAAAGTCAGATTACATTTAATTGCTGAAACATAAAAAAAAAAATATTTCTGATTTGACATCCTTCTTTGCGGGGCTTGTAACTCATTCAATTTTTAACCAAATCAAGCGTTTTTATAATCTAAACTTAACTACAAATCATAATCTACATGTAGGAAAAAGATTCATGTCAAAAAAAGTTAAATTGAGTGAGTTATCCGGTCTGGTTCCCGGTTTTGGGCCGGTTCCAACGACCGGTTCTTACCGGGTCCAAAATATGACGAAATTATAGTACCGGTCCCGGCCCGACCAGTTCCAGCGGGTTCCGGTTCCGGTACCGGTTCTGGTTCCGAGACCGGTTCCGGCCGGTTCCCCGGTCCATATGTCCATCCCTAGTCACGTGTGTGGTTAATAGTGTATGTATATATAATTGAATGTTTTTGTCTAATATTTTTTTTATGTATTTTAAGTGTTTGTGTGTTATTGGTATATATTCATCAGGTTTAAATCCATTTCTATTATTTTTCACACTTTCAAACAAAAAAGTTACCGAAATATCAACTTTATTAAAATGAGATAGTTTTATTTAATACGTATTAATTAAAAAATGAAAGTATATAGTTTTATTTAATATTAATTAAAAATTGAAAGTATCTTTGTTTTGATAACTAAATTAGTAAGTTTTATTTAATATTAATTAAAAATTGGAAGTATCTCTGTTTTGATAACTATGTTAATAAGATGAGTTTCTAATCATATTAATAAGATCATCATCAACTTCTGTGTCTCCACACAGATATCAATCAACATTTCTTTTGTCTCTTGGTTATCCACACAAAGTAAATTTTCTTTTAGATCGGAGGGTATGGGTCGGGAATTTCCCTCACTTTTGTGGACCACACCACCATTTTCCTTATTTTCTTTTCCCTCACCTAAAACCCAAGGAATGGGTGGGAAGCTTCCCTCACTATTTTGTTTTTTTTAAATAAAATTAATTGATATTTATGATTTATAATTTTTAAATTAAAAACAACCAAAAAAATTAATTAAAAAGAAAATGCATTTCATTAATTAAAATAAAAATTACAATAAACCTAAAATTTAAAAAAAAGTAGAAAATTAAAAAAAAAAAAAAAAAAAACACAAACAAAAAATCAAAAAAACCAGCAACAACCTATGGAAAATATTTTTTCATAATTTTTTCTCTCTTCTTCATCACGAGCTCGAGAGCCGGTCCCGAGAGATGGTCGGTGTTTTCCATCAAGAACATATCCTCCATTTCTTGTCTCTCCGCTCACTCCTTCTTCCTTGCTTCTTCTTTTTCTTTGTCGAACGCCAAACGTTCGGAGAAATTAAGATTATATCGATCAAACGACGCTGTTATTTTCCGCATTTCGTCAAGGTCCATGCTGAAATCCGATGCACCCGAAGAAGCCCCTTTTCCCTTCCTCTTTGCTTTGTCCCTACCCATCGGTCGGATAATTTCCTTTAGCTCAAGTTCGTCCTCCTGATTTAAATCTAGACCGACCCGAGCATCGGAGGAAGTTGTGTAACCACTAGAGCCCGTTTTCGTTCGCTTTGATTGTTGTACTCCAAAAATAAAATCTTGCTCGTGTTATTTCCACCTAGGAGATCTAACCAATAATTTCCAACAATCATGTCACTTGAATGGTTTTCCGACTTCCTCAAGGTAAAATTGCAAAGCTTCTTGAAGTATTTCTTCGTCTCCTTGGCCGCTTTTTCGTTGGGTTTTTAGGTTGTTGTACAACCCGTTTATTTTTGAAACCCCCTTTGCTATTTCTCGAAACTTTAAATTCAGTTGGTGTTTTGTACGGTAGTCGTCACCTTTTTGTAGCTCCTCCTGAAACCGTTCTAAAATGAGAAACCAAAAATGCTCTCCCGGTTGTGCATTTCCATGAATCGAATCCTCAGAAATATCAACCCAAGTTTTTATCAAAACTAGCTCTTCTTGTGGAAGCCATGTTGTCGGCTTTTGTCTTCCCGGATGTGCGATACCCTCGCGCGCTTGTTTTTTCCCTTTACGTCGTTGTGGGGGTGGTGTGGGTTGAGTTTCGGGAATCATCTCTTCTTCTTCCGAGTCATCCAACTCATCGACAAGTTGGCATTGTTGTTGGGTTTGGGTTTGAGTTTGGGTTTGGGTTTGGGTTTGGGTTTGGGGTTGGGTTTGGGTTTGGGTTTGGGTTTGAGGTTGATTTGGCGAATGTTGATCGGGAAAAACAACAAAGTTTGAAAACATTTGAGGAGTAACATTTGGAAGTTGAACCGGGTAATGTTGTCTAACATTTTGGTATTGAAATTGTAGTGGAGATTGAATGAGAGCATCGAGTTGGGGACGATAAACTCCTTGTGATGATGAATCGATAGCAAAAATGTTTCGAGTAGGGGTGCTTAAACTCGAAACAGGAGTTTTTTTCCTTCGATCGGAAGTCGGGGTTTGATTGTCGGGATTCATTTTTTTTTTTTGGAAGAAAATAGAGGTTGTAGAGGGTTTGTTTGAATGTTGATTGAAGGTAAATAGTTGAGTATTTATAGATGTTTTAAAAGGTAAAAAAAACAAAAAAAGAATTGAATTTTAATGCATATAGCCGTTTGTAAAAAAAATTACCGTTAAAAACGGTTACTTCAAAAAAAAAATCCACCAATAAACGACGGAGAGAGAACGCGGCAAAGGGTTCCCTCACCCATTCCCACACCACCCTTCCCCGCACCGACGGTCCTGTGTTCCGTCGTGTGGGAAGAGTCCCGTTCCCCATTCACGCTTGCATTCCGTCCGGCCTTAATATTATTTGTTAAATCTTTAAATTAACATGTCTATACAAAAAAGTAGTAATAATGACTGTGATAAGTGCCTTGCTTTTATCTTTTTAAAAATGGATGTAAGATTTTTATAGGGAGAGAATATCATCATTATCCCTATTTATTTGTTTTATACTATGGAGTTTTAAGGTATTATTCAAATATACTTATAAATTATTTAATCTTATGTAAAAACTACATAAAACTCAACGATTAAACATTTGAATAACACATTTTTGATTTTACTTTATTTATTTATTTTTATTTAAAGCACAAATAAGCTCAATAAGTAAAATCAATTTAAAAACTAAAAGGTTTTAAAAAGAATTTTCAGTAAAAAAGATAGTTTAACTCTATTGAAAGATATAATTGTTTTTGTCATTCTCTTATGATGTATCAATAAATAATTGTTTATATTATTTATAAAAAACAATAAAACTAATTATTATATAAAATATAAAGTATTTTAAACAATTATTTGGTTTCCTAAACGTTTGTTCCCAACATATTATTCACTCGTACATTGTTCACTTTCACATTTTTGTACTTGAATAAATATTATGAATAATTAAGATTAATACAATTTCAAATATATTGATGAAATAAGTTCTAATAAATTTATAAATGTATAAAGGATCTAGTTTAAGAGTAAGATTTGGAGGGTGTGTGTCTTAATTTTTTTAGGTTGACAACCAACAAAACCGGAATGCTGAAATAAATGTGGTTATGTTTATGACATTTTGAGTTGTAGATAAAAAAATCAAGTAACCCAAAATCAACTAACATATAAAATAACCTGAAAAATCAACTATTAGGTATCATCTAACAAAACCAGTTTTATCAAGAAAAAAAATAATCATTGATGTATTATGTTAGTAAAATATATGTTAATGTTTTTACCAAGTATGTTAATGTATAATGAGTTTTTAAAAATTTTATTGCTTTATACATTTAAAATAGATATTACTTTTTTTAAACAACATTAAAAAAAAGAGATAATACTACATATGTTAATTGTCTTTTATCAACTACGTACTGATTTGATTAAATCAATTGATGTATTGCATCTTTTTATATGTCACATGTGTATGAAAGGAAAGTATTTTCATCATTGTCATAACGGTGCGATACAACTGTATAGTGTTTTATTTTGAATATATTTGTTGAATAACCTTTTGTCTTAATTTATTTAAAATAAATAAAATTATTAAATATTTATATTTTTTTATATTTTATTATAACGCATTTAAGATTTTTTAAGTATATAGTAATTGATACATTGTTATTATAGTATAGTTGATATTTTACACGTTTGAAAATAACTAAAATAATATAAGTTTTTAACATTAAACAACAACTAACTATAATATTTTATCATAGCCATTAATAAACACATTTTACTAAAAATTGACAATTTATTTTAAAATTTTGAACAAAAATACAATATATTTTTTAAATAAAAATAACATAGATATAATTTTAACAAAAATATGAAATATTTTTTTATACTAAAATAAAACATTTATATTAACCCAAAACGACCCATCAAAATGAAATTAATTATCGTCCACCAACGTGCTAAAAGAAAAGAAAAACTAATCACCGCTATAAAGTAATCGTCATTGAAAACTAATCGCCAAAATAAACTATGTTGCATCGCCGTGCGATACCTCACTATTATATATATATATATATATATATATATATATATATATATATATATATATATATATATATATATATATATATATATATATATATATATATATATACTAGGCGAATGCTCGTGCATTGCGCAGAAACACATATCTAGTTGAAGTCTTTACAAATATATGTTTTTTTTTAATATAGCAATAACGTTGTTGTTAAATTTGATATAATAAGTTGTATACTAAATTGATATAATATATTGCTTATTTTGAATTATATGATAATATATACATCTCTTATAACTGCATAATCTCAATCGTTTGAATGACTTCTACTCGCGAGTTACACATGAATAAAATTAAATATAATATATGGTTTAATGTTATTTATAGTTGTTGTTATTGTTAATTAATTTTTTAAAATTTATTTACTTAATGTTTTAATTTCTATCATTATAATTATTTAAAACATCAAACATTGTTTTTTGATTTTAAAGGTAACAATATAATCATTTATATAGAGTTATTTTTAACTATTGTTATTGTAAGTTATTTTAAGCTACTTATTTAAAAACTTTTAACGATTATAAAAATATCTTTAGGAAATATTTTAGTTAAATTGAGATTATAATTTAGTTTTTGCATTTATCACTACAATTTATCACTTTTAATTATTTACAAAATATTCTTTAGTTTTTTAAGTGGAACTGAAATTTATATTTAAGTTGACATTGTATTGTTATATTTAAAATAACAATTTCAATATTTTGACCAAACTGTTAAAAAGTTGTAGCTTTAAACTGATAATGGTTTACACACAACAACATATTAAATCTAATAAATTTAGTATAATATGGTCAAATTTAAAGATATAACTTTATAAGTAAAAGTAAAAATATTATTTTAAAATTGAAATTTAGTATATATTTATGATTAAACTTTAGGTTTGATATTTATTTAACCTTATTAACCAACTTATAATAATTATTAGGAAAACACTACAATTAATCACTTTTAACTATTTACAAAATATTTTTTGGGTTGTTTAAGTTAAACTAAAATTTATATTTAAATTGACCCTGTAATGTTATATTCAAATTAATAATTTATGTACTTTATACAAATTGTTCCAAAATTGTATCTTTAAAATGATAATAGTTTACATCCAACAATATATTAAAACTAATAAATTAAGTATAATATGTTAAAAGTTAAAAACATCACTTAATAAATCGAAGCAAATATATTATTTTAATATTAAAATTTAGTTTATATATGATTACACTTTAGGTTTGATATTTATTTAACCTTATTAATCAACTAATAATTATTATTAGAAAGAAATTGAAAAGTTATGAGAATTTCAAATGAATATGGTGAAAGGAAAAATGCATGGAAGTTTCAAATGAATGTGGTGAAAGGAAAAATACATGGGAGTTTCAAATGAATGTGGTGAAAGGAAAAATGCTTCCTTTATAATTTTAAAATTGAAATTTAGTATATTTATAATTACACTTTAGGTTTGATATTTATTTAACCTTATTAACCAACTTATAATCATTATTAGGAAAACACTACAATTAATCACTTTTAACTATTTACAAAATATTCTTTGGGTTGTTTAAGTTAAACTAAAATTTATATTTAAATTAACCCTGTAATTGTATATTCAAATTAATAATTTATGTATTTTATACAAATTGTTCCAAAATTGTATCTTTAAAATGATAATGGTTTACATCAAACAATATATTAAAACTAATAAATTAAGTATATTATGTTAAAAGTTAAAAACATCATTTAATAAATAGAAGTAAAGATATTATTTTAATATTGAAATTTAGTTTATATATGATTACACTTTAGGTTTGATATTTATTTAACCTTATTAACCAACTTATAATTACTATTAGAAAGAAATTGAAAAGTCATGAGAGTTTCAAATGAATGTGGTGAAAGCAAAATGTATGAGAGTTTCAAATGAATGTGGTGAAAGGAAAAATGCATGAGAGTTTCAAATAAATGTTGTGAAAGGAAAAATGTTTCCTTTATAATATAGTATGATATGTATGTATATATATATATATATATATGTATAAATTAGTGAAAAAATATTATGTCAAAGTTATTGTCAATAAAATGACAATTATAAACATATATTTTTCAATATTCTAACAATTTATTTTTAACATATGCCACGCAACACACGTGAATTTGTCTAGTTATGTATATATAGGGGGGACCACTATATTTTGTTTGTTTAAAATTATGGATTCTTTAGTCAAAGGTATAAAATATAAAAAAATTTGATTGTTTTAGGATGGGTTGTCCTTTTTTAGAAGGGATAATGACTTAAACGGGTAATGTATTTTTTGATTTGTATACATTTGGTCACTGAGTTTTTTTTCGTCCACATTTACCTCCTTAAACTTGTTAAACTGTACACATTCAATCCTTATGACCCGCTACTCTAGGTTAGCTGGTAAAAATGACTTAATAGGGTAATATATTTCTCACTTTGTACACATTTAGTCCTTAATTTCTTTTTAATTTTTTTTTGCAAAATAAGTCAATTTTGTTTTTGTACTCATTCAATACTTATGAATGATTTCTTTAGGTTTTTCTCACGAAATCTTACGTATGACATTAATTAATGAGGTGTTTGAGCCTTTTGATGCATATGTCCATTGTGATCTCGATTATTTGGTTGCTTAGATCATGTGTTCTGAACGTCATAATTTCTTCATATGATCTCGGATATTAACGATCTTTATATACATGCGTTCGTATTTTAGTCTACTACAACTTTCATTTAGTCCCATTAAAAAATAATATATTTTAAGTTACAATTTTTGTATCCATATGCAGGGGCGGATTTAGCCTGGTCCTGGTGTTGCACCGACAAACACCTGTTTTTTCTGTCTGCAGTAGAAAGGTTTTCGATTTTTTTTCGTTTATACCTTTTTCTCATGTATTAGTAATGCCTATTTCATCTCGGCAACACCTACTATATATTTCTGCGTCTGCCCCTAACCATACGTTTTTTATGAATGCATGTATGGATGTTTTTTTTATTTTTATAAAATCGTAAGTAAAAATATATAAATTTTAACAGGAGTAATCTTAATGAAAAAATGAACATGTGGATATAAAGATCGTTAAAATCTTATATCGTATAAAGAAGTTACGACGTTCAGAACACAATACCTAAGCCAAACCAAAAGACCTACGCAACCAAGTAGTCGAGATCGTTTTGGACATAAGTATCAACAACCCTAAACACCTCATAAATGATTGTCCCACGTAAGATGTCGTGAGAAAAACCTAAAAAAATCATTCATAAGTACTGAATGAGTACAAAAAAAAAGATTTATTTTGAAACAAAGAAATGTTAAGGAATAAATATGTACAGAAATATTAATGACTAAATATGTACAAAATGAAAAATATATTATCTTATTAAGTCATTTTTGCTGCTAACTTGGAGTAACCGGTCATAATGACTGAATGTGCACAGTTTAACAAGTTGAAGGGGTAAACGTGGACGAAAAAAAAAATTTTAATGACAAACTGTGTACAAATCGTAAAATACATTACCCTTTTAAGTCATTATCCATTTTTAGTATCCATAAAAAAAACATCTTGTGATATTTGATTTATCTACTCCGTATCAAAAACTGAATTATCTTGCGGAAAATAGAAATTCAATGTTTTTCCACATGTATATTTTCAAGTCCACATTCCATTTGCTTGTATAACAAGATGAATTTTTGAACAAGTCAAATCTATTCTCAATAATTTGAATTAATTTCTTACATGTGGATCAGTGGATAATACTACTTTAGCTTAACGAATATAATATGTTCTAGGTTTCAATGTGGTAACGTATCAATCAAAAATATTTCTTAGTAATTACAAACTTTAATTGAAAATGCTATCTGTAAGATCATTAATTCAAACGAATATACATATATGGTGCGTTTAATCCAGAAAAGATATTAATAAGATTTATAGCTCTGTTTATTATTCTATTCGGTTTTAATTTAATAATTAGTTCCCGTGTTTGAAGGTTTTTAACACCAAAAGAGTCAAAATAATCAAACCACTTTACTCTTACTATATATACTTTTCTACGATTTTGTCTCCGAAAATTCTAAATTCAAGATTAGTTTCTTTCTTTCTCTATAAATACCCATTTCACCGAAACAAAATCTGATTCAAGTGATTCAACAGACACATACAACTCTCCATTTAACAAATTACAAATTTTGACTCAGTTTTAGTTTTCCATGCAACGTTCAATTTCCTCATCAAAGAATGTTTACCGCAATATCATCCACTACCAAAAACCACCGACTGCCCCTATAGTCCCCCCGAAGCAACAACCATGTGAAGTTTTCATTAACCACCGTGGGATCGACACCAAGAAGTGCGTTGCAGGACTTTTGTATAATCATCTCAGGAGGTTAAGATTGCAACCGTTCTTGGACAGCAAGAATATGAAACCAGGTGATAAATTATTCGATAAAATCGACACTGCCATCAGCGAATGTAAAGTTGGTGTTGCAGTTTTTTCTCCTCGGTATTGTCAATCGTATTTTTGCTTGCATGAACTGACACGTATTATGGAGGCTAAGAAGAAGGTTATTCCGGTTTTTTGTGATGTTAAACCATCGGAGCTTACTATTAAAGACAACTGGAGGCGCCCTAAGCACGAGATAGATAGTTTCCAATCCGCTCTCGAGGAGGCTAAGTACACCGTTGGCCTAACTTTCGATTCTTCAAACGGGTAAACACTTCAAACCCATTACTTATGTTTAATACAAGTCACAATACATCATGCATGGAGAGGCTTAGAAACATTGTTTGAAAACGTAAAAAACAAAAAGTAACATTATTTTCTGATTATTTTAATCATGAGCAGATCGTTAAATGTGAACCAAGAGACCACGCTTGTGTATCCATACGCCCTTCGTTAGCCATTTTATGTTATTGGCATTAATTCATATTGCATGAAATATATATTGATGCATTAAAACGGCTATTGAAATGCATCAAATATAGGATTACGCTTTAGTGCGTGAAATATAGGAATGGTATGTTAATTTGCTTCCATAGCAAAGCAATGTACATGCAAAACATTGATTGAAATTAAACGCACCAAGATTTTGTAATGAGACGACAAGTCACAATGGGACAATGGGATTTGATCGAGATACTTAAGAAGTTGCGCATGACAGAAAGTCAAGGACAAAAAGTAGGATTCGAAAACTATAAAAGAATTATACATAACCGTTATCTTATATTTATTAACATTTGAAAATTTTAAGCTGTTCATCTTAATTAACTAACTTTGCTGTTGGATGCATGTAGGGATTGGCCAGGATTTTTGATGAGTGCGACTGAAGCGATCATCGAGAACTTAATAGAGGTGGAAGAGGAAAAGCAGCAAAAAATAATTCGGGAAATTTGATTGGTGAATGCAAATATTGAGAAAATCAATTAACCATAAAATTAATTTAATCATTCATTAATTTAATTAATTTGGATATAAATTTTTCTTCATTTGTAACTTCTCAATATATATATTGAACTAGGCAAATCGCCGCGCGTTACGCAGAAACACCTATATAGTTGAAATATTTACAAATATATGTTTTTTTAAATATAATAATAACGTTGTTGTTAAATTTGATATAATAATTTGTATACTAAATTGATATAATATATTGATTATTTTGAATTATATGATAATATATACATCTATTATAACTGTATAATGTCAACCGTTTGAATGAATTCTACTCGTGAGTTACCCATGAATAAAATTAAATATAATATATGACTTAATGTTATTTATAGTTTTTGATATTGTTAATTAATTTTTTAAAATTTATTTTCTTAACGTTTTAATTTCTATCATTATAATTATTTAAAACATCAGACATTGTTTTTTGATTTTAAAGATAACAATATAATCATTTATATAGAGTTATTTTTAACTATTGTTATTGTCTGTTATTTTAAGCTACATATTTGAAAACTTTTAACGATTATACAAATATCTTTAGAAAATATTTTAGTTATATTGATATTATAATTTAGTTTTTGCATTTAACACTACAACTTATCACTTTTAATTATTCACAAAATATTCATTGGGTTTTTTAAGTGGAAGTGAAATTTATATTTAAGTTGTCACTATAATGTTATATTTAAATTAACAGTTTAAGTATTTTGTCCAAACTGTTCCAAAGTTGTAGCTTTAAATTGATAACTGTTTACATACAACAACATATTAAATCTAATAAGTTAAGTATAATATGTTCAAAGCTAAAGACATAACTTTATAAGTAAAATTAATATATATTATTTTAATATTGAAATTTAGTTTATTTATGATTAAACTTTAGGTTTGATATTTATTTAACCTTATTAACCAAATTATAATCATTATTAGAAAGACATTACAATTTATCAATTTTAACTATATACAAAATATTATTTGGGTTGTTTAAGTTAAACTAAAATTTATATTTAAGTTGGTCCTGTAATGTTATATTTAAGTTTATAATTTAAAAATTTTATACAAATTGTTCAAAAGTTATAGCTTCAAAATGACAATGGTTTACATCCAACAATATATTAAAACTCATAAATTATGTATAATATGTAAAAAGTTCAAAAAACATAACTTTATAAGTAGAAGTAAAGATATTCTTTTAATATTGAAATTTAGTTTATATATGATTACGCTTTAGGTTTGATAATTATTTAATCTTATTAACCAACTTATAATCATTATTAGAAAGAAATTGAAAAGTCATGGGAGTTTCAAATGAATGTGGTGAAAGGAAAAATGCATGAGAGTTTCAAATGAATGTGGTGAAAGAAAAAATGCTCCCTTTATAATATAGTATGATATGATATGATATGATATGATGATATGATGATTACGTTTCATCTCTTTTGTTCAGAATTATGATATCTTCAATAATCAATAAAATTTTAAAGTGTTTGTTACTAGTCACTTTTGTATTCCGGAGAATTTTTAAAGTTTGTACAGGGAAAAGTAAAGTTACGCCGCCGGAACAAACCATTAAAACTATTCCCATCGGCATTATGTTCTCATCAAGATCATTACATCGCACGCAATTCCTCATATAAAACGCGTGTAACTCATCATCTGACGAAGATGAAATTGTTTCAAGTTTGAACACAAAATCTAATCCATCATATCCCTTAAGCATAAAATGTTCTTATTTTAATAAATGAATTAGACCAATTGAGAATAGCCCAATTGGTAGAGGCATAACCTCTTAGTATGGGAGAATAGGGATGTCAGGGTTCGATCCTTGGTACTAACATGAATTGGAGTATTAACACTAACATCTAACCAGTCAAGCTGTTGTTAAAAAAAATGAATCATGTTTAATAATATGCCCCACCATTACAAACTTAAATACTGAAAATATCGGCACTCTGGTGGTCTATTCTAAAAAAACCAGCCAAAAATCATTTTTATTCGCGTAGCATATATCCTTTATATCCTCTATATCTAAATAAAGCTAACAAGAATTTAGCGATACACCCTATTTAAAGAATGAAATTCTTTTTGTAAATTCATCTGTAATTCTTCGATTCTTCGGGGTCGACTTTCAATTAAGATTTTTGGAAATCCCATATAGATTATGTTTTGGATCATGTCGATTCTTTTTTGAATCTCTATACGTGCAATTCCCTCGACGCCAGAAGTTGTTTTCATATTTTTTGTACATAATTATGGATATAAGTTCTTATTTTTTTTATCTTCTTGCAGACCCTCAGAATAATTTTTTGGTTGTGCGAACCAAAGGGAATGATGACCATGGGTTGTACCAAGTCTGAAACCAATTGGATTTATTTTTTGTCCCATGTTCCCCCATTACTACGCATATCATAATACGACATACTTGTATATCTTCAAATCCCGTCTTCTCCATTATCGTATCAACCCGTTAGGATTTCCTATGTATGTCCATATATCTAGGGTTTTTATTAGCCCCAAAGGTGTTGAAATTGAAGTGATATAACTTGGTAATGCCGATAACCACACACACAACCATTATCACAACAATCCACCATTAACACCACTATCATGTACCACTCACCACCATCGCACCAATCATCATCACACGCACTACCTATCACCCTCTTCGTCTCCTCCTTCTGATTTTGCTTTGTGTTTATTGCAGGTTACATGAAATAAACGTTATCGAGTGTTTGTTTTCTTATTTTTCGAGCAGGTAAGGCAATCAACATCTCGAGTTTTTACTCTTTCACCTATTTAGGTTCTTTATTTCTTTTCGTATGTTGGTTCTTATGAGACACTATACCGTTCACAACAAGAAATACAGTCATTACCGATGACACCTTTAGCGGCGATGCAAGCGACAACGACGACACTCGAAAGTGTCGTCGCTATTGCTTGCGTCGCCGCTATAGGTTTTGCCGGTAATGCCTGGTAACCATGATCCGTGTGAGTGTTTTTGGACGAACCCAAGTCGTTGATTAGTTTCATCTATCTAATGGTTGGAAATCAATTGATAATCAAAAAAAAAGAAATAGCAGCAACTGGTGTGGCCGCTAGTACCAAATAAAATGCACCGAACATTTCCTCTATGCTAAAACCATCCATGACATGAAATTCTACACCATAATGACATTTTCAACATGCAACATAGAACCAATGTTGCTCATTCTAAATAACTATTATTTTCCTAACCAACACTAAATGTGTTTCCAAATAACAAAAAAAAAATAACTTTAGTAATGGAAATTATATGAAAATTAATATTTATTACCTCTTCAAATTCCCTAAGAGCAATGGCCAACATCATTTGGTAAACATGGGCAAATTCCTCGAAGGTTAAATCATACAAAATTTTCTATATTTTGAACATGTCTATATTGTTTTCAAAATCCAGAAATTTCTCCATATGTCGAGTTAACAATGAACCTTGTCCTAGAAAAACATTTAGTCACCACAAAGTGGCCTTTTACAAGCAGATTTGGGCAAACTTATAAAAAGTTAAATTTGAAACCTCATTCTTTTAACGAACCATTACATCTTACATATACGAACTAACATTGCCATTGGCGAACTTTACCAAGATGGATGACCGACAACACATGTTCATCACTAGAAAAATATTAATCACAGATGCAAATTCTCCGACAGGTTCACCTCACAAAGTACAACGAATATGATCCAATCTAGACAACAAACAACCATTGACATTAGTTTACATCTTATGATTCATCCCAAAAAAGTAAATATAATTGTAGAGCTAATTTTGTATTCCCCGAAATCATTTAATAAAGGGAAAATGACATATACGCCTTATAGACTTTTTAGGGTTAACTCTTTTAGTCACTTAACTTTTTAAGTGGCTTTATGAGGGAACAAACTTGTGGTCTACCTGTCTTTTTAGTCCTCTTGACTTGCTATAACCGGTTTGAGTGTCACATACCCAAAACTTGGGCCCTCCCTTTTTCTTCCTGCCGAGCAACACCACCACAAACACCCATGTGTGAGCTGCTTCTACCCTCAAACACCAGATCGGCCATGACGATGGCCAAATCGAAGTTGAAGGCCACCGGAAATCGACCTCCCCACCTCCTTCTGTTGGTCTTTGCAGCCTTCCCATCACCGATCTGCCTCTTTCCCCTTCGTATTCCAGCTGGTCGGACTGGAAGGCAAAAATCTAGAGGTCACCAGAACAATCCCTACGGTTATTGCTATCATTTTCAGTCTCTACAACGTCGATTTAAAAGCTTGATCTCCGGAAATCGGTTTTTGTCCCACCCTCCACCTTACCGGTAGACTTCAAAGACAAACACCCCCTTTGAAGCCGTTGATTCGTCTTGGCCCTTTTCCTTTCACGTTTTGTGCTAGACAAATAAGACAAACGAGAGCATGGTATAATTTCCTTGACATTTGATTTTGCGATGAATAGGGTTTGATGGAGTGAGGGCTAGTCAAAAGCACCGCCATCAAAGAAGCCTCCTTGAACTCTCCAAATTAAAGAATTCAAACAGAGCACAGTTGGTGATGTGGCAAGTTTGGTCAACAAATTGGAAAAATTCAAAGTCAAGGGGAATTGGTCAACAAATGCCAATGTGGAAAAGGGGTAACCGAGTGACCCCTTCACTTTGGCCAAAAGGACTTAATCGACCCGACAAAAAGGACTTGGTTCCCTCATAAAGCCATCAAAATAGTTTAGGGACTAAAAGGGTAAACCCTAGAAACTTCATAAGACGTATGAGTCATTTTTCCTTTAATCAAACGACACCTTCTTACTAAGCCGAACATCTTTCATAATTAACATCAAATCATTATACCCTATCACGATACCAATGACATCTGTAAATAAATCACCACACATATTAGATGTATGGGAGCAAAACATAAAATGAAAAGAGGTCGTGCGTTCTCGATAACAATGGCTACTTACCAATTGACACTCCTCCCTAATGTCACCAAAAACGATATCTCAAAACTTAAAAAAAAATTGAACTCAAAGCATTCAGGAAGCTAGTTTCCATGGCCTTTAGAGACATGTTTTTATGAAAAATTATTCAAAATTATGGCTTGCCATTTTCAAATGGGAAAAAATATCATCATAAAGAATTTCGAAAAAACATACATGTAACGTCCCTCTTTTCAACATAAAATTTTCATTTTTATTTATTCAATATATTAGAGTATAATTACATTATGCGGAAAACATGATGCGAATGCGCGTGTGTACTGTCAAACCTTGCCCTTTTCACGAATCCATGAAGTACCTGAAAAACATTTATAATCAACAGGGTAAGCACGAAGCATAGTGAGTTTTCCAAAATACCATATACCACAATATATATACATGCATAAAACAATGTCTCACGACCTTTTGTCGATCCACCAATTGGCTCACAACCTTTCGCCGATCCACCAATAATATGTGTATCTAGACTTACGTCCTACCTGCCATTTCGTCGTTAACACTCGAGTCTATAGGCTCCTGACCTGTCATCGTTTCGCCATCAACCCCTACTCTAACCGTAACAAATAATTCAAGTACAATAACACTTAATCACATAAAGGCTATACTTTGGTTCTACTAGTACAGGCACATGAAAACTATAATTCTACTAACTTCAAGTACACTAACATTAACCACATTGAGACCGAGATTATAAGTTACCCTGAAATCCTAATAAATGTAACTTAACTTATAGAGTTTCTAGCAACAACCGAGAAATTATGTGGGAAGAACTCCGACTCGAAAGCTTCATTTCGTTGGACTCTCCAGCGAATCAGAGCCCTGCTAAATACTTTTAAAGTCTAGGGAAAAGCTGGACCAAAAAGGAGGGAAACGTTTAAGAGAGAAGGAGATTGAAAGTTATGTGAAATGAATGAACATCGATAACATATTTATAGCTGCCAGGGAGGCGCGTCGCACCGCTCTCCGTAGGCGCGTCGTGCCCTCTGATGACTGTTATATGTTGCCTCGCTTCCATGTGTCACAATTCTGGTGGTCCACACCGCCCTTCTAGAAGGTAGGTGCGTCGCCTACGCGCTCCGCGCGCACAAGTTTATGTTTTTCTAAAATTCGTATCTTTCTCATTCGACCTTTGTTTTCAACGTTCTTTATATCCACGCGTAGCTATCGACTAGTAATATAACTTTCATTTAGATTTCGTCAGCTAATTCTCAGTTTATTTTTATGGTTATATTTTTAAAAAGCTTAGAATGTTAAAACCCATATGAAAATCATAACTCTTCAATACGGCATCCGTTATCGACTGTCTTTATATCGATGGGTTCATATTCACAAGATATTCAACTCCCGTTTATATTGTTATAGAAAACGATCAATCGATTTGAATTTTGATTTTCGTGTCCACATTGTTGTGTCGAAACTTCGAAAAATAGTAACTTCTTCATACAAAGTCATATTTGGACGTTCTTTATATGCACGCTCTCGCTTTTACGATTAGTATAATTTTTTTTTTAGATTATTTAAACTAATAGGTAACCTATCTCCGGTTCACGTTTTACGACACGCTTTGTCGTATAGGGCTAAACGTGAAACTTTGAAGAATCATACATTCTTCATACGAAGTTAGATTCAAGCATTCTATATATCTACGGAAATTGTATTGACATCTACTACATGTTTATGATGTTTATATTGGCTAAAAAGTAATATTCTTCTACGTCGAATTTTATAAACAAATGGTTTATATCAAATCATACTGAAAGGTGAAAATGAGATTTTACAATACACTACTACAAAATGAGCCAAAATAGCATTTTTTTGAATAAGTGTTGAATTAACATATCTAATGCAACACCATATCTTCAAGTGTTCCATATTAGGATGCTTGAATTCGAATAGAGATGGTCTGAGTAATGCTTGTGTGCAAAACCAATAATAAAAGATTATCACCCTACTACTACCTTCCACTCAGGTAGGAACTGTTAAGCAGGAAAAGAGGTGAAAGTTGATAATTATTGAAAATACTTCAAAGCTCAAATGTGTATGCACCTTCAAGTCCAGTGGTTATTACACCTTGATAAACGACTTAATTTTGAGAAGCAATTCTCGTGTACTCTTCCTTTGTAGCTTCAAAATCTAGCAATCAACTTGTGATTTTCCACTTTAAAATCTCACTGAATAATGGAATTAAGTAGTTGCGATTAGCTGCATCAAATTATTATCCCACCAACTTATTTAACTTGAAAAACCTTGAGAGATTAGGAATTGAACATGTATTATAACCTTTCGCTTCTATTAGCCCCTTTATCAAACTTTCACAACTGAGCACATACAAAATGTAACAGAAATTTTTGTTTATTTGGAACAAGGTACAAGTTCATATATTCCACAATAGTTTAATGAAAGTGACCATTTGTTGATGAGCTCCAACTTGGTGTTAAAAATGGAGATCGGGTCACCAATATAACCACTTTCTATGAATGAATGTCGCCATAGTCACCCCGAAGCAACAACCATGTGAATTTCTGATTAACCACCGTGGGGTCGACACCAAGAAGTGCGTTGCAGGAATTTTGTATAATCATCTCATGAGCTTAAGATTGCAACCATTCTTGGACAGCAAGAATATGAAACCCGATGATAAATTATTCGATAAAATCGACACTGCCATTAGCGAATGTAAAGTTGGTGTTTCAGTTTTTTCTCCTCGGTATTGTCACTTTTCTTTTTGATTGAATGAACTGGCATCAACGAATTTAAATTTGGTGTTGCGAATGTTAATAACATTTACCCCTAATTAATTCAAGAGACACCGCTAATGCTTATGCGCCGCCGCTAAAGGTGTTTGCAATTAATATCCCAAATCTATCATGTTTTCTCCATTTCACAATGATGAGGATTTCAGCTACCGTCTGCTCCTTCCTTGTTCACCACCATCACCAGAGTTCCACCTTAAGGTAAATGTCCCTAATTATAACCCCTTCCTCATATCCCCTGATTCCTCCTCCTCCGGAATTCAACATTGATGAAAACATGCAACACATCATCTTGGTCCTCAACAAGCAACAAGATAAGGGCAAAAAGCCCATCTTCGAATTTCAAAGTTCCGAAAAGACCACCAAGAAGCCTGATGGTTGGTCTCAGGAACAGATCGCTCAAGCTCTTGAAAAGAGCATCTTAATTCAAGTTCTGAAAGATAACCCCAATCCAATGCTAGGTCTTTCTCCGCTCTGCAAGGAAGGAATAATTCATGATATATATATCGTTCCTTTCATGTATTATGATCTCCCAACTCAGGATTCAGACCAACTTGATCTACCCATCTCTCCATACGACAAGTTTTATATCAAATTCGCTACTCTCCACCCAGAAGATGATCCTCAAGTGATCAGCCGAACTGAAAAAGAACGTTTGAAGACTTTCTACTCCCTGAACGCACGTCCCCAAAAGGAAGTGTGGTCTCGGAAGAGAATAACTAAGATCTCTGGGTTTGGAAGGAAAGTATTGAAGAAGTTTGATTTGGATTGCCTCTTACATCGCTTTTATGTGTATCGGAACAAAAAAACATAGCTCACCATCACGGACGCCAATTTCCCAGTCATCAATCCTAATGATATCTTAACCACTGATGCTCATTTCCGAACGTGTCAAGACAGTCAGATGAGCATGGCTGCATATAGCGCTGCAATGAGTTATTGAAGGATTATGTCGCTAAATTCTGTAGATGTGACTTCGAATTGGCTCACTTGTTCGGAACTAAAAAGTTCTTGGCAAGTATTGACTATTAACTGCCAGAAGTTGAATTGGCTCACAGGTTTCTGTTCTTGTTCGTGTTCGTGCAAACATATACAAATCACAAAAAATAGGTCTTATTGCTCATTTTATTGGTATATACTTTGTTTTGTAATACTATCTTAGTGTACACTCCACTTTCTTAGGTTTCATGACCAATATCAAATCCAAGTCGTCCTATGCTTAAGCCTCTTTCTAAAAATTTGTTTTGTTAAGGTCAGTCTCAAAATAATTAATGGTTGTATCTATATATGATGATGATGATGGAGAATATGTATCATGTATTTTTATTTTTGGCAGAACAAAGGGAAATCAGTGTCACTAAAACAATGAAAGACGCTCTTGTATTGCTTCATTCACTAAGTTCATTTCACTGCTTTCATTAACAGTGATGTAAATTTTAGATTACTCATAATTTGTGAAAACATGTTGCTTGTTACTGGTAAATCGGAAGAACTTTTAAAACAAATCAAGATCTGATGGTTTTTTGTTTATTATAACATCCTACTTCGAAGATTTTCCTTTTTAACAATGTACATTGAGAAATCCTACCAAATTATAGCTTATTCTTTCCATTATTTCAATTACAACATTGTACTTTATAAAGTTTTCTGATTAAAACATTGTACTTACAAATTCTACCTTTTATATTCATGGTTTAATAGTATGTTGAATATGAACGTATGCAAGAGGAGATAAGTGAGGAGAAATTTTGATTCATGATTATTGTGTTGATTATTGTAAGCTAGACATTTCTACCCTTGTCGTGTGTGGTGGATGTTGTTGATTATGGTATGTTGGACATTTACCCCTAGTGTAGGTGACGAAGAGGCTGAACAATGGACAAGTTTTTGTATTAGATAGTAGATATCTATAAAGTTTAGAAAACAAGATGCAAAACAAAATAATCAAAATAACTCCTTGATTAATTGGAAACTAACTCAAAACCAATGTTTACAATCTGTTCTCATAATCATAAAGTCTATTATGGACATGTATATATAGTCTAACAAACCAACTTGTATTATACTAGAAAACTTATGACCAACTTGCCATAAACTAGACTTTCCATAAAATAGATTGCTTGGTCTCCAAGTCCTCATCAACTTAGGATTCCAACAATCACCCCCGAATGTCACACCCCGGCCGGCGGCGGAAACACTGGACAGTGTAACGTCATTTCTTGTATCATAGCTATCAACTTCCTGAAAACACATGCATTTTAAAATACGTCAACATAAAGTTGGTGAGTTCACAGGTTTTGACTCTGAGTAAAAATAGTACTTTTTCCCAAGTTGGAAAAGTATATAATATAGTTTAAAGATATCATTTTGACTCATGCTTGTTTTCAACATATAGTATATATATCCTAGGTATAATAGTTTACTTACCAAATAAGTAGTATACCTCTAAGTCTCATATACTATGAATATAAGTGTTTGTAATTCCATACAAACGAAGGTTGCTACGTATAAATCTTATTTCAATTCTATACGAGTAAAAACCGCTACGTATAAATTTATTTCAATTCTATACGAGTAAAACCGCTACGTATAAATCTATTTCAATTCTATACGAGTAAAACCGCTACGTATAAATCTATTTCAATTCTATACGAGTAAAATCGCTACGTATAAATCTATTTCAATTCTATACGAGTATGTGTGCTAGGTATAATTATCTACTTAATATACAAGTAGTATACCTACCAGTTTCTTGTACTTAGAGTATAAGTGTTTGGGAAACTTATACTTAACATTAATACTTGTATAACGACAAAGTATAATGCTTCTAACAATTTGCTACCCTGAGTCTGTAACCGCGGCTATATGACTAGTTTCAAACCTCTTCTTGATGCTACAACTTTCGCATCTTAAGATAAGTTCCACACGCTTCATCAACGTCGGAACAATAAACAAATAAAAGGACAGTTTGTCACTCGCTTAAGCTTGGTTGTAGCTAGCAACCATGAGTGGGGTTGTCAACCCGTATCTTATTTATACACGACTTCCTCGCTCGCACGGGATTAGCGGTTACAGGTCAGAGGATTTTCCCTAAGATTTCCAATCTTAGTTGATGAATACAATAACTCATGTAGACTTGTCGAGTTCCGTTAGTTCTAGTAGTAAAATCATATTCGTGTCTAAAACCCTAAGTTATTAGACTATGCTTTAAACATTACTCCTAATATTTATAATACTTAGGGAGTATAATAGCTATATCTTTGAGTTAAAACCAAGTTTTATCTTTACATAAAACCAACAATAACAACATATAACGTTCCTAGTTTTATCTTGACATAAAACCAATAATAACAACATATAACGCTCCTAGTTTTATCTTGACATAAAACCAACAATAACAACGTATCTATCAATTAACATATAGAACTTCCGAGTACAACTCTGGAACTATATCGCACACAACATATATATTGAATCCTAAGTATAACTCAAGATCTACATTAGTATATTACTATAACAATAGCATGTTAACAAGTTTACGATAGTTATATAGATATAAATTAATTATATCCCGATTAACGAACATACTATCATATAAATATAGTATTAACTTGTATTCAATATTTAGCATGCGCTTTCCCCCGAAAACATTAAAAGTGGGGCCGTGAAACTCACCTTAGTAGTGTGATTTTATGGAATCTAACTGAAAACGTTCAGCGGTTCGCGATCACAGGGCTCGGGATGCAAGATGGATTCAGCAAAGGACAGAGGAGAGAAAAGAAATGGTGTAAGGAGAGAGGATGTCACACCCCCGAACCAGACGGCGGAATTGTCCGGGGGCTCGTGTGACTATCAATTGAATTATCATCACAATGAATATACATGAAACATAACACAATCATCACTAAACATTACATATTACAACTAGTATTGTTCACATCAAGTACATTGTCTTAAGTTACATATTCCAAAACATTAATTGTACGATGATTGATATTATACAAAATAAATCCACACACTTGAAGGTTCTTCTGCTTATCGGTTACCTGAGAATACAAGTTATTTTGAAAACGGTCAACATATATAATGTTGGTGAGTTCATAAGCATGGTTGAAATGAAATATTTTGTATTGTTTGTAAAACCCAGAAACTCCGATATTTTCTGCAAAAAGTCTAAAAAAAATGATGTGAAAGTCGAGTATAGTTGCATGTGTGAATTTCATAGTAAAAACATGTATGAGTATGCAGTCCAAATTTCTTTGTATTCTTTCTATTGTAAGTAGGAGGTATTTGAATAATAGTGTTTCCCCAGAAAATCCGATATTTTCTTATTTATAAAATGTTGCAGTCCTTGCATTATCGTATGATTTGT
Organism: Lactuca virosa; assembly: GCF_052849685.1. NCBI lineage: Eukaryota > Viridiplantae > Streptophyta > Magnoliopsida > Asterales > Asteraceae > Lactuca > Lactuca virosa. The sequence continues at coordinate 107,979,554 of NC_136429.1, forward strand.
TTGGCAACAATATGATTTACGAGTTTTGATTTCAGTAATGTCGTGATGGTAATGGATCTCTATATGAGTCGTTATAACCATGCATGATAGTGACTGAATTTGCCTATCTTGGCATTTTTCCAAACGCCAGATTTTTTATCAAGGTTTTGTCACCCTAGACTGACCTAGTCTAACTGTAGCGAACAGCTCAGGTGTGGGGGAGTCACCCCCGTATAGATCTATACACAAACTCTCGCTCTCCCTCCAGGAGACTCTGATTATAACTATAGGCTACGGCCATACACTCGATGGTGTCAACCGACAAGTCTCACTAGATCCCAAATATTGCCACATGAATATGTATACGTTATATGTATTTAGAATTTCGAACACCTGATGATACATGAATATGAAATGATAAGGCCCAACAAACATGAAGAAAAGACAACTATGGCCCATTAGACATGTAAGTTATTTCCAGGCTTGTTAAGTATGCAATGGACATATTAAAGCCCATTAAGCATACGATGAATTATTTCAGACTAAATTAGCATGTGAATGGGCCACTAAGGCATAATAACATGTAAAGGCTAATTTAGGCCCATTAAGCATGTAATTTGATCGCGAAGGCCCAATCGACATGAAGTGATTATACTGGGCCCAATAAACATGCCTATGGATCACGAAGGCCCAATAAGCATGTACAGCGAGTACCAGGCCCAATAATCGTACCGATGTCGTATTTCGTTTGTTTGCTATAATATAGTTCATTTAGTCGAAACATTTATCCATAATGTTATAAAAAGTCCAGTGTTTTGTTATAATGATATTTTTAGTTTGATACGTCAAAATTCTATAATTTGAACCCGTATTTATTAAAATTACACTTTAGGTCCCTTAAGAACTAATTTGAACATTTAAAGGCTTATTTTTACATAAAATGTCATTTTGGTCTATTTTAATTAAAAATAACATTTTAGCCCATAAATTTATAAAAATTTATGTTTTCGCCCCAAATGTTTAGTAATTGACGGGTTTGGCCCAAAATACATATGTTGACATTTTCAGCCCATATTTGCAGAAAATTACATTTTCAGCCCTTATTTGAATAAAATGACATTTTCGGCCCAAATTTTATAAAATTAACATTTTTGGCCCAATTTTGAAATAAGTGTCATTTTCAGACCCTAAACTTGTAATTTTTCATTTTTGACTCAAGTTTTGATTAAATAACATTTTAATCCCCAAAAATTGATATTTTCGCAATTTGGGCCCAAAAAGCCGTAAGGCCCAAATTAAGGCCCATTATGCAAAATGTTACACTTTTGGTCCTTTGGAAGGTATAGTTGTTATAAAAACTCATTTTTATACAAATGTGACCATTTTGATCCTTACAAAACCGTGAGTGGCATAAATTAACCCAATCTTTTGTTTACTTGTCAAAAATGGTCCTTATACAAGATTTTTGTTTTGTTTTTCACATCTTAGGCATGTATAACACTTTTATCCTTGTAATATGATGTTTAGAGTGTTTTAGTTTATGAATCTCACCCATTTTTGTTAGAGTTTTCGAGATTCATCAAGTTTTATCACATATTCACAACATAAACCAAGAAAATCACACATAACATGCATAAATACATAGATCTACACATAAACACTTGTATTCTCCCCCAAAAACATGTAAAAACCGAAAACAAGGGGGTATGAACTCACCTTTGCTTGGTGTTTCGTTTTTTGAAGAAGAATGGAAGAAGATGATGTGATTTTCGGCCCTAGCAAGCTTCTTGAGGGGATTTTCGAACTTAGAGGTGTTCTATGGAGTTAGATCATGAAGTAAAGCTATGTAAGAAGGAGTTCTTAACATTAAGATGGAAAGTAGATGTTTGTGTTTAATAAAAACTTACCAAAGGTTGAAAAGTTGATGAAGATGTGAGAACAAGATCTATCTGATGTGCAGGGACAATGTTTGAGAACTCAAACCTTGAGTGAATGCTTAAGATCAATGTCTGCTTGCTAATAAGTGTTCTAGTCGAGTCTGGAAAGACCAGTCAAGTCTAAGTTAATGTATTCAACAAATGATCAAGGTAAAGCTAATAAATGAAGAACAAGAAGAATATTTTAAATGAACTTAGTGAAAATGCCAAAAGTGAGTGAAAAGATCCGTTGTTGACTTGTATTGAATACTCCTATAAATAGGAGTGAAGGTTACAATGAATTAACTAGAGCACTTACATAGGACTGGACAATAGAAATGTTTCTGACATTCTGATTGTTTAAATACAACAAAATACTAAGTCCTATGAAAAGTCACATCAATACAAAGACAAATACAATAAATGTATAAAGACAAAATAAGGTAGCTCCGGATCATCAACCATTGCGGACATGAAAGTCATTCCAGAATGTCTTCTACTTCGTATCTTATTCTCATTTGGTCCGGATAGATTCTGGACCACTCTCCATCACTGACTCCGGAACACAAGTACTTCGGAACTTGACTTAGGATTGCTAGAGGTTCAGTTTCAGGTTCCAACAATCTCCCCCTAAGTGAACTTAGCAATCCATCCATTTATACTGTATCTTCCTTGATGAATGTGAAGGCCCAGAACAACCATTCTCTGACTTCAATGTATCAAGTTAGTTGACTTACAAACTTTGCCATGATCTGTTCCGGAGCATCAGACTTGGACGCCTGGGATATGAACTTCTTCAGAGCTTTGGTCGGAACTAGATGTTTGTCAAGGACTCGGAAACATTCCTTCTTGTTTGTTCTTCTTATGGTGTAGACAAACCCTAGAACCGGTTCTTCAATGGGACCATCTGCAAGAATTTCAGCTTCCGGAAGAACAAAGTCGATTTTGGCAATGAATTGTTCAGTTCCGTATAGGTGTGCAAGCTCAACATCGCGTCGGCAGAATTCCGCAACATAATCTTTCACGAAGCTCAGAGTGGCATGGTAAGCTCCCATACTAATGTCATCCTTTTGATTTTCTCTGAAGTAGGAAGCTAAAGTGAGGATGTCATTAGGATTCATGGAGGGAAAGTCAGCATCAGTAACAGTCCAGGGTGTTGGCTTGTTCCGGAGGAGGTGAAAACGGAATAGAGGACAATTGAGATCAAATTTCGTCAAAAATTTTCTTCCGAAGCCCTCGACTTTGGTAATTCTCTTCCTCGTCCACACTTCCTTAAGAGGTTGTGCGTGCTTAGAGTAGAAAGTTTCAAGTATTTCTCGCTCATTCCGGATAATCACTTCCGGATCGTTTGTGGGGGTGAAGAGGAGCAAATTTCGTGTAGAATTTGCTGTAAGGAGAGAGAGGAAGATACAGTTGAACGGAGTCATTTGTAGGAACTTCATAGTAGAAGCATGGAATGATTTCTTGAGCCTGGAGAATGCCTTCACGGCAAAGAGGAGAGATGTCACGCATCGGATCACGATTATCTTTAAGGGCTTGAATCCGGATGCTGTCCTCTAATGCCCTGTTGATTTGTTCCTGAGACCATACATGAATTTGCTTTGGAGGAGGTCTGGAATGAAAGGCTTGTTGCTCGGCAGTCATTGGTTTCTTCCCTTTGTCTCTCTGAAGAGCAGATATAACCAGCTTCATGTTTTCATCGATCATAAATTCCGGAGTGGGAATTGGAAGAGGTTCTTCCGGAATTTCATCAGGGATCCGGAGATGAGAACCCTGGTCGATCGGAGCAATCTTTGGTTCCGGAATGGGAGGCTGCATGGAAGGCGTGGCTCGGAAAGCTTGAGCAGTGAGGGAGGTTTTAGCTTTGGCCAGTTGAATGGCTTTTTGAAGAGCATCTGGCAAAGAGGATGGCCAAGAGGTTGCGGACCATATTCTCTTCTCTTCCTCAGACAGCACCTTTGGAAATATCTTCTTTAGAGCTTCAAGGCCTAGAACTCCTTTGGTGACGTATTTTTCTTCGTCGTTGTCTTATTCATCAGCAGAGGAGTTTCTTAGAAGTTCGGACACAATTTGGACTTCATCATCGGAATTCAAGTCTTCATCTCGGAGTGTGAACTCCGAGGCAGGTTTCCACGATTTACTTGGACCTTCTCTCCCTCTTGCATCGGTGGACCTCGGAACCGGTGCAAGTAACAAAGTATCCTTGAGATCGTCAAATTTGGAGAACACTTTCTGAAGGCCAATGTTAAGATGAAGAGTGAGGGTATCATAGGCTTCGGATGTTGGGGCATGAGCAACAATGTGTTTGAACATGTCACTGAGGATAGATATCATCTCATCAAACTTTCGATTCGGAACATCAACTATATTCCAAGTTGAGCGAAGAAGTTTGATGAGGACTTTTTGAATTATCATGTTCATTTCATCCTTCTTCTTGATCTCCTTCTCCATTCATTGAATCTGTTTCTCATGACGAACGTGGGTCTGCTTGATTAGATCATTGGTAGCAGCCACCAAGTCGTCATGAACTTTTAGCATGGAAGTAATGGTGTTGAGATAGTGATCAACCAGAATGTCGTATTTGGTGTCAACTTCTTCCATTGTGTGCTTGAGCCGGAGAGAGATTAATTGATCCAGTTGAGCCTCTCTTTCAGCAACAAATGGTCCGGACTGCTGGGCTATTGACTGAAGAATGGCATCAAGTTTGGAGTCAAGTCCGGAGACTTTTTAATCCATTTTATTGTTGAGCTCGGTGACGGAGGTTTCAATGGAGGAAACCTTTTTCATGGTATCCGAAACATTTGTTTGCATCTCAAGGAGAGCAAAGGGATCAACGAAGTTGCCAGCGGAAGATCCGAATTCGGAATTGGAATGAGGAGATTGAGCTTTATGAGAAGAGGGATCATTTGATGGACCAGGCTTGGTTGCAGCATCATCTTCCTGTATCTTGATATTAGAGTTGGAGGCACCATCCAGAGTCGTTGAGGAGGAGGATCTGAAGTCATAGGCAGACTTGGATGCGGATGCCCTTGATTGAAATCGGACTGAAGGCATGAAGTTTGTGTCCGGAACAGTCTTTGCTTCATCATCCAGCATGACCTCTTCGGAGAGCTCTTCATCCGGATCGGTTTGGAAGATTGTTTGGTGAGTTGTAATAGGCGGCAGTTCAGAGGTGACTTCATTTGCTGCATCGGTGTCAGAGGGAGGAACATAAGGCATATTGCTTTGGATGGCCCTGTTCCTCATGGAGATAAGAGTTGACTCCACTTGAGCTCTGGTGAGATCCGAACGTTTAGATGCGGCCCTGTTAACAAAATTTTCCCATTGGGGATCATTAGCACATGGTCACCCTGTACGCCTTCTGGGTATCAGACCAGTTGAGGCTTCCGGAGTCAGAGAGACTGCTCCAGCTCCGGAAAGCTTAGGGTCTGGAACAGGGGTTTCGGAGTGTGTGCTTGTGATAGAAACAATAGGGATATCAAATGTGACTCGTGGGTGTGTTCCAGGGGGCTGCAAGGAACTATGGTCAACACCGGCATCACCTTTTTGGGAAGGTGAGGGTAGATTATATGGAGACTCCCCGTGAGTGTGTGCAGGTGATTTTGAAGCATCGAGGGGTACCTCGGATGAGTGGGCAGGTGGGGTGTTCGGACGGCCAGAGGTATCCTGAATGTCATGAGCATCTTTCCTTGGAGAGGAAGAGCTGACTTTGGTTCTCTTTTTAGGCTTTGGCTTGGTGGGAGAACCCTTGCGTTTGGCAGCTTTCTTAACCTTAGGTCCGGACGTGGTAGGTTTGCCTCTTCCGAAGTGGGCTCAACAGAGACTGGGGCAGGTTGTGTTGGGTCAAACACAACGGAAGTCTCTAAGTGTTGTTTCAAATAAATTGAATCGGAAGGAATAATGGCCAACATGTGGTCCGAAAGTCGTCTGACCGGACCAAAAGAAGATTGGTCCGGAATGCGATAAGACTTAACTACTTTGAAAGTGACACATACCTCCGGAGGATCAGAGGAGACAGGAATTGGTTCGTTAAGCTCATTGAAGATTTGTTGAAGCGTCAGTGCCTAAAATCTAGGGCTTGAAATCTCGTTATCCTTTCTTTTGGTGGCAAATTTGCAAAAGTCTTGCCACAAAACTTCCGGAAGATCTACTGCATTTTCCCTTCCGGAGTAGATGCTGAAGATGACGTTGAGCCAGTCTTTGCTAAGCGTATATGTTCCTCCATGCTTTCCGGACAACCCTCTAATAACGAAGTGCATTAACACGGTCCAGAGTCCGGAGACAACAGTTTTCTTGAAGTCCTTTGCCCGATAATCTTGAGTATACCCAATGTAGTTCAAAAACGTCTGAAACTCTTCAGACGTTGGTTCTTGCACCTTGAAACCCTTTGGGTTTGCTTTCACACCGATCGCTTTAAGGAAGGTCGATTTGTAGATTGGGAAAGTTCTGTCACCGATAATCGTAGCCTCTAGTGCTCCAGTGTCGAGTCTGATACTGGTAAAGGCACGATGAAGATGATGAAGTGGTAGTGGAGGTTCAGGGTTTTAGTGAGGGGAATGGATATTGGGTGATTTGAGATGAACTCTATCATCACTCGAATCGATTCATCATAATCTTCAGGGTTTAGTGAAAACAGTTGTGTTGTGTCTCTCAGAAACGGTTCTTGAGTAGCAGATGATGAAGAACCCTTTGATCGTTTCTTCTTAGCAATGGATTTCTTGGGTGTTGATGTAGTTGGAGCAGTTTTTGGAGGTGAAGGAGGAGACGACATTGTTGCAGAATGATGAGTGCTTGAAGAACACGAAGAACACTGAGATAAATCAAGGGTTTGGAGGTATTGGGTGCGTAAGAGGTAATAGGGGAATTTGATTGGTATTTATAGGTAAGGGAAGTGGGTCGGGTCGGAAAGGTAATGATGAGGATCCAAACGAGAAACGGGTCGCATTAAATGTGAAGGAGGTTTAGGGGGGCTGAGTTGACTGGGGATGTGAAAGGTAAGGGTGTTTGTGGATAAAAATGGTAACCCATAACCGACGATTCGATGGCTACTTTTATGGGGGCGTGCAAACGTGTCACGAAAATCGAGGAAGATAGGATAGGATCTTCAGGAAAAGTAACCGTTGAGACAAAAAACGTTTCACCTTATTAACCTTTGGTATTCCGGATGAGCGGTTCCGGACATAGTATGATTCGGAGGACAAGAGATGGTGTTCCGGAACATGCTAGTTTTGAAAAGAGGTCCGAAATGAGAATGGATCCGGAAAAGGTTTTGATTCCGGAGTCAAAAATTCAGTGTCAATTAGGTAAAGATGTGTGATTCCGGAACATAAATTTGTTCGTTTTGAAAAAGGTTGAGATTCCGGAACAATGGTTCCGGAATAGAAATTCGAGAATTTCCGGAGAGAAATTTAAAGAGTTTCCGGAACAAGATTGTGAAATCATTCCGGAGTGAGATTTTAAAGAATTCTGGAGTAAGTTTTGAAAAGCATTCCGGGATGAAATTTGAGAGACCTTTCGGAGTGAATTTTGAAATTCCGGAGTGCATTTGAAATTCCGGAGTGCATTTTGAAATTTCGGAGTGCATTTTGAAATTCCAGAGCACATTTTGAAATTCCGGAGTGCATTTTGAAATTCCGTAGCACATTTTGAAATTTCGGAGTGCATCATGTAATACCTTTTACGGAGTGGAATTCCGGGATGCTATCGTGAAGTATATTCCGAGATGAGAATTTGAGCACTATGACAATGTAGACTTTAAATAGCAAACAATCAGGGTGAACTGTACAACTTAAAAACTCAAGTGAAGATCAGAAATAAAGACAAGTAAAATGATCCTATGTATTCAGAGAGAAGGTAGTTCCGAGATGAAAAATTTGGTTAGAAACTAATTTTCTTTCAAATACGTTTATCAAAGAGAACAAGTCTCTTGAAAGAACGGAGGATCTGGTATCATCATACCCATCTTGTTCAGAAACCCGTTGAATTTGGTTTCGTCTAATGCCTTGGTACATACATCAGCAATCTCATCATCAGATGGAACAAAAATGAGTTCAATGTTACCATTTAGTACATGATCTTTTATGAAATGGTACCTTATATCAATATGCTTAGTCATTGAGTGCTGAAATGGATTGTGGGAAATCGCAATGGCACTTTGAGAGTCACAATAGATAGGAATGCGTTGAAAGCGGTAACCATAATCCAAGAGTTGAGATTTCATCCACAGAACCTGAGATGTACAGCTGGCAGCAGCAATGTATTCGGCTTCAGCTGTAGAGAGTGCAATGCAGTTCTGTTTCTTGGATGACCAACTGACCAAACGACCACCTAAGAATTGACAGCCACCTGAAGTGATTTTTCTATCAAGTTGAAGACCAACATAGTTTGAATCTGAATAGGCTTGAAGCAGGAATCTCTCGTTTGTTGGATACCAGATTCCGAGACTCTTAGTACCTTTGAGGTATCGAAAAATTTGTTTCATAGCCAAAAGATGAGACATCTTTGGGTTGACTTGAAATCTGGCACATAAGCATGTGGAAAACATTATATCAGGACGACTTGCTGTGAGATAGAGTAGGGATCCAATCATTCCACGGTACTTCTTTTCATCAACTGAAACACTTGAAGGGTCGGCAAAGATCTTGTGTCCGAAGCCCATTGGCACCTTGGCAGAGGCACAGGTGTCCATTGAGTATTTCTTGAGGAGTTCCGAAATATACTTCTCTTGGTTAATGAAGATTCCCCTGTTAGTCTGTTTGACTTGAAGGCCAAGAAAGAAGCTTAACTCCCGATTCATGCTCATTTGGAATCGATTGACCATAAGTTTAGCAAAGTCAGCAACCATAGATGAATCCGTAGATCCAAAAATGATGTCGTCAACATAAATTTGTACCAGCATGAGATGCTTTCCATTTGATCTTCGGAATAGAGTGGGGTCTAGGATACCTCTTTGAAAACCGGAGCGCTTGAGAAAATCAGTGAGGGTCTCGTACCAGGCCCGAGGAGCTTGCTTGAGTCCGTAGACAGCCTTCCGAAGTTTATAACAGTAGTTCGGAAAGGAGAGATTAATAAATTTGGGGGCTGTTGAAGGTACACTTCAGTGTCAAGTTCACCGTTAAGAAAAGCACTCTTAACATCCATTTGGTAAACTTTGAAGCCTTTATGAGCAGCATAAGCAAGAAAGATTCTGATAGCTTCAAGACGTGCAACAGGAGCAAAGGTCTCATCGTAGTCGAGCCCTTCGATCTATGTAAATCCTTTTGCTACCAGTCTTGCTTTAATTCGAATAATAACTCCTGCGTCATCTAGTTTGTTGCGAAATACCCATCTCGTACCGACAATGGGATGATTCTGAGGAGGAGGCACGAGAGTCCAGACTTCATTTCAGTCAAATTCTGCCAGTTCTTCTTGCATGGCTGTAGTCCAGTCAGCATGCTCCAATGCGTCCTTAATGGATTTGGGTTCAACCATGGATATAAATGCTGAAAAATGGCATTCATTTTGGACACTTGTAGCAGAACGAGTCTATACACCAGCATTGGGGTTTCCGATTACTTGGTTTAGGGGATGATCCTTTGTCCAAACATGTAATCGTGGGACTTCTTGTGCAGCCGTCGATCCGATATCAACAGTGGAATTGATTTGCTCCCCCTGAATGATTTGAATGTTGGGATGATGCTCCCCCTGAACTTCTGAACCAGAGAGATGGACATCATCATCCGAAGGGAACTCAAAGAAGTTTTCATTTTCATCAATGTTGAGAGGATTGGAGTCATCGACATCAGCAGTTGTATCTTGGAATCCATCCACATTTGATTCAAGAGAGGGATTAGCATTCTCCCCCTCAACCTGAGAAGGTTGACATGGTCCGGAATCAAATGGAGGGAGACTTGGGATCGGACCGGAAACATTTTGTGAGACGGGGGCTTCCGAAGTAGGGATTGGAATGAGAATTGGTCTTGATCGAGATTCCGAATCAAGAGCGGTTTTGGAAGGACCAAAGAGAGTTTTAAAATCAACTTCAAGAATTGTTTGAGGGTTCGGACATCCTGGCGGAGGAGCATCGGACTCCATAATGTTAGTTGTAATGTGAGTGGGGCCAAAATTCCGAACGAAGTTGTCATCGAAAGTAATGTCAAAGCTTTCTTCAAGAACACGAGTTCTCCGGTTAAGAACTCTGTAAGCTTTCGATTTTGAGGAGTACCCAAGGAAGATGGCTTCATCAGTTTTAGGTTGGAACTTGGTAAGCTGATCACGGTTTTTCTTGATGAAGCATCTGCATCCGAAGACATGCAAAAATGAGATTGTTGGCTTCCGACCATTCATTGCTTCGTACGGTGTCATGTTGAGGCGTCGATTGATGATACTCCGATTTTGAGTGAAGCAAGCAGTGGATACGGCTTCAGCCCAAAGATAGAGTGGCAGATTTGCGAAGTTCGGCATGGATCGAGCAGCTTCAACGAGAGTTCTATTGCGTCTTTCGACTACACCATTTTGTTGTGGAGTATAGGAAGCTGAGAAGTTGTGGTCGATCCCTTTTTCAGTGAGAAAATTTTCAATTGTGGAATTAGTGGATTCCGATCCATTATCACTTCGGATTCTCCTAACTGGGAGTTTGATAAGAACTTCTATTCATTTGATAAAATTTGTGAGCTCTGAGGCTGTTTCGGATTTCAGCCGTAGGAAGAAGACCCAAGTGAACCTTGTAAAATCGTCAACAATCACAAGAATGTAATTCTTATGATGAAGACTTTCTATAGTGGATGGTACACAAAGATCAATGTGTAGAAGCTCCAATGGTTCCGAAATGGATTTTTCGATGATAACAGGATGACCCTTCTTCGATTGCTTACCACACTCACAAGCAGCACACAAATGATCATTTTCGAATTTGAGAAGAGGTAAACCTCTCACCATTTCGCCGAATACAAGATCATTCATGTACCGAAAGTTTAGATGAGCGAGCCTTCGGTGCCATAACCAAGTGATGTCAGGAACAACTTTGGAGAGAAGGCAGAGTTGCGGTTTGCCAATAATCATGTTGATGTCGAGCGGGTACATGTTCTTGTTGCGAAGAGACTTGATTAAACACTCTTTCCGGTCTTCAGTCATTACATAGCTGTACTTTTTGCAGAATTCCACACGTCGATTTGAATCAGTGAGCTGAGCAACACTTATCAAATTATGTTTTAGATCAACTACATAAGCCACATGTGAAATAGAGAAGTTTCCATTGGTGAGAGTCCCATAACCACGAATTTGAGAGTTGGAGTTGTTGCCATACGTCACGTAACCAGCATTTAGAGAAAGCTTTAAATCTCGCAGAAAATCTTTCTGCCCCGTCATGTGCATGGAGTAAGCACTATCAATATACCATATTGTTTCTTGCTCCGAAGCATAAAGTGCCAGCAAAATTAGTGAGTAATGGAGTTTTTAGGCTCCGAATTAGACTTTGGGACGTAGGCACGGGCTGTGGACTTTGATTGTGACTTAGGAACAACTTTGTGTTTTTGGGTGGTATTCTTTGAATTCTTTGGAAGCAGACAGAAAGCTAATGTCTTTTCATCTATCCAGTAGTCATATTCAATGACTTGGAGTTTCAGAATGGTTTGCTTCGGACCTTTGACTTCCGGAGTGTTGGTAACATTTGTAACCTCCGGAATTGTTGTTTCATCAATGGGAGCTTTGACTTTCCACACTAGATTTTTCTTTGAAGATTTTGAAAAAGATGTTTTCTTTGCATTTGTGGATTTTCTTGATGACACATTGGTTTTTGAAAGATTTGGTTTAAAAATTGTGCCATCAGATTTTGCAATAAAAACAGATGAAACAGTCCGAGGATCTGGTGAAGTGTTTCGGATGGTCTTGGCAGTTACATGAGATTGAGGCTGAGTAGCTGATGACTTTCTTAGGTTCAACACGACTAAGAGGTTTGGAAGGTCTTTTGAGGATCTTAGTGGGAGCAAAGGAGTTTTGACTATGAGTTGATGCATGAGAATTCCGGGATGAACTTGGTTTGGAGTTAGCAAGGAACCTGGAATTTTGTCTAGTCTTAACTTCCTTTTTATGTGCATTTCAAGCTTCTACTTTGGGATCTACAATATCCTTCCTATTCAGCATTGGTTTTCTCTTAGGATGAGACGAGGATTTTGAGGTTTGTCCCACGGATGGATTCTTAAACTCAGGAGTAATGGGAACCAATTTAGTTTTTGAGATGACTAAGGAATCCGATTCGCAAGAATCAAAGGAAACACAGCTTGAGACTTCAACTTTATCATCTAAGGATGCCCATACAAACTCAGAAGTAGTAGTTTCACTTGTCACCGGAAGAATTTCTTCAATCACACAATTGTTCACGTGATTACTTTTAGGAACATAATCTACACAATTTGTAAGACTATGATGAAAATCTGTGGTCCGATTCAGGTCCAGGTTTATCAGAGGCGGGAGAGGCATGGAATCAGGACACTTGACAACTATTGGTTTGAACTCAGGAATTAGGGACTCAAAATGGTCTGTAGTCTCAGGAAGTGGAGACAAGGGAGAAACAGGGGTGTCTGAATGTTTGATATTCGGAACCTCTCCCATGAATGTCAAAATTTGCAATTCCTTCAAGGGACTAATAATTGGTTTCAGAAACTCGCTTCCGAGACCAGGTGCTTTAGACCATGGATGACGAAAATTATGAGTCATCCGAATGTCCGCTTCAAGCATGTCTATAGAATTATGCAAAGCATCTATTTTTGCATTGAGACGTTTGTTATCAGCAATTAAAACATTTCGTTCAGAATAGGTGATTTCACATTTATCTTTCAAAATGATACATTCATCTTTTGACATTACAAGCTCATGCTCTAAAGACTCGATTTTCAATTTTTTATCCTCAAAACATAACCTAAGACGATTTAGTTCACAGTCCTTCTTCTCACTGGCTTCTATGGCAGACTCATAGGCTTTATAAATGGTGTTCATATCTGTTTGGATTTGGGTCAGATAAGGTTCACAAAGAGATAAATCAAAATTATTATTATAGATCATAGATTTTACCTGCTGAACGATGCTTCGACCGGGTGGATCATTGGTGGCCATGTAGCAGTAGTGAGGTTCAGCAACATTATCTTCATCTTCTGACCCAGAAGACCAATATCCTTCATCACATTCAACCGTTTGTCTTGCCATCAGACACATGTTCCTTCCAGTTACCATGTCATCATCATCCCCGGATGACCAATATCCTTCAACATCTCTTGACACCGTTGTCACAAATGCTTTTTCACTTTCAGCCATCTCTTTTGCTCTTCGGACGTAGTAAAATGAATTCTTGATTTTTGGTTTTTGCGAAGCATCAGCCAGAAAATCTTTAGCAAAATGGTTTGCATGTCCACACTTATGACACATAATTTTTGGTTTGTTCGATTTGGAACTCTGAGAGGGTTCCGGAGTAGAGTTTGGTTTAGTGATGTTTGGTTTGTATGCGGGAGGGTTTTCGGAAGTTGGTTTAGGTTCCGGAGCTGAGTATGGTTGAGGATTGTTATGGTGAGGAGCATTGAATCGGTTTTGGTATGGTTTGTAACAAGGATTGAAAGGATGTTTATATTTCATTGAGAGTAGGGCGAACTCTTGTTGGAAACGGAGTTCAGAGTCCATGGCTTCGGAATCATCAACAGGATAGATTTGTGTGGGTAAAATAGGTGCAGATGTTTGAAAAGATGGAACAATAGGTTTGAAGGGATCCGAAGTAGATGAGTTCGGAATGGTTGATTCGAAAGAACTGATAAGAGAAAGAGGACCTCCGGAGAGTTCCCTTATGGTTTGAGCAACATTGGACTCATGTCCTTGAAGTTCATCAAAAAGTTGATAGAGCTTCAACTTTTTTAAGAAGCCATTGCTTTGGAGACAAGATTTTACATTTCCCCATCCTTTGCCCAGACTGTTTATGAATTTGAGATTGTACTCCAAAGGAGTTCTGACATTCCCATGAGCAGTTATGTTGTTGACAACTGTTCGGTAACGGTTTGAGGCTGAGGCCACTGATTCACCAGGAGTGCTAGTGAAGGTGTCGAAGTCGTTGACAACAGAGGTGAGGCGCTTGTCTTTCATATTTTCCGAACCTTCAATTAGATCCTGAAGAGTGTCCCAAATCTCTTTGGCTGATTTGCACAACTTGATGTGCTCGAAGAGTGAGGGAGGAATTCCAAACACCATTTCTGAGAAAGCAACTTGATCAGCATGCAGCTTCTCGATATCATCTGCGGTTAGAGGAGCTGGGTGAGTTTCATCTTCTCGCATGAGCTGAGCAGCTGCATCTCTTACAACTGTTCTTACAGGAACATGTGGACCTTCTTTGACGGATCTCCAGATTTCTTCACCTTTATCTTTGGCAAGTAAAAATCTTTCCATTCAAACTTTCCAGTGATCGTATTCTTCCACAACTAGTAATGGGGAACGAGTAGGGCCACCCACACTATTTGCGATTTGCATTTAAATCATTTGCTGAGGATTAGAAGCAGCCATTGAAGTTAAGATATCTTCAAGCTAAAGTGGTATATAGAAGAACTTTTATCATTGACACAGAAATGGTTGAAATACCAAGGTAATTTCAAACCAACTATAATATGATCTTTATGGATTCAAAGGACAACCACTCAAGCTCTGATACCAATTGTGAGAACAAGATATATCTGATGCGTAGGGAAAAGGTTTGAGAACTCAAACCTTGAGTGAATGCTTAAGATCAATGTCTGCTTGCTAATAAGTGTTCTAGTCGAGTCTGGAAAGACCAGTCAAGTCTAAGTTATTGTATTCAATAAATGATCAAGACATAAATGATGATTGAGAATAAATGATCAAGGTAAAGCTAATAAATGAAGAACAAGAAGAATGTTTTGAATGAACTTAGTGAAAATGCCAAAAGTGAGTGAAAAGATCCGTTGTTGACTTGTATTGAATACTCCTATAGATAGGAGTGAAGGTTACAGAGAATTAACTAGAGCACTTACATAGGACTGGACAATAGAAATGTTTCTGACATTCTGATTGTCTAAATACAACAAAATACTAAGTCCTATGAAAAGTCACATCAATACAAAGACAAATACAATAAATGTATAAAGACAAAATAAGGTAGCTCCGGATCATTAACCATTCCGGACATGAAAGTCATTCTGGAATGTCTTCTATTTCGTATCTTCTTCTCATTTGGTCCGGACAGATTCCGGACCACTCTCCATCACTGACTCCGAAACATTCACTCCGGAACGCAAGCTTTGAAAAGCATCACCATATCTACCCATGACCGAAAAATAATATCCTCGTTTTTACGGGTAGATGGTCACATCAAGGGGGAGCGTGCCTTGCTCCATCATATCCGACATATTCTCTTGCCCGGTTTCATGATTATTTTTGATCTTTATTGCATGGTCGATCAAAAATAGGGGGAGAATCATGAGCATCCATTCTGGTTTATTATTGGAGTTTTGACGTTAGAGACATTTGAAGACGAAGATTCATTTAGTAGTGTGATGTGGCACTGATTTTTGGTCCTCACAGATCGAATTTTTGGCATTAGTTGATGTTCTTCGGATTATCATTATTTATCTTCAGACTCTACACTTTGGGATGTCTCATTTGTGTTTGCATCAGGTTCAGATCTTATGATTGCTCGAGTTTGGATTTGCGATATTTTGAAGACAATGATTATTTTAGCGATGCGGCGTGGCACTTATTTTTGATCTCACGATCAAATTTTTGGCATTGCTAGACCATGTCTTCGGATTCACATTATTTATCATTCGGACTTTATTTTTGGATGCTAAACATTTTCAGCAGGTTATTCTTCAGAGATTATTTGGTGCATTATCATTCACTTTCGGAATATTGAAGACATTGTGTGATTCGAGATTGTGGTCTTCGGTTCTACAGTCGAGGGGGAGACTGTAACATGATTAGTTGTTAGGGACTGATCACATTCGAAGATTGGAATTTCATACTTTTATTCAGAGATTGGGGTTTCTCTGTTTGTTCTTTGATGCTAGAGATTCCATTGTCAGATTCCGAGATCACGACTGCTCCAGCTTTTCCGAGACACTTCAACACCAGACCCACCGGACCTGCCTGTCGGATGTTCTGCCTTTTATCACTGCTTTACCCTCACCATTTCCGAGCATTTAAGGGGAGATTGTTGGAGCATGAAAATGCTCTACAATGTTGAGTGTTTATTAGGTTAGAATATTCCCTTGTATGAAAAGCATATTCCCTCCACTAGTATATAAAGTGGAGGTGATGGTCATTTTATTTAAATTAGTGTTCACTATGTAGACTTTGTAGTTTAGAGAGAGTGTGGTGGGATCTCTCCCACCATGGGAGAGTTATCTCTCCCAACCCATAAGTGTTCTTGTAATATTTGATATCTCTCTATTTATCTAGTACAGTTTTACTCACATATCTTGTTCATCATGTTCATACACGATTATCTTCTTGCTAATATCTTCCGCACCTATCCAATCGATAAAATGGGAACCTACAGAAGATTGTTGAAGCACAACCCAAGTCACGAGATTTTGGTGGAAGAAGGAAGGTGTTCTTGAGATATTAAAGAGAGTTTGAAGGAAACGTTTGAAGATGTGTGTGTGTGTGTTTTGGGATTGCTCTCGGCCGTGAGTATAAGAAGGGAGAAAGAGGAGTGATCTTTGCATGGAAGTATGAGAGTGCATTGATACATGTTGTCTAAAAGCCTTATTATCCTCTAAACAAAAATGAGGTGTCATGGATTAGGTTAATTAACCATTTTCCTTTTTTTTATCATTGGCCGAGAATTGGGCTGGGAGAAAGCAGTTGAATAGTTTGGGCCATTAATTATCTTAGATCGAAATCATAAGGCCCAAATTATTACTTTTCGGCCCATTGGGCTAATTAATTCATTTATGGCCCAATAAGGCCCATTAGGGTTTCTAAGCCCAAAATATTCGAATAGAAGGCTTATTGGCCCATTAGGCCCAATAAGAAAATCCTAGTCCATAAAGGACTTGAACCGGGATTTTTAGGGTTTTCAACTCCCAGTTGACTTTCTGAAATGTTTTGCATAGAGTTTTGAACTACAAATGTGGATCTTGACTAAGTTTGTTGTCATAGAATAAACATAGTGTATGATAACAAGTTAGAGTTTCAAATATTATCATAGATGACATTTACATGATCACAGAATTTCCTGGCTAAAATGCCAATTGTGACATCATCCCCCCGTTAGATGGAATTTCGTCCCAAAATTCTTTTGAAACTAGGATTAAGAAGGAGAGAATAAGTGAGGGTACTTTTGCTTCATTTGGTCTTCGCGTTCCCATGTGAATTCCGGTCCACGCTTAGCGTTCCATCGAACCTTCACAATCAGAATGCGGCTCTGCTTCGTACGATTCACTTCCCTATCCAATACCTCGACTGGTTCTTTACCGAACAGGAGATTATCATTGATCTCGATTTCTTCTAGAGGAATGACAAGAGTTTCATCTTATAGGCACTTTTTCAGATTCGAGACATGGAACACGGGGTGTACGTTGCTGAGCTCGGCAGGTAGCTGCAGCTTGTAAGCCATTAGACCAATCCGGGAAAGAATCTCAAACAGTCCGATGTATCGCGGGTTCAGTTTTCCCTGTTTCCCAAAGCAGATCATCCCTTTCCAGGGAGAGATCTTCAATAACACGCGATCCCCGACTTGAAATTCTAATGGCTTTCGCCGCTTGTCAGCATAGCTCTTCTGTCGGTCTCGCGATGCTTGAAGTCGAGCTATGATTTGGATTATCTTTTGGGTCGTTTCACGGATGATTTCTGGTCCTGTTAAAGTACTGTTCGGTGATTACCCTTTTGCTAGCTGGGTGTCACCACCTCAGCCCAGCATAGAGGTGATCTGTATTTGCGACCATATAACGCCTCGAAAGGAGCAACCTTAATGCTTGTGTGATAACTGTTGTTGTATGAAAACTCGATTAGCGGTAAGTGGGTATCCCATGAGTTTCCGAAGTCTATCACACATGCTCGAAGCGTATCTTCGAGTGTTTGGATGGTTCGCTCGCTTTGGCCATCCGTTTGAGGGTGGTAAGCAGTGCTCATATCTAGCTGTGTTCCCATTTCCTTCTGAAGAGTTTGCCAAAATCTTGAAGTGAACCTACTATCTCGATCCGAGATAATAGACACTGGCACTCCATGGAGTCTCACGATCTCCTTGATGTAGATTCGGGTCAGCTTTTTCCATCTTGTAGGATTCTTTTATTGGCAGGAAATGAGCGGATTTTGTTAACCTATCGACGATTACCCAGATAGCACCCAATCCGCCTGCTGTCTTTGGTAATTTGGTCACGAAGTCCATAGTTATCCTTTCCCATTTCCACTCGGGTATCGCTGGCTGTTGCAATAATCCCGAGGGCTTTTGGTATTCCACTTTCACTTTGGCGCAAGTAAGACACTTGCCCACGTAAGTGGCTATCTCTGCCTTCATATTTGGCCACCAATAATGTTGTTTAATATCCAGATACATCTTATCCGACCCAGGATGAATAGAGTATCGCATCTTGTGGGCCTCATTCATAACTACTTCTCTGAATCCCCCAAGTCTAGGGACCCAGATTCTATTCATGAAGTAGTATGCTCCGTCCTCCTTGGCTTCCAAACTTTTATCCATCCCACGCAGCATTTCATTTGCGATGTTTTCCGACTTCAACGCATCTGTTTGGGCTTCCTTGATTTGCGAGGTTAGAAGGGATTAGATTGTTATGGTTAAGGTTTTCACCCGGCGACTTGAATATTCCTTTCTGCTCAAGGCATCGGCTACCACGTCAGCCTTCCTCGGGTGGTACTTGATCTCGCACTCGTAATCATTTAGCAGCTCAACCCATCTTTGCTGCCTCATGTTTAACTCTTTCTGATTCAGAATGTGCTGGAGGCTTTTGTGGTCGGTGAAAATGGTGCACTTTGTACCATATAGGTAGTGCCTCCAAATCTTTAGGGTGAAGACCACCGCTCCCAGTTTGAGATCATGAGTGGTGTAATTTACTTCGTGCGTCTTTAATTGCCTTGACGCATAAGCTATCACCTTCCCGCACTGCATGAGGACACAGCCTAACCCTTGGTTTGAAGCATCGCAGTAGACCACGAAATCTTCGGTTCCCTCTGGTAAGCATAGTATTGGCGCACTACAAAGGGCTCGCTTAAGGGTTTGGAAGGTGGCTTCTTGCTTTTCTGCCCAATTGAAAGACACACCCTTTTGTGTCAAGGCTGTAAGGGGTTTGGCGATCTTAGAAAAATTCTGGATAAACCTTCGGTAGTAGCCTGCGAGACCCAAGAATTGACGGATTTCTGTTGGGGTTCTCGGGATAGCCCAACCTTCAATGGCCTTTATCTTGGAAGGATCTACGTGAATCCCTTACTTGCTGACTACATGTCCCAAAAATTTTACACTGCGGATCCAGAATTCGCATTTGGAAAGCTTCGCATAAAGTCTTTCAGCTCTTAGGGTTTCCAAGATTTGACGGAGATGTTGACCATGCTCTTCTTCACTTCGAGAATAGATAAGAATATCATCGATGAAAACGATTACGAACTTGTCAAGGAATGGGCGGCAGACTCGATTCATGAGGTCCATAAATACAGTGGGGGCATTTGTTAGACCGAAGGGCATTACGAGAAATTCATAATGACCATAGCGAGTTTGGAAAGCATTCTTAGGAATGTCCTCATCTCGGACTTTGAGATGATGATAACCGGATCTCAGATCTATCTTCGAAAAGTAACTAGCCCCTTGAAGCTGGTCAAATGGATTATCGATTCGTGGAAGTGGATATCGGTTTTTGATGGTGAGCTTATTCAGTTCCCTATAGTCAATGCACATCCTGAAGGATCCGTCTTTCTTTTTAACGAAAAGAACCGGGGCTCCCCATGGAGTGAAACTTGGTCTTATGAATCCTTTACCCAGGAGTTCACTCAGTTGGCTTGATAATTATTGCATTTCAGCAGGAGCCAACCTATAGGGTGATTTGGCGATCGGAGTGGCTCCAGGCACGAGGTCGATTCGGAATTCGACTTGTCTTTCTGGGGGTATTCCAGGAAGGTCTTCTGGAAATACATCCGGGAAATCACATGCCACTGGAATGTCTTGAATGTTTACTTCCTTTTTGGTCTTATCCACCACATGATCAAGGAATGCGTAGTTCTTCTTGTGTAGACACTTTTGTGCCTTGATACACGAGATAAGACGAAGGTTGGCACCAGGTTTATCGCCATAGATTATTAGGGTTTTGTGATCGGGGAGATGAAGGCGAATGGCCTTCTCGCAACACATTATATCAGCATGGTAGGGGCTTAACCAAATCCATGCCGATTATCACATCAAAACTCCTAATATTTACTGGCATCAAGTCTATTTGAAATGAATGATTGTTTAGTGTTAATGTGCACCTTACATAGATATATTTGGTTGTTTCAGTTTTCCCATAAGCCATTTCCACCGTGAAGGCTTCAT
This sequence comes from Lactuca virosa, assembly GCF_052849685.1. Lineage (NCBI taxonomy): Eukaryota > Viridiplantae > Streptophyta > Magnoliopsida > Asterales > Asteraceae > Lactuca > Lactuca virosa. The sequence continues at coordinate 107,999,954 of NC_136429.1, forward strand.
TGAGCTTCTGGGGTTGTTGATTTAGTAAGTGTTTGAATTTATTACTAACGAAACTTCACTCCGCCCCACTATCAAATAAGATGCAAGCGTACGAGTTGTTAAGTAGGAACGTACCAGTAACAACTACTGGGTCCTACACTGCTTCACCTTGATCCATTGTAAGCACTATCCCTGCTGCTCCTGCCCCTTGATTGTTTGCTTTGGGGCAGTTGCGCCGGAAATGGCCGGTTTCTCCACACCCATAGCAGGTGTAACTGGCCCCAGCATTATTGTTGTTGTTGTTGTCACACCCCAAAACCGGAACGGCGGGAACGTTCTGGGGTGGAGGACGTCATGTCAAGTATCACAACATATGCAGTATAGTAATCAAAGTACAACAACCATTGCATTAATAGTAATAATTTTACATAGGTTACATCTAACAACAACATCAAAGTAGATATAGAAAATAACATAAGCTGCAGCTTGATACTAGGCTGACTTCGCAAAAGCTCCCGGAGTGTACCTGTCTACTGATGACCTGAGAATACAAGTTATTTTGAAAGCGAGTATCAGCATTTTAATGCTGGTGAGTTCATAAGTATTTAATGACATTTATATAAATACATGTTTTTCTTCAAAATAATCTCACTAGATGATGGTGATTTAAGTTTACAGAGTATTAGAATTCTTTCCAGAAAATCCTATATTTTCTAATAAAAGTAGTCTTCTACCAAGACCCAATTGTTTTATGTTTAAACGAATGAGTTTCTCTACTAGGAGCAGTCTTCTACCAAAACCCAACTGTTTTATGTTTAAGGAGTATTTTTCCCCAAAAGTAACTATCATTATCAAAATATAGTTTATACTTTTAATAATTATTTGAGAAGGTCACAAGTAAAAGTAATAGGGAAAATAATACTTTTCTTCAGCAATGGCGTTGCTGTTTATAAAGGAATACAGTACAAACTCCAGGTAGTATTGAATGAACAATATACCTCGGGGAGTCTAAAGAAGGAAAATGCAGACTCCAGGTAGTATTAAATGAACAATAGGCCTTGGAGAGTCTAAGTGAATGAAATATAGACTCCAGGCGGTATTAAATTAACAATACGCCTCGGGGAGTCTAAAGTTGCCTTTAATCCTAGGTAGGTTAGTTAAAGGTTTAAAATGTGGCCTAGTGTATAACTAGGAAAATATATCATGAGGGTTTTATATGTAGAAAATACCGTGATAACACTTATTACCTTAAAGCCATGAATTATAAGGTAAATGTAAAGATACTCGTAACCATACTGATTGACGGATGTAAACATGACGACCTGCTGGCGTCAGAATGAATGTGACATTTGTCACCCTTTGGCTTGGTCGGCCGGGGCTGTAGCTAGCAGTCAGGATGTGGGATGGTTTGTCCCGTATAGATCTATACACACAATGCCCGCTTTCCCTCCAGGAGACTCTGGTTACCACTCGACAACGGTGAAATCCGCGTCATGAGGATGTATCTCGTGTTTTGATTTCTATAAACCTTTCTTTATATTAAAAGTATAAGTTTTTAGAACATTGATATAGCTAAGTTCTCCTTCATGAAAGTTATGGTTGGTTTCTAAACTATACCTATTATAGTTTACTTGAGAGGTTATCTAGGTACCTTTTGTAAGGGTCTAAATGTTGTAATTAGTCGAAGTATGTTTTGTTCCCTTCGAATATTGTGTAATGTATTTTACTAGGGCACTTATGTTCGAAGCGTTAGAGTCAAAGCCTTAGTATATTTTTTTGTACGCTTTCCTCTCCTATAAATAGGAGTGTTTACTAGAGTCTTGAGAATGAGTCTTTACAGAATTGACATTTGTACTCTATAAAACTTGAGAGCGTAATAGAGCTGAAACAAGATCATATTTACATCTGTGTTCAAATCTCGCAATCCTACTTTGATCATTAAACTCTGATTCATTTCATACTCGATTCATTGCTTCATCAATTGGTATCAGAGCAGGAATCATATCTCTGATCTGATTTTCATATTTTCAAAAGTTTTTAAATCAACTTGATGGTTTAAGAAATTCCACACTTTTTGAAAGTGAAAAATTCATTGGATCTAAGTCTGTGATTCGATTCTGCACTCGAATCATTGAATCGAGTGTTCTACTAGTGATTCTGATTTGAATCATATAGTTTGTTGTCAAATTCTCAATGTTTCTTTAAAAATTCTCAAGGATTTATTCCGTACATCAATGGCGTCTTTCAATCTAAATTCCATGACTTCATTTTCTCATATTCTAGGATCATCCACCAAAATTCCTATGCTAATCCCTGAGTATTACGATCAATGGGCTGATCGTATGCAGGATTATCTCAACGGATAGGATGAAGAATTGTGGAATTGCATTTCTGGAAATCTCAATCCACCAATGAATGTTCAACCAATTGGATCATCTTCTGGAAGTTCTGAAGTTGAGAATCAGTCTGATCGTCTGAAAAAGCTAGAGAAGAGATGTGCGAGAGAGCTAAGAGGTGCTTTGCCTCTAGTTGTTTACAACTATGTGAGGAGTTGTACAACTGCAAAGGAGATCTGGAACATTCTTAAGGAGAAATTTCAGGGGAGTGAAAAGACAAAAGTTAACTCTGTGAAGCAATGCTTAGTGGAACTGAAGGACTTCAGACAGAAAGATGGTGAAACGATTGAAGTTTACTACGATCGTCTTAATCAATTAATATATCGATGCAATCGATATGTTATCACCAGATCAGCCATGGAGTTCAATTTAATTTTTGTTATGGGTCTTCGTAAGGAGTGGCGTAGTGTGAGCATGATGGTTAAGAATCAACAGAGCTTTGATACGTCAACTTTGAATGACTTGTACAATCAGCTGAAGTCTCATGAAAGCGAAGTGAACGAAATTGCTGAAGAATCGAAGGCAAGTTTGGGAGGTCCACTAGCTTTGGTTTCGAAGATCTCTAAAAAGGAAGCTGAGAAAGATGTTTCAGATGAAGACGAAGGGTTCATCATGAATTCAGATGATGAGGCGATTGCTTTCTATTCAAACAATCATGTGAAAACGTTCTTCAAAAAACCATTCAATCCGAAGGCAAAGTCATCTGCGACAAAAGGGAATTTTCTGAGTAAAAGTGTTGGGGATGAGAAGAAAAAGGAAGAGAAGAAAGATACGAAGTTTGTTGACGGAAAAACAGAGAAGAAGTTAAAGGGAGATGCTGGGATTGATTGTCATTATTGCAATGGGGCTAATCATTTAGCTAATGATTGCATGCTAAGGAAGAAAGGTGAGAAAAAGAATAAGACGAAGGATGAAGCGTACTATGTGGAAAAGTTGGAGGAGGTGCGTGCGAAGGCAAAGAATCTTTCATTAGTTGCTCGTGGTGAACAAGAAGAAGATGGAACTTATCAAATTTGGTCATCTGGATCAGATGATGAGGAAATGTGAAATCCAACCCACGGAGCAATGTATGAGAAGATGGAAGAAGATTCAGATGAGGAGGAATACGAAGTTCATGGAAGATGCTTCGTATCAAAAGTTGCTGACAAATCTCCGATGACCACGAAGGTACGTAATATTCTTGAATCTTTCAATATTCCAGTACATGCTTATAATTCTGAATTAGTATCTTTCGATGAAACTGTTACTTATTTTGATTCAATTGTGGTATCTGCTAGCAATGAGGCTAAGAAGCTGTCTATGCAGTTGCTAGAGACACAGAAGAAACTAGATTCGAAAATTACTAAGATAGATTGTTTAGAACTTCAAATAACTAATATCATGGTTGATAGGGATAACTTGTCTAGTGAATCTAAACTGTTGTTAGCTCAGAGGAACATTTACTGTAATTCGGCTAAAAGATTGTATGGGAAATTAACTAAACTACATCATTCATGCGAAATCAGTAAAGAACAACATAGAAAATTGCTGCCATTTTTAGCTTATGAAAGAGCTACGGTAGATAACATTTCGTATGATTGTGAAAAAGAAATAGATGATTTTAACAAAGTTCCGAATGATAAGTATAGATATGGAATAGTCAAAGTAGATGAATGTCTTGATTCAACTGAATTGGTTAAAATTGTAAATGATACTTTCACTAAGTCTGAACAAATTTACATCTTGAAAAAGACTGAGAATTCAACATCTGATTCTCAATCTAATTTTGCTGATATTGAGGATAATTCTGACAATATTAGTGAAATCAGTGATATTGAGGATGTTGATTGTTCTCAGTTGTCTTTTATAAATGTTGCATCATCATTTAAAGGAAAAGAAAAAGGTAAGGATTTGTTGGTTGAGATTGACACTGATCAACCCTCAACTTCGAAATTTTGTGATGAGGACTTTGTGGAAGTCAGAAACAGCCAAACAGATGATAGTGATGATGAGAAAGAAGAGAAACAAACGAAGAAAAAGGTAGTTACAAAGGAAAAAGAAATTTCTCGTATAGTTATTGAACAAGTGTATGGAGATACACAAAAGTTCGAAAAAGTGCTAACTGAACAAGGTGCTCATTACCTAAAAGCGAATACGGTGGTTTACCCGATCTTCAAGTGTACTGATGATGTTGTTTTTCCAAACCAAGTCTTCGTAACTACTGGAAATGTTGAAAATATCAAACCCGAATTAAAGAAGTTAGTTGAGGAGTATAATTCAAAAACAACTGATGAAGGCTTTTTCGCAAATCAAAACACAATTGAAAACAACTTAACAAAGAATTCGTATATGTTTCAACGACAAAAACCACAAAGCCAATGGGTTGAAAAATCAAAAATTGAAAAAGAGAATACAAAACATGTTGAAAAGGAAAATGAAAAAGTTGTCAAACTAAACTCTAAGGAATTTAAAAATCAAATTGAAAAATTTTCGAAGGAAAACAACATTTCAAAACGACAAGCAAGAAAGAAAATTTTTTGGCAAAATGTTGAGTCTCAAAAGATGTCTGAATCACAATCAACCAAAATTGTTTTCAAAGCTAAAAATTCCTCTTTTTCAACAAAAACCCAACATTCATCTCAATCAACTCATACAAGGTCTGAAGTGAATAAGCAACCAAAGTTTTCGAAAGTTTCTGACAAATCAAGAGCATTTTCAAATAAATCTAATTCAAATCAACAAGTCTTTCAACATCCACATTTTAAATCAACTGTTGATACATCATATGATCATTCTTCTCTAACAAATCCCAAAGTTAATTTTGTTCCTCAAAAGCCAAATTTTCCTAATCATACGAAGAAACAAACACTAAAGGCTTCGCATGAAAAAGGCATAACTTCAAGGAAAAATATAGATCACTGGCTCGAAGGACGAGGAAAAGTTTATCAATCCAACAAATACTCAGAAAAACAAATCAACGAAGCTTATGAAAAGTATGTCAATACTTCTTCGAATGGAAGTTCATCTTCAAAAGATTCGAACATCTCCATCAAAGCTTGGAGACCAGTCACAAAAGCGAAGACAGTTCAGTCACAAACTCAAAATACGAAGTGTAATGTCAGTGAACATCCGAAACCAACAAAATCTTATGTTTCGGTTCCTACAAATGATGATGTGGACATTATTGATAGTCTCAAAACTAAAGTTTGTGACTGGGTCAAAAATTATTCATTTAATTCCATGTTGAAATCTAATTTCCAAGGACCCAAAAAGTCTTGGGTACCTAAATTTTTCCACTGATTGTAGCTACTATGTGACGAGCAATATGATAACAAGTGGTACATTGATAGTGGTTGCTCTCGTCACATGACTGGGAAGAAGGAAAATTTTACGAGATTTTCGAAGTCTCAAAAATGCTGGAGTAGTAAAATTTGGGAACAATAAAAAATGTCAAGTCAAAGGATATGGGAAGATCACAAATGGACAATTCACAGTGAATCGTGTTGCATATGTTGAAGGTCTCCAACATAACTTGATAAGTGTTTCTCAACTTGTTGTGGGCACTGGCAATCAAGTTCTCTTTAACGAAGAAGGAAGTATTATTTCGAATGTCAACACAAATGAAGTGTTACTGAAATCCAAAAGGAAAGGTGACATGTTCACTCTGGACATCAATCCTATTATAGGCAGACCTGCAGTATGCCTTCTTTCGAAAGCCACACCTGATCTAAGCTGGCTATGGCATCGAAGACTTTCACATCTCAACTTTCGAAACATCAACAAACTGGTCGTACAAGATCTGGTAAGAGGTTTACCTGTACTTAAATTTGACAATGATTCTTTATGTGCAGCTTGTCAAGTTGGCAAGCAGCATAAAAAAGGTCATCCAATTACGATAGATTCGAAAATTGTTGCACCTCTGGAGCTTTTACATATTGATTTGTGTGGTCCTTCGACTGTTTCAACTCTCAACAAGAAACGATACATTTTAGTTATTGTTGATGATTTTTCCAGATTTACGTGGGTTTATTTTCTCAGGCTTAAATCCGAAGTTGCACAAATCATGATTGATTTTATCAAAAAGATGGAAACAACATTAAAGAAGCTTGTTCGAAAAATCAAGAGTGATCATGGAACTGAATTTAAGAACAATGTTCTTGATTCATTTTTGGTGGATAAAGGGATTTCACATAATTTTTCATCTCCATACACACCACAACAAAATGGTGTTGTAGAACGAAGGAATCGCTCACTGTGCGAAGCAGCAAGAACCATGTTGGCATATGCGAATTTACCTCAATATCTTTGGGCTGAGGCAATACCCACTGCATGTTTTACTCAGAACAGATCTTTCATACACAGGCGTTTTAATATTACACCATACAAAATTCTGAATAATCGTAAACCTAATGTGAAATTCTTTCATGTTTTCGGATGTAGGTGCTTTATTATGAATCTCAAGGATCATCTTTCGAAATTTCAAGCAAAAGCTGATGAAGGGATTTTTCTTGGATATTCGCACAATTCTGCCGCATATCGTGTGTTAAATAAGCGAACACGAAAAGTGGAAGAAACTTTCAATCTCACATTCGATGATTACTATATTAAACAAAATGAGCATAAATTTGAAAATCATCCAATTTTACAAGACATACAAGTTGAAACTGAATATTTACAAATGGATGATATTGATTATGATTTGATTTTTGGAATTTTAGATTATGCAATCGATGCTGAACTTCATGCTCCTGATAATCACATACCAGAATTTGCGAAGTTTACTGATGAATCAACATCAACTCCTCAAGAAGGCGAAAGTATGCAAAATAATCCAGTGGAGGGGGAGCACTTGGATTCGAATACTTTAAATGACGAAGTGCATTCTTTCGAGGGGGAGAAAGAAAGATTGAATGCTAATGTTGAGGGGGAGCCTAGAGTTGAGGGGGAGCATATAGAAAATATTGCAAATAATAATGATTTTGATGATGTTTGTTCGATTACAGGTTCTGAGAATGATGATATATACGAAGATGCTCCTTTGGAATTTGATCCAGCATATCCACCAATGGAAAACTAGACAAGAGATCATCCGAAGGATCAAGTAATTGGGAATCCACAAGAGGGAGTTTTAACAAGAGCTCAAATTCGTGCAAAGAATGAGGTATTGAATACTCATCAAGAATTTTGCATGTTCAATGTTTTCATATCTAAAATTGAACCAAAAACAATTAAGGTTGCAATGGAACACTCAGATTGGGTTGTTGCAATGCAATCTGAATTGTCTGAATTCGAACGAAACAAGGTTTGGAGATTAATTCCTAAACCTGAAAATGTTTCGATTGTCGGGTTAAAATGGATTTTCAAAAATAAAACCGACAAAGATGGAAACATTGTTAGAAACAAAGCCAGACTTGTTGTTAAAGGATATTCACAACTAGAAGGAATCGACTATGAAGAAACTTTTGCCCCTGTTGCAAGACTCGAGGTTGTTCGAATATTTCTGGCTTATGCAACTCATAAAGATTTTGATGTTTATCAAATGGATGTGAAGTGTGCATTTTTAAATGGAGAGCTTGAAGAGACTGTTTATGTGGAACAACCCCCAGGTTTCATTAACGAAGAATTTCCAAATCATGTTTATATTTTCGATAAGGCAGTTTATGGTTTGAAACAAGCACCAAGGGCATGGTATGCAACTCTAACCTCATTTTTGAAACAATCTAAATTTAAACAAGGATTTGTTGATCCCACATTATTTCGAAAGAAAGTGGGGAATCATCTAATGCTTGTTCAAATTTATGTTGATGATATTATTTTTGGCTCAACTGACCCTGCTTTGTCTAGAGAATTCGAAGATTTGATGAAGAGTAAGTTCGAAATGAGCATGATGGGAAAAATAAATAATTTTCTTGGTTTGAATATTCGTCAAAACAGAGAAGGAGTTTTCATCAATCAAGAAAAATATACGAAGAATTTGCTCGAAAAATTTGGATTGACGAATAGCACAAAGTTACGAGTTCCAATGGCAACGGGCATAAAGTTAACACCATCATTAGATAAACCTACAGTTGATATAACTTTATATAGGAGCATGATTGGTTCATTACTTTATCTTACAACAAGTAGACCTGACATCATGTTTTATGTGTGTAATTGTGCTAGGTATCAGTCTAATCCACGAGAACCACATCTCATTGCGGTAAAAAATATCTTTCGTTATCTTAAAGGAACAATTTCGTTAGGATTGTGGTATCCTTCGAAAACTGGGTTCTTTGTACAAGCATATTCGGATGCAGACTTGGGTGGTTGTAATCTTGATAGAAAAAGTACAAGTGGTGGAAGTTCTTTTACACAGCACTAGGAATTCCCGCACGGTTGAACCAAGTCAAGCCATGACTGACGGTAGTGTCGAAATTTACAATCATCGGCACGATATGGAATGAAGATCGATAGGACCATGTGCTGAACAGGGCACACAAGTTTTTAGCATCTCGGGTTTCGTCCATGGTATCACTATCGTGGATACTTGGACCGACATGGTTGACGCTGAACTTTAGGGGTCCTGATGTTTCAGAATAATGTACTTTTCATGAACGGATTTCTCACGAGGCCTCTCTATAACCGCCTAGTATACACTAGTCATGTATATTAAGATTAAAAGGACTGTTGACTAAGTGACTCCGCCCTAAATCCACAACCAAACAAGGAACAGGAGATAAGGCAGCATCACTCACTCGAGGTCTATCAATCTTAATTATAAATGGCCTTAACGTATATACTAAGCCATCATAGCTTTACCTGATGGGTTTTTAAGTGTTACAATTGTTCTGCGACTTTCGCCTTAACGAGGGAGTAATTACAATTAGAATTGATAATTTTTAAGTTTTCGATTAGTTCCTTAAGGTTGAGAAGCGTACCAAAATTCTATCGGGTTTCTTGATGTTTCCCCCTAGGTATTAGGGTTAGACTCCTCCTGCGTTCTTGTCATTCCCTTCAGTTGGGCAGTCCCTCTTGAAGTGCCCAATTTAACCACATAGGTGGCATACTGGACTGGTCCCTACATTGGTGGTTGATGTAATGAACTCAACCGGGGTTCTACAGAAGCGAGCGGTATGCCCCTTCATGTTGCACCTAACGCAGAAGAGTTCTCGGCAGATACCATGATGATGGTAGTTACACTTGCTGCAGCGGGGGAGGTTTCCTAGGTATGGTCTTCCAGGTGTCGAGGCAGAAGGGTTGACAGAGGCATGGACCACTTCAGCTTGTTGCCCTTCGGAAGGTCCTTGCGTCGAGGTACTTCCCTCCTCGTTCTCAAACTTTCTTTTCAGTGGATTAGGTTGGAGTTCTTGTGTGGTTTTACACACCGGCGCTGGTTGCTGCTGTCCATTGATATGATCGGGATTTCCGATAGGGCTCCTGCTAACATTGGCATTGTTAGCGTTCAGGTGAGCCATGACAGCGGCTACAGCTGCTGAAACTGCAGCTTGAAACGTAGCTTCATCGATTTGAAGAATCGGTGTCTTACCAGCGGGTTGGTTACGTTTCTTTGGAGGCATGGTTTTTCCTACACGAAAAGGAACACAAGCTGATGAGAAACGATGGTTAACCTTAGACGTATCTTTATTTACTATGATAGGCATAAATTTTCCCGTGCCTTGATTTATGGTTATCGGAGCGTTGACCTACATCCCTATGATGCAGTCTGGGTAACAGGGTAGGAGTAAGTGTATCGGAAAGCCATAAAATGGATGTCGTTCCTACTAAGTTATCTTTATACTGGAGAGGTGCACTCTCCGGCATTGAAACGATTTGAGAGAAGTTCGGAACGAAGATCACGGAAGAAAAGGCTCATGAAAACTTATGGCTAAACACTCTCAATCAAGGTTTTGTGATCCGATCTATTTATATTAATCGCGACGGGAAAGACGGTTTGCCTAACACATAGTGTGAGAAGTGTAATCACTAGCTCACTAAATTGTATTATTTTATGGGTAATTAGCATGACGTTAAGGAGGTAGAAATACTTCTCGGGTTCCATGCATTGGCTCCCTCCGTCCACCTCTTATCCCTGACTGGAACAAGCGTTGGTTTCCTTCAGGTATCTATATAGGGTTCTCTGCTCTCGTAGACATATTGAATTTCTGCTCCGCCTTACTTCTGATTCTGACTCTGAGTGTCATCTCTTCATAATGGATGACTGGAATCTCAGAAGTTCAGGCGAATTCCCCACCGATGTCCCTAAAAGGTATAGGCACATGGTGATTTCAATAGCCTCATCACTGTTCGTTTACTTCCTACTTGGAAATCTTTCTCAATGAACCTCTTCTAGGTCTGTATCGACTCTTATGCCGATTACTGAAGTGGATAAGGTTTTCTAAAGGGGTTCGTGCGAGAATGGGAATGTCTAAAGAATCTTAAGAGATTATTAAAACATTTTACTGGATGATCCATATCGACTCCGGCTATAATTACATAGTGTACACAAATCATATATAACTTAGATCTGATAGGCCTTCGAATATGTGATACTACCCTATATCCACATCCAAACAAGGAAAAGGAAGTAGAGCGAAACCACACATTCTTAGCCTATGAGATCCTTACTATATATAACCTTGGAAGCATACACTCTGTAATCATGGGTCTATCAATAAGGATCTCTTTTAGTTTTCACACAAGGCTATTTATGGTTCCTAAAATACTCCCATAGTATTTTAATTACATGTTTGATCCTAAAACTTCTGAACATACTTTTGGGTTTATTGTTAGTCTTTTAGTATCATAAAATACTCCTATAGTATTTTAAACTTTATGTTTGGCTCTAGCAATTTCTATATGGTAAGTTTCAGATTTATTGCAACACTACCATCACTCCCAAGCACACGTTAGTCGCATCTCGAATAAATATAGTTGATCAGGTTATATATTCCAGCTTACGATTACATAACTGCCCAGGTTTGACGGTAATGCTCAACATCCAAAGACTTTTATTCTTATTCTTCTTGTGATACTTGTTCAGGTTTTTATATTTTGGATGTTCTTATACTTTTGTAAAATATGGTTATATTTTAAAGTATAATTCTTGGTCAGAGTATTTTATCCCATTGTATTTATAGGTTGTATATCTTTTTATGATTTGATATACTGAGCTCACTATAAACAATGATCTGATACCAATCTGTCACACCCCAAAACCGGAACGGCGGAAACGTTCTGGGGTGGAGGACGTCATGTCAAGTATCACAACATATGCAGTATAGTAATCAAAGTACAACAACCATTGCATTAATAGTAATAATTTTACATAGGTTACATCTAACAACAACATCAAAGTAGATATAGAAAATAACATAAGCTGCAGCTTGATACTAGGCTGACTTCGCAAAAGCTCCCGGAGTGTACCTGTCTACTGTTGACCTGAGAATACAAGTTATTTTGAAAGTGAGTATCAGCATTTTAATGTTGGTGAGTTCATAAGTATTTAATGACATTGATATAAATACATGTTTTTCTTCAAAATATTCTCACTAGATGATGGTGATTTGAGTTTACAGAGTATTAGAATTCTTTCCAGAAAATCCTATATTTTCTAATAAAAGTAGTCTTCTACCAAGACCCAATTGTTTTATGTTTAAACGAATGAGTTTCTCTACTAGGAGCAGTCTTCTACCAAAACCCAACTGTTTTATGTTTAAGGAGTATTTTTCCCCAAAAGTAACTATCATTATCAAAATATAGTTTATACTTTTAATAATTACTTGAGAAGGTCACAAGTAAAAGTAATAGGGAAAATAATACTTTTCTTCAGCAATGGCGTTGCTGTTTATAAAGGAATACAGTACAAACTCCAGGTAGTATTGAATGAACAATATACCTCGGGGAGTCTAAAGAAGGAAAATGCAGACTCCAGGTAGTATTAAATGAACAATACGCCTTGGAGAGTCTAAGTGAATGAAATATAGACTCCAGGCGGTATTAAGTTAACAATACGCCTTGGGGAGTCTAAAGTTGCCTTTAATCCTAGGTAGGTTAGTTAAAGGTTTAAAATGTGGCCTAGTGTATAACTAGGAAAATATATCATGAGGGTTTTATATGTAGAAAATACCGTGATAACACTTATTACCTTAAAGCCATGAACTATAAGGTAAATGTAAATATACTCGTAACCATACTGATTGACGGATGTAAACATGACGACCTGCTGGCGTCGGACTGAATGTGACATTTGTCACCCTTTGGCTTGGTCGGCCGGGACGGTAGCTAGCAGTCAGGATGTGGGATGGTCTGTCCCGTATAGATCTATACACACAATGCCCGCTCTCCCTCCAGGAGACTCTGGTTACCACTCGACAACGGTGAAATCCGCGTCATGAGGATGTATCTCGTGTTTTTATTTCTATAAACCTTTCTTTATCTTAAAAGTATAAGTTTTTAGAACATTGTTATATCTAAGTTCTCCTTCATGAAAGTTATGTTTGGTTTCTAAACTATACCTATTATAGTTTACTTGAGAGGTTATCTAGGTACCTTTTGTAAGGGTCTAAATGTTGTAATTAGTCGAAGTATGTTTTGTTCCCTTCGAATATTGTGTAATGTATTTTACTAGGGCACTTATGTTCGAAGCGTTAGAGTCAAAGCCTTAGTATATTTTTTTTGTACGCTTTCCTCTCCTATAAATAGGAGTGTTTACTAGAGTCATGAGAATGAGTCTTTACAGAATTGACATTTGTACTCTATAAAACTTGAGAGCATAATAGAGCTGAAACAAGATCATATTTACATCTGTGTTCAAATCTCGCAATCCTACTTTGATCATTAAACTCTGATTCATTTCATACTCGATTCATTGCTTCATCAATTGGTATCAGAGCAGGAATCATATCTCTGATCTGATTTTCATATTTTCAAAAGTTTTTAAATCAACTTTTTGGTTTAAGAAATTCCGCACTTTTTGACAGTGAAAAATTCATTAGATCTAAGTCTGTGATTCGATTCTGCACTCGAATCATTGAATCGAGTGTTCTACTAGTGATTCTGATTTGAATCATATAGTTTGTTGTCAAATTCTCAAAGTTTCTTCAAAAATTCTCAAGGATTTATTCCGTACATCATGGCGTCTTTCAATCTAAATTCCATGACTTCATTTTCTCATCTTCTAGGATCATCCACCAAAATTCCTATGCTAATCCCTGAGTATTACGATCAATAGGCTGATCGTATGCAGGATTATCTCAACGGATAGGATGAAGAACTGTGGAATTGCATTTCTGGCAATCTCAATCCACCAATGAATGTTCAACCAACTGGATCATCTTTTGGAAGTTCTGAAGTTGAGAATCAGTCTGATCGTCTGAAAAAGCTAGAGAAGAGATGTGTGAGAGAGCTAAGAGGTGCTTTGCCTCCAGTTGTTTACAACTATGTGAGGAGTTGTACAACTGCAAAGGAGATCTGGAACATTCTTAAGGAGAAATTTCAGAGGAGTGAGAAGACAAAAGTTAACTCTGTGAAGCAATGCTTAGTGGAACTGAAGGACTTCAGACAGAAAGATGGTGAAACGATTGAAGTTTACTACGATCGTCTTAATCAATTAATCTATCGATGCAATCGATATGGTATCACCAGATCAACCATGGAGTTCAATTTAATTTTTGTTATGGGTCTTCGTAAGGAGTGGCGTAGTGTGAGCATGATGGTTAAGAATCAACAGAGCTTTGATACGTCAACTTTGAATGACTTGTACAATCAGCTGAAGTCTCATGAAAGCGAAGTGAACGAAATTGCTGAAGAATCGAAGGCAAGTTTGGGAGGTCCACTAGCTTTGGTTTCGAAGATCTCTGAAAAGGAAGCTGAGAAAGATGTTTCAGATGAAGACGAAGGGTTCATCATGAATTCAGATGATGAGGCGATTGCTTTCTATTCAAACAATCGTGTGAAAAAGTTCTTCAAAAAACCATTCAATCCGAAGGCAAAGTCATTTGAGACAAAAGGGAATTTTCTGAGTAAAAGTGTTGGGGATGAAGAAAAAGGAAGAGAAGAAAGATACGAAGTTTGTTGACGGAAAAACAGAGAAGAAGTTAAAGGGAGATGCTGGGATTGATTGTCATTATTGCAATGGGGCTAATCATTTAGCTAATGATTGCATGCTAAGGAAGAAAGATGAGAAAAAGAATAAGACGAAGGATGAAGCGTACTATGTGGAAAAGTTGGAGGAGGTGCGTGCGAAGGCAAAGAATCTTTCATTAGTTGCTCGTGGTGAACAAGAAGAAGATGGAACTTATCAAATTTGGTCATCTGGATCAGATGATGAGGAAATGCGAAATCCAACCCACGGAGCAATGTATGAGAAGATGGAAGAAGATTGAGATGAGGAGGAATACGAAGTTCATGGAAGATGCTTCGTATCAAAAGTTGCTGACAAATCTCCGATGACCACGAAGGTACGTAATATTCTTGAATCTTTCAATATTCCAGTACATGCTTATAATTCTGAATTAGTATCTTTCGATGAAACTGTTACTTATTTTGATTCAATTGTGGTATCTGCTAGCAATGAGGCTAAGAAGCTGTCTATGCAGTTGCTAGAGACACAGAAGAAACTAGATTCGAAAATTACTAAGATAGATTGTTTAGAACTTCAAATAACTAATATCATGGTTGATAGGGATAACTTGTCTAGTGAATCTAAACTGTTGTTAGCTCAGAGGAACATTTACTGTAATTCGGCTAAAAGATTGTATGGGAAATTAACTGAACTACATCATTCATGCGAAATCAGTAAAGAACAACATAGAAAATTGCTGCCATTTTTAGCTTATGAAAGAGCTACGGTAGATAACATTTCGTATGATTGTGAAAAAGAAATAGATGATTTTAACAAAGTTCCGAATGATAAGTATAGATATGGAATAGTCAAAGTAGATGAATGTCTTGATTCAACTGAATTGGTTAAAATTGTAAATGATACTTTCACTAAGTCTGAACAAATTTACATCTTGAAAAAGACTGAGAATTCAACATCTGATTCTCAATCTAATTTTGCTGATATTGAGGATAATTCTGACAATATTAGTGAAATCAGTGATATTGAGGATGTTGATTGTTCTCAGTTGTCTTTTATAAATGTTGCATCATCATTTAAAGGAAAAGAAAAAGGTAAGGATTTGTTGGTTGAGATTGACACTGATCAACCCTCAACTTCGAATGTTTGTGATGAGGACTTTGTGGAAGTCAGAAACAGCCAAACAGATGATAGTGATGATGAGAAAGAAGAGAAACAAACGAAGAAAAAGGTAGTTACAAAGGAAAAAGAAATTTCTCGTATAGTTATTGAACAAGTGTATGGAGATACACAAAAGTTCGAAAAAGTGCTAACTGAACAAGGTGCTCATTACCTAGAAGCGAATACGGTGGTTTACCCGATCTTCAAGTGTACTGATGATGTTGTTTTTCCAAACCAAGTCTTCGTAACTACTGGAAATGTTGAAAATATCAAACCCGAATTAAAGAAGTTAGTTGAGGAGTATAATTCAAAAACAACTGATGAAGGCTTTTTCGCAAATCAAAACACAATTGAAAACAACTTAACAAAGAATTCGTATATGTTTCAACGACAAAAACCACAAAGCCAATGGGTTGAAAAATCAAAAATTGAAAAAGAGAATACAAAACATGTTGAAAAGGAAAATGAAAAAGTTGTCAAACTAAACTCTAAGGAATTTAAAAATCAAATTGAAAAATTTTCGAAGGAAAACAACATTTCAAAACGACAAGCAAGAAAGAAATTTTTTTGGCAAAATGTTGAGTCTCAAAAGATGTCTGAATCACAATCAACCAAAAATGTTTTCAAAGCTAAAAATTCCTCTTTTTCAACAAAAACCCAACATTCATCTCAATCAACTCATACAAGGTCTGAAGTGAATAAGCAACCAAAGTTTTCGAAAGTTTCTGACAAATCAAGAGCATTTTCAAATAAATCTAATTCAAATCAACAAGTCTTTCAACATCCACATTTTAAATCAACTGTTGATACATCATATGATCATTCTTCTCTAACAAATCCCAAAGTTAATTTTGTTCCTCAAAAGCCAAATTTTCCTAATCATACGAAGAAACAAACACTAAAGGCTTCGCATGAAAAAGGCATAACTTCAAGGAAAAATATAGATCACTGGCTCGAAGGACGAGGAAAAGTTTATCAATCCAACAAATACTCAGAAAAACAAATCAACGAAGCTTATGAAAAGTATGTCAATACTTCTTCGAATGGAAGTTCATCTTCAAAAGATTCGAACATCTCCATCAAAGCTTGGAGACCAGTCACAAAAGCAAAGACAGTTCAGTCACAAACTCAAAATACGAAGGGTAAAGTCAGTGAACGTCCGAAACCAACAAAATCTTATGTCTCGGTTCCTACAAATGATGATGTGGACATTATTGATAGTCTCAAAACTAAAGTTTGTGACTGGGTCAAAAATTATTCATTTAATTCCATGTTGAAATCTAATTTCCAAGGACCCAAAAAGTCTTGGGTACCTAAATTTTTCCACTGATTGTAGGTACTATGTGACGAGCAATATGAAAACAAGTGGTACATTGATAGTGGTTGCTCTCGTCACATGACTGGGAAGAAGGAAAATTTACGAGATTTTCGAAGTCTCAAAAATGCTAGAGTAGTAAAATTTGGGAACAATCAAAAATGTCAAGTCAAAGGATATGGGAAGATCACAAATGGACAATTCACAGTGAATCGTGTTGCATATGTTGAAGGTCTCCAACATAACTTGATAAGTGTTTCTCAACTTGTTGTGGGCACTGGCAATCAAGTTCTCTTTAACGAAGAAGGAAGTATTATTTCGAATGTCAACACAAATGAAGTGTTACTGAAATCCAAAAGGAAAGGTGACATGTTTACTCCGGACATCAATCCTATTGTAGGTAGACCTGCAGTATGCCTTCTTTCGAAAGCCACACCTGATCTAAGCTGGCTATGGCATCGAAGACTTTCACATCTCAACTTTCGAAACATCAACAAACTGGTCGTACAAGATCTGGTAAGAGGTTTACCTGTACTTAAATTTGACAATGATTCTTTATGTGCAGCTTGTGAAGTTGGCAAGCAACATAAAAAAGGTCGTCCAATTACGATAGATTCGAAAATTGTTGCACCTCTGGAGCTTTTACATATTGATTTGTGTGGTCCTTCGACTGTTTCAACTCTCAACAAGAAACGATACATTTTAGTTATTGTTGATGATTTTTCCAGATTTACGTGGGTTTATTTTCTCAAGCTTAAATCCGAAGTTGCACAAATCATGATTGATTTTATCAAAAAGATGGAAACAACATTAAAGAAGCTTGTTCGAAAAATCAAGAGTGATCAAACTGAATTTAAGAACAATGTTCTTGATTCATTTTTGGTGGATAAAGGGATTTCACATAATTTTTCATCTCCATACACACCACAACAAAATGGTGTTGTAGAACGAAGGAATTGCTCACTGTGCGAAGCAGCAAGAACCATGTTGGCATATGCGAATTTACCTCAATATCTTTGGGCTGAGGCAATACCCACTGCATGTTTTACTCAGAACAGATCTTTCATACACAGGCGTTTTAATATTACACCATATGAAATTCTGAATAATCGTAAACCTAATGTGAAATTCTTTCATGTTTTCGGATGTAGGTGCTTTATTATGAATCTCAAGGATCATCTTTCGAAATTTCAAGCAAAAGCTGATGAAGGGATTTTTCTTGGATATTCGCACAATTCTGTCGCATATCATGTGTTAAATAAGCGAACACGAAAAGTAGAAGAAACTTTCAATCTCACATTCGATGATTACTATATTAAACAAAATGAGCATAAATTTGAAAATCATCCAATTTTACAAGACATACAAGTTGAAACTGAATATTTACAAATGGATGATATTGATTATGATTTGATTTTTGGAATTTTAGATTATGCAATCGATGCTGAACTTCATGCTCCTGATAATCACATACCAGAATTTGCGAAGTTTACTGATGAATCAACATCAACTCCTCAAGAAGGCGAAAGTATGCAAAATAATCCAGTGGAGGGGGAGCACTTGGATTCGAATACTTTAAATGATGAAGTGCATTCTTTCGAGGGGGAGAAAGAAAGATTGAATGCTAATGTTGAGGGGGAGCCTAGAGTTGAGGGGGAGCATATAGAAAATATTGCAAATAATAATGATTTTGATGATGTTTGTTCGATTACAGGTTCTGAGAATGATGATATATACGAAGATGCTCCTTTGGAATTTGATCCAGCATATCCACCAATGGAAAAATGGACAAGAGATCATCCGAAGGATCAAGTAATTGGGAATCCACAAGAGGGAGTTTTAACAAGAGCTCAAATTCGTGCAAAGAATGAGGTATTGAATACTCATCAAGAATTTTGCATGTTCAATGTTTTCATATCTAAAATTGAACCAAAAACAATTAAGGTTGCAATGGAACACTCAGATTGGGTTGTTGCAATGCAATCTGAATTGTCTGAATTCGAACGAAACAAGGTTTGGAGATTAATTCCTAAACCTGAAAATGTTTCGATTGTCGGGTTAAAATGGATTTTCAAAAATAAAACCGACAAAGATGGAAACATTGTTAGAAACAAAGCCAGACTTGTTGTTAAAGGATATTCACAACAAGAAGGAATCGACTATGAAGAAACTTTTGCCCCTGTTGCAAGACTCGAGGTTGTTCGAATATTTCTGGCTTATGCAACTCATAAAGATTTTGATGTTTATCAAATGGATGTGAAGTGTGCATTTTTAAATGGAGAGCTTGAAGAGACTGTTTATGTGGAACAACCCCCAGGTTTCATTAACGAAGAATTTCCAAATCATGTTTATATTTTAGATAAGGCAGTTTATGGTTTGAAACAAGCACCAAGGGCATGGTATGCAACTCTAACCTCATTTTTGAAACAATCTAAATTTAAACAAGGATCTGTTGATCCCACATTATTTCGAAAGAAAGTGGGGAATCATCTAATGCTTGTTCAAATTTATGTTGATGATATTATTTTTGGCTCAACTGACTCTGCTTTGTCTAGAGAATAAAAAGATTTGATGAAGAGTAAGTTCGAAATGAGCATGATGGGAAAAATAAATAATTTCCTTGGTTTGAATATTCGTCAAAACAGAGAAGGAATTTTCATCAATCAAGAAAAATATACGATGAATTTGCTCGAAAAATTTGGATTGACGAATAGCACAAAGTTACGAGTTCCAATGGCAACGGGCATAAAGTTAACACCATCATTAGATAAACCTACAGTTGATATAACTTTATATAGGAGCATGATTGGTTCATTACTTTATCTTACAGCAAGTAGACCTGACATCATGTTTTCTGTGTGTAATTGTGCTAGGTATCAGTCTAATCCACGAGAACCACATCTCATTGCGGTGAAAAATATCTTTCGTTATCTTAAAGGAACAATTTCGTTAGGATTGTGGTATCCTTCGAAAACTGGGTTCTTTGTACAAGCATATTCGGATGCAGACTTGGGTGGTTGTAATCTTGATAGAAAAAGTACAAGTGGTGGATGTCAATTTCTTGATGGCAAATTAGTGAGCTGGCAATCGAAAAAGCAAACATGTGTATCAATCTCAACAGCTGAAACAGAATATGTGGCTACTGCTGCTTGCACTTCACAAATAATATGGATTCAAAGTCAATTACGTGATTATGCAATTAATATGAAACAGATTCCATTATATTGTGATTCTCAAAGTGAAATAAGAATTTGTCATAATCCTGTGCAGCATTCGAAGACTAAACATATAGCTCTTCGTTACCACTTCATCAAGGATCACGTGGAGGATGGAAATATTGAAGTACATTTTGTGAAAACAACTGATCAGTTAGCTGATATTTTCACGAAGGCATTAGATGAAAAATCTCTTGTGCGAATTATAGAAGGACTTGGAATGATCGATGGAAATTCAGTTCCATGCGAAAAAGAAGAATGAAGGGTGACAAAGCATGAATCAGAGGCGCTGAATAAAAAATAACGCAAAGTAATTCAGCATTCAGCGGTTACTATTCATAGTCAACGCTTCGACCCCTTCGAATTTGCACGTTTGTCACTTATTTTAAGGGTTGATTTAGTGATTACTGTTCATAGTCAACGCTTCGACCCCTTCGAATTCGTATATTAATCACTTCTCAGGGGATGATAAAATTTCGTGTTTTGCAACAAGTAGTATTTTAAATTTTCGAAAAATCAAAAATACAAAAAGATTTTCTTTTGTTTTGTATTTCAAATTTTCGAAAAATCAAAAATCCAAAAAGATTTTCTTTTGTTTTGTATTTCAAATTTTCGAAAAATTAAAAATCCAAAAAGATTTTCTTTTGTTTTGTATTTCAAATTTTCGAAAAATTAAAAATCCAAAAAGATTTTCTTTTGTTTTGTATTTCAAATTTTCGAAAACTTCAAAACAACAAAAATATTTTCAGTTTTATTTTGTTGCAGAACATCATGAAGATATAAGATGGAATATGTTTGCAGTTCTAGGGTCAGGTACATTTTTTCGTATGAATCGATCAATATTTTTCGCATTTTGAACTAGTTAAGTTGTCCCTAGAAGCATGCTGCTGCATGTTGTCCAAAAGCCTTCAATGACTCAATGTGTGTGTACGAAAGCCTTAATGAAATTCTTCATACGAAAATTTCTTCCCAATCAGGCTTGTATTCACATTAGTCTCCTGAGCTACCAGACTCTTCTCATATGAGTAAAGAGTTTACTGTTTTGTCCAAATATAACAGAGGTACACTTCGTGTCTTCACCAATCTTTTTCAACTAAAATTTCTTTCACAATCACACACAAAGACATATGTCCGAGAGGTCTCTGATCAAACCAAACAAGACTTAGACATATCAACAATCTGTGTTAATGATCTTACATCATGAGACCGTAATGAAAGTGAAACCCAAATTTCTTGAAAATTAAGGAATTGACGGGGAACTATGTTCCAGATTTTACGAAACATTTGTTTCAGTACCTAGTTTCAAAACTCCAACTCATATTTATTTCATATGAGTGATCTTGATCAAACATTCGAAACCCACGATGTTTGTTACCCAACAAGATCCAGCACAAATTTTTTTCATGAATATGATTTCCGTGTGAGTTTACTTTGAATTCCAAAGTTACTTTAAACATTTTTCAAAACACACTTGTCACTGACTACACTGGTCAAACAAGTAATTTCTGTTACAATTACTCACCTTATGTTAAGGCTGATATGTAATGAAATTTATTAAGCCACCTATGTAGCCTTACAAAAGATGCCCTTCGAAACTTCTCTATAAGTTTTCGATTGTAATTCACGGGAACATACACAAGCTGTTGATCATCTCTCTTGATGATTAACGAAGCAACCTTTGCCTGGGGTTTAACTGCATTCGTGTCAAATTAAATTTTTGACATCACAAAATTCCAAAAATTTTTATTTCATTGTTTCTTGTCTAACTTTCTTTGGAACACTGCACTCACGAAATCCTTGAGGTTCTGAGTAATACCAACTCAGGCTGATGATTTCGAACTTCTGGCGTATGACTTCGCTTTTCAACCCAAAAGTGAAAGAGCATTGCTTCCATACGACGAGTCATAACGGTTACAAATCAACTTGGGGATAACAATACACGTTGTCTACATATGACGTATGGTATTCTGTCCGGTTCTCAAGGAGATGTGACAATTACTTTTTGACGCATGGCTAATTTTACGCAGTAATGGTCCGATTTTCAAGGCGCCACGTCGGATCTCATTAAATGCATCCCGCTTCAAATTCAAAAATCAGGGTTACATATAAAAGGGGATTCAAGAGTTAATTTTCAGTTTACGCGATCAAAACAAACAAATTTCTAAATTCTCTGTTCATCATCATCCTCAAACCCTAACAATGGCGACTTCTGCTCATGTCGATTCTCATACTACTGAAGATGCTTCTTCATTACCGATCATGAAGATTCAGGCTACAAACTACTACTTGGAGGGTGAAGTTTCTCAGTACCCAGAAGAGATGAAGATGCTAATCGTTGCTTTGAAGAATTCTGTTTTGTCAAAGGCGATGTTTAACTTTTTCTCGGTTCCATTATCCTGGCTTTCACAAGCAGGATCAACTGCAACATACAACAAAGCTTCTGATACGATCACTTTTCATCTTGTGAACGACAAAAAGGTCAGGTTATCCAAGAAAATTTTCTGTCAAATTCTTGATATCCCGAATACGCCTCCATATGTTGTTGTTACTTTTCCCCAAATTGTGTCACATGTTCAATGAGATGGGTTATCAGCCACCATTGTCCAAGATAAGTGATTTTAAAAAGTCTGGTCTTCTACGACTCTGGAATTTCCTGTTTGGGATCTTTCTAAGGTGTTTAACTGGGCGTTCTGCTGGTCTGGATAAAGGAAGGATGGAAGTGTATGCCATGGTAGCTGGTATATATTATGATCTTCAAGTAGATTATTCTACTCAACTATCGAAGGAATTTCAAAAAGGAGTAGAACACACGAATGCCACTCACGGTATTTCGTGTGCAAGATACTGGAGTCTGATTCTACAACATTTTTACAATAAGGAAGGAATTTTGGTGCCAAATGATGAAGAAAGACCAGTTTTCCAACCATACCACTGTCCGAAGGATGTCACTGATAATGCTGATATTTTTCCATCAGTTCCTAGAATTCCAGATGCTATGCTTAAAAGAGTTGATCCTTCGAACTTTGTCTTGGTAACATATTTGCAGACCATCGATTCTACAATTGAAACTGGCAAACTCCTGGATATCGATGAAACAAAATCTAAGAAGTCGAAGAATACTGAAACTGATTCAGAATCTTCGAAATCTCCGAAGAAGAAGCCTGTGGTTGTTGAAGTATCTGTTACTAAGACCCAAGTGATTGAGCCTATCATTGCAGAAACTCAAGAGAATGTCATTCTTCCTTCGAAAACTGGAATGTTTAGAAGGATCAAAATGAAGTCTACTCATAAACGCAAGTCTCCTACACCACAAATGATTTGAAAACCCCAAATTACACATCAAGGTGTGTTAATTAGAGAGGTGCCAGCACCGGTTTCTCCAGTGTCCAAGAAAAGAATGGCTGAGGATATGGCCAAACGATTGTCCAAGAAGATAAAGAGGAAGACCCGAAAGCTGGTGATTACCACTGAGTCCACTGAAGACGATGACGACCGAATTCCTGAAACTCCTATTGTTGCTCAGACTTCGACTCCTGAGAAAATACTCATCATTCCACCCGAAGATTCGATTGCCAAATCAGTTCCTGAGGAGGTTCGAACTTCCGGCATCCCTGCACACGTATCTGATACGGATGCACATGTCGATATGGGTGAAGATAGTTCGACAAACGCAGCTTCAGGTCATACTACCTCTACTTTTGAACATATTATTTCGTTACCATTATCCACTACTCCTCTCACATCAACTACACATTCCCCAACATTCGAACATATTCTTGATCAACCTTTTACTTCCATTTTTTCTTCACAATCTACTGAGCCACTCAAATCAACTTCTCCTATTCAAGACACTACTTTTATGGAGACAGAGACTGACAATGAAGGGTTTGGAGGAACGTTTGAAGACTTGGAATTTCAAGATGAAGAAGAACAATTTCCAGATCACATGTTAATGACCATGAAGCAATATAAAATTCTGAATCAGAAATTGAATTCCATAATTCAATCTCAAGCCGATCTTGGAGGGGGTTCATCTGTTTCTAGTTTAGAGATTGATTCTATGCTCAAGATGTTCGAAGCCAGAATGGTGAGCAAAGTATCTGGCATGATTAAAGATTCCGAATCTCGAGTCTTGGAGAAAGTTGATCTCAATGATCAAAACACTGAAATTCGACTCAATTCTCAAAGTTCGAAATTTGCTAGTGATTTGAAAGAGTTGAAGAATGTAGCAAAGGAACGACATGTGCTTTTTGTTCAAGATGTGAAGAAAGTACGAGAGGATGTTAACTTGCAGATTCACGAACTTTGTGAAGATATGAAAAGAGAAATTGCTTCGGCTCAAAAAGACTATGTTTCCTTGCATCAAAAAGTTGATATAATTTGTGACGCTGTCACCAAATTTGTCAAGTTGTATGAGCATTTGAGTCCTCAAATTACTCAAATTTCAACAACAGAAAATGCGAACTTTGAAGAAGTGATTTCTCTACTCAAGGAGTTAAAGGAACTTTCTGTCAAGCTGATTTCTTCTCCTTTGATAACTCCTGAATTTGTGTCTCAGAAGTTTATCCAGTTCGAAGCCATTCTTAATAAACAACTTGCTCCTCTCCTTCGCATATCAAGTCTTCTTCCAACAGCAACTGCCCCGCCTGTTTTCACAGGGGTGCAAGGGGGAGAAAGGAAAACGAGTGATTCGAAGACTAGTGGAGAAGATGCGAAGGTGGTGGGAAAAGTCTTTTCTTCGAAAATCCCAACAAAGCCAGTAATAGTTTCGGCTGGGATGGTGACTTCAACAGTTGTAACAACATTACCCATTACAAGAACTTTTTCGAAAGGGATTGTAATTGAAAGTGGTTCAAAACAAAAGGAGGTAATAGACAATCCAGCATTGAAAGACAAGGGGAAATCGATTGTTATTGAAAAGTCGAAGGAAGAAAAGAAGGCTGAAGCTGAAGCTGAGATCGAAAAGCTCAGAATCGTTCAAAGTATAATGGCTCAGCGAGCAAGTGATCCAAAGGGAATGGATAAAGGGGATCCAACGAAACACTATAACTATGAAACAATCGAAGCCAAGGTTGCATTCAATCACATGTATTCGTTTGAAAAGAAACCAAAGCAGAGTTACCTGGTCACGAATACTGATGCAAGCTAGCTGGATTTCCCGATAAATGAGATGATGTTATCATGCCTCAGTTCAAGGCAGAAGGAAATTTTAAAAACAAGGATGAAGGGACACACATGAAAATTCGTTTTCATGTTGTTCTAGGAAAAGCCCCTGAGGATGTTTGGTCTTTGATCAAAATCAAGAAGGTGATAAGTATGAAAAAGGATGTGATTTTCGAAAACACAGTCCAAAATTTTAAATATGTGGTTGCCAGGGCAGATGGAAAAATTTGCGAATTCACTGTTGCAGATTTTCCATTGATGAACTTGTATGATCTTATACAAGTTGCATTACTTTTGAAAGACAAATCATTTTCTTATCTTCAAAACACAGAACCAGAGGAATTCAAGCTTGGAGTTGCTCACATCAAAATCTTCATCGAAAATTACTATGAGTGTTTGGCAATGACTGATGTGGAGTTAGAAACAGCTAAAGGAATGGAAATAAAAGCTCCAATGGCTCCTTCGAAGACTCAGGCTGATTTAAAGAAGTATGCTGATGGTGAAATTTGCCTAAAGCCTTTTGGATTAGTCTTCGCAGGAAAAGACAAAGCTGGAAAAGCAAAAAGGTTTTTATTTCAGACAAGTGAAGTGGAAAGGTATTCAACGTCTCAATATACGAACTTAATTGTTCGTATGAATCACTGCAAGAAGAACAATGAAGGAGATAAGAAAGAGTTGAAGAAAATTATCTCCTGGTACACTGATATTCGAAGGGTGTTGTTGTACTCCATCACACTTCTTACAAACTGAAGACTTCGACTATGATTACAAAGGGGGAGATTGTAAGGGCCTAAATGTTGTAATTAGTCGAAGTATGTTTTGTTCCCTTCGAATATTTTGTAATGTATTTTACTAGGGCACTTATGTTCGAAGCGTTAGAGTCAAAGCCTTAGTATATTTTTTTGTACGCTTTCCTCTCCTATAAATAGGAGTGTTTACTAGAGTCATGAGAATGAGTCTTTACAGAATTGACATTTGTACTCTGTAAAACTTGAGAGCATAATAGAGCTGAAACAAGATCATATTTACATCTGTGTTCAAATCTCGCAATCCTACTTTGATCATTAAACTCTGATTCATTTCATACTCGATTCATTGCTTCATCACCTTTGCTACCCAAAGGTATTGAACTGGAGTAAGAGGTTTAATATCTAACCAGATACACATAATATATAACTAGGATTTCAACGACACTCGGACAAATAGCCGGATGCTCTAAGTCCACAACCAAACAAGGAACAGGAAGTAAAGCGGGTTATCAGTCCTAAGTCCTTCAAGCCCTACTTATATAACTATATCTATATAGACATGAATCTATCAAGAAAATAAGTTTAAAAGACTTTGATAAAAGCTTAATAATTCAAGAAGGGATTTTTGTACTTTAAAAGAGATTTGAAAACAAGATTTGAAAACCTTTAGCTGGATAAAACAGTTTAACATGCAAAAATCTATTTGCCAGACAGTTATTAATCACATGTGATTGATATAATAACTTATCAGTTCAAATTATATCCCCCCCCCCATAAAAGCATTGAAAATCATTTAAAAGGTTGATTAAGGGGTATGAACTCACCTGAAGTGGGTGATTCGGATGAACGGATGGTATAGGATGCTAAGTGTCAAGTGAGGACTTGAACACACACGCGGATCCTATTTAACATGCAATGATACATTTTATGTATCTAATTAGTCATTTAACAACTAATTTATCAAGTAAGGACACCCTAATACATGGAAACACTTTGTTTCAAGTGCTAGGAGTACTAAAGGGTTGCATTTAAAGAGAGTATGACCTCACATTGGAGTTTACTCCCCATATGGTAGCACCATATGGGTTTACGGTTCTTGGACCGCCTTTCTTTGGAGTTTACGGTCCTTGGACCACTCCTTGGGAGTTTACGGTCGTAAACCCATGAGTTTACAGCCGTAAACTCTTGGTCACTTCTACATTTTTGTGTTTTGGGGTTTCTAGTTCATGCATGCAAGGTTCTAGTCCTTTATACAAGCCATAGAAGGCATTAGGGGCACCAAAACCCCATTTGGTGGGGTTTACGGTTCAAGGAGATCCCTTGACCGTAAACACATATGTTCTTGAGGGTTTTTGGTGTTTTTCCATGGATTAACAAGTATCCTAAGCAAATAACTAGATAGGAGGAGTGTACTTACTTATAGGAAGCTTGAAAGAGTGTTTAAGGGCCAAAAACACTAGTGTGTGTTCTTGGTGTTTTGAAGAACACTTGAAGATCTAAGAAAAGAGGAGATTTCCATGGATGAAATCGAGTATAAACACTAGATAAAGTGTTATATGAACGAATCAAGGAAGGAAATACTTACATTTTTGGAGGATTGGAAGAAATGTGATATGATACTTGAGAGAGAATCTTGGTGTTCTTGAGTTAGGAAGT
The DNA here is from genome assembly GCF_052849685.1 of Lactuca virosa. Classification (NCBI taxonomy): domain Eukaryota; kingdom Viridiplantae; phylum Streptophyta; class Magnoliopsida; order Asterales; family Asteraceae; genus Lactuca; species Lactuca virosa. The sequence continues at coordinate 108,027,625 of NC_136429.1, forward strand.
GAAAAGTGAGGAGTGAAGGGTAAACTCATGCTATATGCATGAGTTCATGGAAAAAGGGAGTTTATGGCCCAAACTCCATTTGTTTGGCCGTAAACACCTAGTCAAGGTGTTAAATGTTCATTTGTTACACAACACTCCTAAAAGAAACTTCCATTTATTTGTTCGTTTGACGAAAAATTAAAATAAACTTTCCAATGAACTTAAAACCGGCCAAAAATATACTGAAATGAATTTGACTATTATTTGAAGTGCTTGACTGCGGAGTTTATACAAATGAAAATTTTGGGTTGTCACAGTTGTTGTTGCGGTTGTTGTTGTTGTTGTTGTTGTTGTTTGATTGTTGGTTTTGTTGCGGATATGTCCTGCAGAATCTGGCAGTGTGACCCTTTTGGTTGCAGCTCGTGCAGTGCATCTCCCTGCATTCTCCCTGATGGTGAAAATTGCATTTGCTGCACTTAGGTAGGGTCCCTGAGTATTGCTTGAGATTATTTGGTGTGGATGAGGCTAGAGCAAGTAGTGTGGTGGTAGCTTGAGTTGCAGCATGGGCAGTCACAGTTTTGTTGTTTCTTTGATGATTCAGAATTTTGTTTTCCCTTTCGCTTGTTGTTTTTCCCTTTCTTGATCTCACCTTCTTTCTTAACCTCCGCTTCTCCTGTTTTGGCACCCTTTTTGTTGCCATGATCATACAATTTCTTGGCCAGTCTCTTTGCACTATCATACGTCTCAGGGTTTGCCGCAATGACATTCCCTTGGATTGGCTTGGTCAATCCCCATATAAACTTCTCAATCTTTTTCCCTTCTGAGGTGATCATTCCGGGACACAAGAGAGATAGCTCGCTAAACCTGGATATGGATGCGTCGATGTCAGAATTTTGAACTGTGAGGTTCCACAGTTCTTGTTCCATCTTCAGAATTTCGCCTCTTGGATAGTATTCAGCCAACATCATTTCCTTAAGCTCTTCCCATGGCATCGCGTTCGCCACTGGGAGTGTCATGGCCTCTACGTGGCCATTCCACTAGGAGAGAGCTTGATCAATGAATATGCAGGCCGCAAACTTGACCTTGCACCCATCCGAACACCCGCAAATTTCAAAAACTGATTCCACCTTCTTAATCCATCGCTTCAGGGCTATTACGCCTCATGTTCCATTGAAGGTTCGAGGTTTGGCGTTGGTGAAGTCCTTGTAGGTGCAGGTTCATGTGGTTCCGTGGTTTGTTCCTTGATTTGTGCTTCCGGTTCCCTGCCCGTTGCCTTCTCCGTTGTTTCCGTTGCGAATATGCGCAAGTGCTGCAGGGACCGCAGCGGACACTGCTGCTTGGAATGCAACTGAGTTTATTTCAGGCGGGGTCGGTGTTGTGTTGTTTCCACGGTTGGGTCTTTGAGGCATCTTTCTGTCAAAGAATGGAAAGATGTTGAGTACATGTCGTATTCTGAGTTTAAAATTCCATAGACTCGGCGAATCGAGTGTGCATCTAAGTGATTCCATGTATTAACATAAAACAAGGAAATAAAACACATAACAGATAACAACATCACGATAAAAACATAGAGCATTTCCAATAATCATAATTGTTTTTAATACATGAAAATTTGCCAAAAGGCATACAGTACACGGGGAAGCATATAATCTGACAGCATGACGACCCTATGAGTAGTGTAATCACTTAAACATATGGTCGGTAGTACATAGAGTAAAACATAGAGGAGGAATCGTAACGGGAGCACATGAACAGGTGCTAGTCGCGGCGGGGTGGATCTGGTGGTGCTGACGATGAGGTGGATGCGCCTTGAAGTCTAGCCAGGTGGCGCTCGGCGTCCCGAAGCCGGGATTCCAAAGCTGTCTGACGCATCTGGTAGTCCCTGACTACCTCGTGCGTCATCCTCTCTGTGCGCTCCATCGCGGCTCTCATGGCCACCATTTGGCCAGCAGTGGCCTGCGCCTGCTCGCCGATGTCGCGAGTCCTCCTTACTATCACCGACAAGTCTCGATCGGCGGGTCCACCATGACTCAGATCGTAGTAGTCCCGGTCCATACCAAATTGGGGACACACCCCCTGCTGGCGGCTCCATCTCCATATGTCATGTGCCCATGGGGGCGTGGGTCCGTTGGGGCCCATTCGGTATGGGGGCACCCTGGCCATGTACGGAGGGTTGATGACTTCCGACCATGTGTCCGAGTCATCTGAGTCGCTGCCCTCTGTCTCCTCCTCGTCCGAGTCAGCTAACGGTTCTGCCAGTCCTACCGCGGGCTCCTCTCCATGCTCTTATTCTGGTTCTTCCTCGGGTTCTTCTTCGGGTTGTTCTTCGGGTTCTTCCTCGGGTTCTAGCCATCCACCATTTCCCTGATTTGGGAAATAGGGATCTCCAGGATGATAAAATCCAGCCATAGAGTCTGCACGAGGGGCGTAAGACGTTGTAAAAAATAAATCACGTATGCATATAGTATTTACAAAATATTCCTATAGTATTTTAATTATTTATGTTTGAATTTCTAAGAAGTTTTGGATATGAGGTAAGTTTCTAGGTCGATTTCCCGCCATGATTACCCCCAAACACATGTTGGTCATATAGTTGCATGTGTGAATTTCATAGTAAAAACATGTATGAGTATGCAGTCCAAATTTCTTTGTATTCTTTCTGTTGTAAGTAAGAGGTATTTGAATAATAGTGTTTCCCCAGAAAATCCGATATTTTCTGATTTATAAAATGTTGTAGTCCTTGCATTATCGTATGATTTGTTTGGCACCAATATGATTTACGAGTTTTGATTTCCGTAATGTCGTGATGGTAATGGATCTCTATATAAGTCGTTATAACCATGCATGATAGTGACTGAATTTGCCTGTCTTGGTATTTTTCCAAACGCCGGATTTTTGATCAAGGTTTTGTCACCCTAGACTGGCCTAGTCTAACTGTAGCGAACAACTCAGGTGTGGGGGAGTCACCCCCGTATAGATCTATACACAAACTCTCTCTCTCTCTCTCTCTCCCTCCAGGAGACTCTGATTATAACTACAGGCTATGGCCATACACTCGATGGTGTCAACCGACAAGTCTCACTAGATCCCAATTATTGCCACATGAATATGTATACGTTATATGTATTTAGAATTTCGAACACCAGATGATACATGAATATGAAAGGATAAGGCCCAACAAACATGAAGAAAAGTCAACTATGACCCATTAGACATGTAAGTTATTGCCACTAAGGCCTAATAACATGTAAAGGCTAATTTAGGCGCATTAAGCATTTAATTGGATCGCGAAGGCCCAATCGACATGAAATGATTATATTGGGCCCAATAAACATGCCTATGGATCACGAAGGCCCAATAAGCATGTATAGCGAGTACTAGGCCCAATAATCGTATCGTTGTTGTATTTCGTTTGTTTGCTATAATATAGTTCATTTAGTCGAAACATTTATCCATAATGTTATAAAAAGTCTAGTGTTTTGTTATAATGATATTTTTAGTTTGATACGTCAAAATTCTATAATTTGAACCTGTATTTATTAAAATTACACTTTAGGTCCCTTAAGAACTAATTTGAACATTTAAAGGCTTATTTTTACATAAAATGTCATTTTGGTCTATTTTAATTAAAAATAACATTTTTAGCCCATAAATTTATAAAAATTTATGTTTTCGCCCCAAATGTTTAGTAATTGACAGGTTTGGCCCAAAAATACATATGTTGACATTTTCAGCCCATCTTTGCAGAAAATTACATTTTCAGCCCTTATTTGAATAGAATTACATTTTCGGCCCAAATTTTATAAAATTAACATTTTTGGCCTAATTTTGAAATAAGTGTCATTTTCAGCCCCTAAACTTGTAAGTTTTCATTTCTGACTCAAGTTTTGATTAAATAACATTTTAATCCCCAAAAATTGATATTTTCGCAATTTGGGCCCAAAAAGCCGTAAGGCCCAAATTAAGGCCCATAATGCAAAATATTACTCTTTTGGTCCTTTGGAAGGTGTAGTTGTTATAAACACTCATTTTTATACAAATGTGACCATTTTGATCCTTACAAAACCGTGAGTGGCATAAATTAACCCAATCTTTTGTTTACTTGTAAAAAATGGTCCTTATACGAGATTTTTGTTTTGTTTTTCACATCTTAGGCATGTATAACACTTTTATCCTTGTAGTATGATGTTTAGAGTGTTTTAGTTTATGAATCTCACCCATTTTTGTTAGAGTTTTCGAGATTCGTCAAGTTTTATCACATAATCACAACATAAACCAAGAAAATCACACATAACATGCATAAATACATAGATCTACACATAAACACTTGTATTCTCCCCCAAAAACATGTAAAAACCGAAAAAAAGAGGGTATGAACTCACCTTTGCTTGATGTTTCGGTTTTTGAAGAAGAACGGAAGAAGATGATGTGATTTTCGGCCCTAGCAAGCTTCTTGAGGGGATTTTCAAACTTAGAGGTGTTCTATGGAGTTAGATCATGAAGTAAAGCTATGTGAAAAGGAGTTCTTAACATTAAGATGGAAAGTAGATGTTTGTGTTTAATAACAACTTACCAAAGGTTGAAAACTTGATGAAGATTCTTGAAGCACAACCCAAGTCACGAGATTTTGGTGGAAGAAGGAAGGTGTTCTTGAGATATTAAAGAGAGTTTGAAGGAAAACTTTGAAGATGTGTGTGTGTGTGTGTGCGTGTTTTGGGCTTGCTCTCGGCCGTGAGTAGAAGAAGGGAGAAAGAGGAGTGATCTTTGCATGGAAGTATGAGAGTGCTTTGATACATGTTGTATAAAAGCCTTATTATCCTCTAAACAAAAATGAGGTGTCATGGATTAGGTTAATTAACCATTTTCCTTTTTTTATCATTGGCCGAGAATTGGGCTGGGAGAAAGGAGTTGAATAGTTTGGGCCATTAATTATCTTAAATCGAAATCATAAGGCCCAAATTATTACTTTTCGACCCATTGGACTAATTAATTCATTTATGGCCCAATAAGGCCCATTATGGTTAGAATGAGTCATTTTATGTCACACCCCCAAACCAGAACGGCGAAAAACGTTCGGGGGCGGAGGACGTCATGTACAGTATCATAACAATGCATAATAGTAAAACAAGCAACAACATCATCCATTTCATTAATAATATAATTTTAATACAAGTGTGTTCCGTATAGTTTATAAGACACCAAAATATGAATCAAAATAAAAGACGAGTCTTGAACGTGCTCCGTCTTCTCAAAACCTAGTCATCGATACCTGTCTACTAGTGACCTGAGAATACAAGTTATTTTGAAAGCGTAGATCAACATTAAAGTTGGTGAGTTCATAAGCATTTAATGTCATTGTTTGTATAAGTTTGAATGAAATGTTTGTAAATGTTTGATGTAAAAGTTTGTAAGTGTTTGTTGTAAATGTTTGAATACTTCCTAGAAAATCCTATATTTTCTACTAAAGTAGTCTTCTACCAAGACCCGACTGTTTTGTAAGTTTGTTCTTTTGTAAAAGTGAGTGTTTTTCCCAAGTATGACTATCATTACCAAAATATAGTTTACATTACCGTTTATGTGAGAAGATCACAATATAAATGTAATGAGAAAATGACGGTGTACAGTAGTATTATATATAAGTAACTACAGATGTACTAACTACCTTAAATCTGTTTGTTTAATTAAGGTAAAATGTGATGAGATTATAACCATACTTGATTGACTAGTAAGACACGACGTTCGAGACGCCGAAATGGTATGACATTCGTCACTCGTAGACCTGCAGGTCCCACTGTAGCTAGTAGCAAGGTGTAGGATGGTCAATCCCGTATAGATCTATACACAAATTCACGCTCTCCCTCTATGAGACTCTGGTTACAAAACGTGGCACGACAGTATATTGTCGCGCCATGAAGTAGTGGCTCACATAAATGTTATCTTGTTATTGTATTAGTGTAGTACGTTTTCTCTGTTTCTAGTATATAGTATGTTCTCTCTGTTCTAGTGTATAGTATGTTCTCTCTGTTTCTCATTATAGTATGTTTGAACTGACTCATGTATGAACTGACTCTTGTATGTTTCATTGTTCTAGAAATAGTAAGTAGTGACTTCCTAAACTATACCTATTATAATTTACTAGTAAAGTTGTTTGAATGACTGATTATGTTTGAACACCTTTGCTACCCAAAGGTATTGAACTGAAAGAAAGAACTTTTATATCTATATACATATACATAATATATAACTAAGATTCAAACGACATTCGGACAAACAACCGAATACCCTAAGTCCACAACCAAACAAGGAACAGGAAATAAGGCGAGTTATCAGTCCTAAGTGTCACACCCCCGAAACCAGACGGCGGAAACGTCCGGGGGATCGCGTGACTTAAATTGAATACCATCACAATGAATATACATGAATCATAACATAAACATCACCATGCATCAATACATTACAACTGATATTGTTTACATCCAGTACATTGTTTTAAATATTACACATTCATAACACAAAATCTTTCAGAGTTTTCAAAACAAAACATCCTAACATACTTGGTATTACCCTTCTGCTTACCTGTTACCTGAGAATACAAGTTATTTTGGAAAACGTCAACATATGGAATGTTGGTGAGTTCATAAGCAAAGTTGTGATAAAAATGATTTGTATAGTTTGTAAAACCCAGAAAATCCGATATTTTCTGAAAAGACAATAGTTTATCAAAGTATGAAGATCCATAAGTTGATGCATGAATGATTTCAAAGTATATATATAAAAAGGGTGTTTTGTATTATAGTTATAGAAATTCCGAGCGAGTAGTATTGATTCCCCCGGAAAACCCGATGTTTTCCGATGTCGAAAGATATACGTGATTACTAATTGTTATACCGCCACAACGAATGGCTCTTGATTACTCATCCTTGAATACTCAGATGGTGTTGGATAAACCTAGTGAGTCGTTGTAACGATGTCCGGTGAAGACAAGTTATAACAGCCAACTACGAACGTCCCATAGAGGTGTCGTCCGTTGTTACTCACTTAATCCAAACCACCTTGATTACTATTGAATAACGTCCTAATTCCGTCTACTTTGATTACTCATAAGCCTTAGCGAACGAAGAGAAGAGGAGTACGAAGTCCTGCTACTATCGTAAGTACCTTAGGCTGTCGGGGATGCGAAAGACACGTTGGCCCAACTCGCACTTGATTACTTTGACCTTACTAGCAATACTAATGGACCACTAGGGCCCAACAGCACATAAAAGCCATTGAAATTCCTTTTATATGGAATTGGCCATAGGAGGCCCAATAACATATAAGCGTTATCCCTTTGGGCCCAAAGATCATGTTAATGGACTTGCAAGGTCCAACAAGCATGATTTGAAACTCTCAAGCCCAAAGTTTGAAGGTTTACTCGTCTAGGTATCGCATATCTACTGGAGGGTTTGATTGGACGATCGTAGTTTTTGTATCGATTCGAGACCGATCGATTTGTTTATAACGATTTTTGGAGTTAAACGTGTATTCATCTTTCAATTTTTCGTAAGTTGTGGTTTTGTATTTTGACTCAATGAAATAATTTGCTTAAAATAGTGGTTTGACCTTTTCAACACCTTTCTTTTTATGAAAATAACAGTTTTAGTCCTTTATATAAAAGAAAAGACATTTTTAGCCCTTAAAACATTTTCTTGATACTTTTGCATCATAGATTTGTTGAGTTGATAGTTTTAACTCAAAACTTATTTTTGTTAACAGTTTCAGCCCTTTCAGAATAGTATTTTCCGATTAAAACCCAACTTTTCACAATTTTTACAGTTTTGGCCCAAAATCCAAAAACTTTACATTTTTTATCCTTTTTGGAAATGAAAGGCATTTTTGACCCTTGAAATAGGTTTGTAACACTTTTTATCCCCTGTTTTGAAGAAATTTTCATTTCAGCCCCTTTAATTGTCATTTTTCGCAATTTTGGGCTTATTGGGCCGAAAAGCCCAAGATTAGCCCATTAAGTTAAAAATTTACATTTCAAGTCCTTTGAAAAATTATAATATACATAAAAACATTTATTGAAACTGTTTTGACTCTTTGGCCTTTAAGAAACCGTGGATTGGCAACCTTGTACCCAAATTTTGTATATTTGACAATTTAAGCCCAAGAATGGGTTTTATGTTGAAATATGTTTATCATAATCTTATAAGTTATTATTCTTGACTTGTTTAGTGTAAAATAACTTAGATCATGTTTGTTTCCTTTCTCATGTCATAGATCTCGAGTTATCATCCCTTTTTGGTTACATGTTCATCACAAAAACACATAAAATCATACATACATGCATAAAATCACACATAGCATACACATACACATAGATCTACACATTTTTCTTGTATTCTCCCCCATAAAACATATAAAAACCAAAAAGAGAGGGGTATGAAGCTCACCTTGAGTTGTGGTTTCGGTTTTTGAAGAAGAATGGAAGCAAGTGATGTGATTTTTGGCTTTAGCAAGCTTTCTTGGGAGATTTTTGACTTAGATGTGTTCTAAGGGACAAGATCACGAATTTTGTATGAGATAAGGGAGATTGTTGATGAAATGAAGAAGATATGTTATGAATCAAAGCAATAACTTACCAAGGATGTGAACTACTTGATGAAAATCCTTAGACTTCAAGCCAAATTTTCGAGATCTTCAAAGAAGAAGAGGATGATCTTGAGAGTGATTTTAGGGAGAATTTTTTGGTGAGGTGTGTGTGTTTGTGTTGGTTTCGGCCGAGAGAAAAAGAGAGAGGAGAGAAGAGAGAGTGAATGAAGTGATGTGTGCATGGGAACATGAGTTTTTGCATGGAAACCCAAGAGATAATGGTGAGGTGGCAATGGAAAGTCAACCATTTCTCTTTTGGGTTGTTGGGCCGAGAAAAGGAGAGGGGAAAGAAAGAATATTGGGCTTTTTGCTCTTAAGCCCATCTTATGATTCACTTAGATGATTTTTGGCCCAATTAAATTTTAAGAATGATTTTTATGACCCATTAGGGCTATTTAAATTTGTTGTGATCCAATAAGGCCCATTAAAGACAACCAAGTTCATTTTAGGCTTATAAAGCCCAAAATATTAAGTTTCAAGCATATGGGTCTAATTAGGGCCCATTTGAGAGTTCTATGTTCAAGATAGTTAAATTGGAAGCTTATTGGTCCATTAGGCCCGATAAGGAAATCCTAGTCCAAAATGGACTTAAACCGGGATTTCAAGGGTTTCCAATTCTTTCTTAACTATTTGCAGTGCTTGAATACAGTGTTGGATTGAAGTTTTGTTGTTATTGAATAAGCATCATACATGTTTTCACATTGTTGGTTCATAATTGATATAATTGTTGTAGTTACAAGCATCAAAATTCCTAGTTGTGACACTAAGCCTTTTCAACCTTATTTATATAACTATATCCATATAGACATGATTTTGACAATATATAAGTTTAAAAGAGTTTAATAAAGAATTTAACATATAAAAGAGTTTTAACCATTTGAATGGCTATAGATGACTTGATGTCAGTTTATAAAAAGGTTTTTGAAACAGTTTGATAACATAGTTTTGAAGAATAAGAAATCTACTTGATTGGTAGTTATTAATCACATGTGATTGATATAATAACTATAATGTTTTCTACTTGTATCATCCCCCATAAAAGCATTTAAAATCATTTAAAAGATAATTTAAGGGTATGAACTCACATGTAGTGAGTGATAAGGATGTAAGTTCGATATAGGATGCTAAGTGTCAAGTGAATCCTCGAGCACAAACAGATCCTATTAAGCATATAATAATACATATATGTATATAATTAGTGTATATAACAACTAATTATGCAAGGAAACCACCTTAGGGACTAGGAAACACTTAGATTGAAGTGTTACAATCACATATGATTGCACTAAAGGGGTTTACGGCCACACAAGTGTGTTTACGGCCAAGGTGTTTACGGCCAAGGGAGTTTACGGCCATGGGAGTTTACGGCCAATACAAGAAGAAGCTAGGGTTTATGGCCAAGTATGTTCACGGCCATTGATCTTCTTGAGAAGGGTTTACGGCCAAAGGAGATGTTATGGCTGTAAACTCTTGATGATTAAGCTAAAGTGGTTGATTTCAAGGGTGCAATTCAATAGCTTCTAATGGAAAACTAGTATATAGAAAGGATACTTATGTTTTGAAGCTTGAAGGGGGTGTTCACGGTCCAAAGAGCTAGTGTGTGTTCTTGGTGTTCTTGGAGATCTAACCCAAAAGAGGTGATTTCACAGATGAAATCAAGGGATTTTACTAGATTATGAAAGGTATCAACTAATAAACAGAAGAATCACTTACAAATTTGTCAGGAAATCGAAGTGATCTTGATGATACTTGAGAGGGAGTTGAGAGTTCTTGAGTTGAAAGTGTAAGAAATGAAGAATAATGAAGGATTATCCTCCATAAAGGAGGAGTTCACGTCCAGCCTAGAGATTACGTCCGTAAACTCCAAATGTTGGAGTTTTCCGGCTTGAATGTTGCACACTGAACTCTCGGATACTTCCTAACACTCAATCCTTGAATGTACTAGGCTTGGGACACTCAAACAGACCCTTAACAATGCTAAAAGATAGCAGAAACAAGTCTGACTTTGATTGAATTGAATGACTGTACAAGATAGAAATTTCGGATTGTCACATTTTAGGCCCAAATGGTCCAAAATGTTATAGATTTATGAATTGGGTCCATTTAGAATCCAAATAGGGTTTCTAAGCCCAAAATATTCGAATTGAAGGCTTATTGGCCCATTAGGCCCAATAAGAAAATCCTAGTCCATAAAGGACTTGAACCGGGATTTTTAGGTTTTCAACTCCCAATTGACTTTATGAAATGTTTTGCATAGAGTTTTGAACTACAAATGGATCTTGACTAAGTTTGTTGTCATAGAATGAACATAGTGTATGATAACAAGTTAGAGTTTCAAATATTATCATAGATGACATTTACATGATCACAGAATTTCCTGGCAAAAATGCCAATTGTGACAGAGGTGGCCGGATTGGCTATTTATAGGCTGTCCAAGACAAGTTCACATCGTGAACTTGAGGTTCACGTCGTGAATTTGATCTGAGACATGTCGTAGACTTGCCATTTGCGTCCTAGCTTCGGAAGGTGTCACGATTCTAGTTTCACGTCGTGTCTTTGATGTTCACGTCGTGAGGATTGAACACCTCATTCCCGTAGACTTCGTACGTGTTTTCTAGCTTCGAAATGTGTCCTAGACTACTTTCACGTCATGAATCCAGATAGCTAGGGTTTCCTGCCACGTGTCATGCTCTAAGACAGCTGCATCTTCGGAAGGTCATAACTTTTGCATACGAACTCCGTTTTTGACGTTCTTTATATCCATGCGTAGGTAATTCTGAGTACTACAAATCTCTATTATATTCCAATAGCTAATTCTAATCCTATTTTAAATTCCTCTTGTTATAGAGATTTTCTAGTGTTCGGTTTATCATAACTTCTTCACGCGAAATCAGATTTAGATGTTCTCTATATTTTTGGAATCGTATGGACGTATACTTTGATTTATACTATAAAGTATGTATGGAAGTTCATATTTATATTAGAATTATCATGAAATACATAGTGAGTTTACTACATTACCTGTTTTGACAAAATCACATTACATGATTGGTATAATCACATGTGATTGTTATTGACCTATTTTGACTGGTGTTACACCGAATCTCTAAGTCCTTATAGAGAATTCTTCAACCCCGATCAACATCCTATTATCTCTTTTCACCACCCCGACCTCTTTAATCAAGCTTGTTCCGAGAGCACTTTTCCACCAAACAACAAGACAAGGTAACGACCACCTTTATCGTCTTCCGTCACCCGCAAAACGAACTGATTCAAAGTCACCCGCTTTTACGTCTTCCCGTCCGTTTATTACGCGCCTCCGGTTAGTCTCTCACAAGCTCGATTAAGAGAAACCGAGGCTGTTGTTGAGATGCTTCAACTTGCGCTCAAAAACAATCCACACCCCTTAAACCAAACCCGGTTCCTGCTGCGTCTGCCCCTCAGCAAAGGGCTACACTTTTCTTAAAACCGAATCTCAAACCGGCACCGTCTTCACCTCGCTTTGATACCAATTAAAGTTTAGAAAACAAGAATGCAAAACAAAATAATCAAAATAACTCTTTGATTAATTAGAAACTAACTCAAAACCAATGTTTACAATCTGTTCTCATAATCATAAACTCGATTATGGACATGTATATATATCCTAACAAACCAACTTGTATTGGAATAGAAAACTTACGACCAACTTGCCATAAACTAGACTTGCCATAAATTAGATTGCTTGGTCTCCAAGTCCTCATCGACTTAGGATTCCAACAATCTATTGTGTTGATTCATGGCTATGGTGTTTATTATCGTATGCTAGACATGTTTACCCCTGTGGTGTGTAGTGGATTTCGTTGATTAACATATGCCAGATATTTACCCTAGTACAAGTGACGAAGAGGCGGAACAATGGATAAGTAATTGTATTAGATAGTAGATGTCATTTTTGTTAAACTTCTATTGGATACTTTATATATTAATGTTTAATATGATTGTGGTTGCAATTGTATTATGTTTTTATTTAATGTATTTTTTCAGAAAAAAAAAACTTTGCAAAAAAATGTAATTGTAAGTAATTAACAGTCACCGTCCTATTGTATCTCGTCGCTACTACTGCATGTCGTTGGTAAAACGTTTTTTCTTAATATTTTTGCTAATCTATAAAAAAACAGTATTTAAATCTACAAAAAAAATTACATAAATGTAGAATCCACATATTATCATATAAAATACTTAATAAAATTCGACAAAAATAAATAAAAATAAATAAAATTTAAATAAAAAAAACCCTACAAAATTGTTACCATACAGTGATGGTTTTTACAGTGGTCTTTAATGAGTTATACTCACCATAACTTATCATCGGTTACACAGTCATTTCACGCTTTGAATGAAAAAATAAAACTTGTCACAATGTTTTTTTTAACAGCAAGACTTTATTAAAAAACAGCAAGAAGAAGGAATTACAAGCTACAATAGATATGGTTATCAACCCATGAGTCCCAAGACAAAGATCTCCCCCACTTAGTTTTATTTTTAAGCCACAAAAACCCTAAAGCTTTGACATCAAAAGCAAGAAGAGAAGGGTTTTTCACTTTGCTATTAAAGATCAAACCGTTCCTGTACGTCCAAATAACCCATAAGAAGGCCCTAGAGATCGCATCCATGATATATTTCTTTCTGTTGCCTTTTTTTGTGGATTGAGTTTACTCCAATGAGGTTGTCCAGAGAGTCATTTTCATTGAGAGCATCCTTCCACCACAAGCGTAGAAGTGCTCCCAACTCCCTAGTGGTTGAACAATATTTAAATATATGATCTTCATTCTCCTCAAACGCATTACACATCGGGCATAACGTACTTGGAATACCCACCCCCCTCCGAGCAAGGTTAGCTCTCGTCGGTAATCTACCAAGTCTAGCACGCCATATGAAAATGTTGATTTTCCCTGGAACAATGTTAGTCCAAACCGTAGGCGTATTGGTAGACTCCAAGAAGCTTTTGTCAATTTCTTTCCTAAGGGAAGATACAGTGAAATCGCCACTAGCATCAAGACTCCAGCACCACTTACTACCATTGGAATTACCCCCATAATCATTTCTTCTATAGAAAAGTGTGTTGAGATCAATATTGAAAGGCTCCAGATCCTTACACACGTTGGTTATTCTGCCCCAAACTGTATTCCTTTTACCCAAGGGTATCGTCACTCCTAGCCCTCCTTGATCCCCATAAATGCAAGTAATAACCTTTTTCCAAATTCCTTCTGTGTCATCTTTATAGCGCCACCACCACTTAGTGATAAGAGCAAGGTTACATGCTCGTAAGCTTCCAATATCTAAGCCCCCTAAAGCTTTGGAGTTCATGGTTTTCTGCCACGCAATCCAGGTGATCTTTTTTTGATCCGAGGACGCACCCCATAAGAATCCGTTACGGATACTTTCGAGCTTTGAAATTACCTTTTTAGGGACCTTATAAAGCGAAAAGAGAAATGTTCCAAGGCTACCAAGAACGGACCTTATCAACGTTAGTCTCCCTCCTATGGAAAGAGTTCCTGCTTTCCACATTGAAAGTTTTTTTTGGAACTTGTCAATAAGAGGAACCCAAGTCGGCACATTAGAAGACTTTCCACCCACCGGCATACCAAGATAATAGAATGGAAGTTCGCCTTCATGACACTTCAACAACCGAGCCATAGATGATACCTCTCCTCTAGAAACTCCAATACCTAAAATCTTGCTCTTCCGAAGGTTCACCTTAAGACCAGACCCAAGGTGAAAGCAAGTAAGGATTCTTTGAAGATTTCTAGCATTGTCCTTAGACCATTTCCCCAAGAAAATGGCGTCATCGGCATATTGAAAAAGGGATATATTTGGCCCTTCATTAGTCATCTCAATTCCTTCAAAGATCCTTTTTTGTATAGCCTCTTCCAAAACGACTTTGAGACCCTCTGCTGCAATAATGTATAGAAAAGGGGAGAGTGGATCTCCCTGTCTCATCCCTTTTTCTAAAAAGAATTCTTTGGTAGGGGATCCATTGACCAGAACCGAGACCTTCAAGGATGAAAGAATAGCCCGTACCCAGCTTCGCCAGTGACTAACGGTCCGTCCATGATATTCCTTCCGCTAACATAGGATGATTGCTCGATACTAACAATAGACCCGATAACCTTTTTAAGGCGACAAGCCAAAGTTTTTGAGATAATTTTCGTGATGCACCCAATAAGATTAATCGGCCTATACTCCATAAGGTTGACAGGGTCATTTGTTTTGGGAACCACAGAAATGAATGACGCATTACTACATGGGTTTAAGACCTTATGAAGTTCAAAATGTTTCACCGCCTCCACCACATCACCCCCAATAATATCCCAATAATTCTTTATGAACTTAAAGTTGAAACCATCTGGACCTAGGCATTTATCATTACCACAATTCCACACGGCATCTTTAATTTCATCAGTCGTGAACGTCGAATCCAGGTAGTTCGGATCTAGGTCTGTAAGGATTCTGAATTTGGAACTTATGAAGGTCGGTCTATAGGGAAACATGAACATGAAGAGAGCTCGAATAAATGGCTTAAACATCAACGGGGTGTGGACTACCAATCCGGAAAGCATAAAAATGAGGTTTTTAATTTCTTCAAGAACAAGTTCAAAGAAAATCTTCCCTATAGACCGACCTTCATAAGTTCTAAATTCAGAATCCTTACAGACCTAGATCGGAACTACCTGGATTCGACGTTCACGACTGATGAAATTAAAAATGTCGTGTGGAATTGTGGTAATGATAAATGCCCAGGTCCAGATGGCTTCAACTTTAAGTTCATAAAGAATTATTGGGATATTATTGGGGGTGATGTGGTGGAGGCGGTGAAATATTTTGAACTTCATAAGGTCTTAAACCCAGGTAGTAATGCGTCATTCATTTCTCTGGTTCCCAAAACAAATGACCCTGTCAACCTTATGGAGTATAGGCCGATTAATCTTATTGGGTGCATCACGAAAATTATCTCAAAAACTTTGGCTTGTCGCCTTAAAAATGTTATCGGGTCTATTGTTAGTATCGAGCAATCATCATATGTTAGCGGAAGGAATATCATGGACGGACCGTTAGTGGTGAATGAGATTGCTCGATATTCCTTCCGCTAACATATGATGATTGCTCGATACTAATAATAGACCCGATAACCTTTTTAAGGCGACAAGCCAAAGTTTTTGAGATAATATCGGAAGGAATATCGAACTCTCTTCATGTTCATGTTCACGAATGTATATAGTCACCGTTTTTTTGTCGTCACCATAGACCATTTTTTATACTAGTGTCAATAGTTAGACTAATGGAGTTCCCAAGTTAGTTTTTGATGTTAAGTATTTGGCGTTTAATTCGATTAAGTGTATGGAAAAAGGGTTTATGAATTTCAATCGGGACCCATGGGCTTTGTTGTTCCCTAACTTCTCGCTACGGCCTTCTAATAATTTCTTGTCGTTTAAAACAAATAAATAATATATTTGGAAACAATTTAGAAAAACTGTATTAGCTCGGTGAAACATTATCTGGCTAGAATTTTATTTTATTTTTATTTATTTTTTTAAAAAATAATTTACAAAGTAATTTTTTATTTGTCAAATATGACTACCTCAAAAATGTCAGAGTAAACTAGTTAAAGTGTGTGTCTGTTTGGACACATTCTAGAAAATGACGAGATGATCAGAAATAACAATTTGACGAAAATGTTAGTTGTTTGTGTGGTGGGTTGGATGTTAAAATAGCCATTAGACATGATCAATTTTACATTATCATTAGTGATAATGTCAATCTGAAAGGTAAATATACAAATTTAACATGTCTATTTTAATTATTTATGCTTAATTCTTGTAATATGTTTTGAATAACCAACATGCGCAAGATTCATATATTACCATTGGTGTTTACAAAACAATCGGAAACTATGACGATCGTATGGTACTATAACTGTATAACATATTTATAGGATCCCCATTAATTTATTTCCTTTAAGCTCTAGATAAACTAACTTCAAAAGGACTTCTCTTCGTGTACGATAACCCTTATATTGCATGCAACCTAATAATTATATGTAAATATATATAGAGAAAGAGCAAAATCTTTTGTAGGGAAAGTGTGAAGGGGCTCTCATATCAATAGGCAACTTATCGTTGGGACGGTGGAGATTCTCCGAGAAGAAATGAAGTGAAGAATGCAAGCGATTCCCTAGGTTTGAAAATGGGAACTGCATGACCCGCTCCTCTAAATGTTGCGAAAGTTAGCCCTTTATATTCTTGAACCCAACCACCAACCTAAACAATCATAAAAAAAATATTATGTGAGGGACAAAGACTATTATTTATAATCTTATCCTAAAAGGTGAAAAAATATGGGACAAAGAATCACCATCCATCTTTTGTATGCAAAAGACATGAATGCCTTTGTTATAAAAAGATTAGACCTACAAAACATTACCTGCTTCTGGTTATACCAGGGCCTCCATGGCCTCAATATAGGCAAGTTGAGGGAGCTTAAGCTGTATCTTGTGGACAATACAGGGACTCTTCCATCAGTATCTCCACTGTTAATTAAACCCATAATCACAAATTATTTGATAATAAATAAACAGAATTTTTGCAGATATGAGATGATTATACAACATCACTCATCAATCACCTGTATACCCATATCCTAAGTTTTGCATCAATGAGTTTCTTGTATATGGGAAGAACTGAATCTTTCGACTGTGACCACCCATAGAATACGTCCATACTGCAATACGTAGTGCCATACAACCATAAGTTCCTAAGTAATATGTAAATTTTTTTGAAATATATAGTTGAAGAAAGCTGTATTCATTACTTGCAAATGCTCCAGTTTTTTAGTTGAAGGCCGTTGCTAACATGAAGAGCTTTCTGAACTTGAGGTTTATTGTAGTAACCTTTTGCATAATCATCAAGGCAAGGATCATAACCCGCAAGTATTCGTGGCATCTAAACAAATAAAAAACATTAGAAAACTTGTTTTATTAAATACAATGATAGCTTTAATTTTCTTGTTTGTTGTTCTTTAAGGCCCCAAATAATGCCAACTATTGTATGTGTTACGATATAGTACTGCTTGGTTCCAATTGGTGTCAATTTTTTATAATTCTATTAGCAGTCAGGAATTTCAGTTCCAATAACCGGAGTACTTTCTAGCTAGGACATCCGTGCATGTACAATACTTGTTGAAGTGAGGTTCAATGGACGACTTGACGTTTTATAAGAGATTGAATGATATGATCAGTAGTTGGATGTTCAAGTTAGTGGGGTTGAAGAGTTTGAATACATTCGTTGTGGGGCCTGTCCTTATAATTAAACGAAATACAAATCATTAAATAAATCATATTATTTTTAGAAAATATGTAATTTTGTTTTATTATGTAATATTTTATTTGTTGAAAAATAAAATAACATATAACTTTATAAATTAATAATAATAATAATAATAACAATAATAATAATAATAATAATAATAATATAATCAATGAGAGCATACAATGGATTAAACGTTGAGATGTCACATTGGCATTCAATGGATTTGGAGTTCAAGTAATTGAACTCTTCAATAGAAAAAAAAAAGTTTTTTATAATTCTTAAATATATATACTATAAATTAGCTTTTCTAATTCAATGCATTGTTGAAAAAAAATATATAGAGTTATATGAAATGTAAGAAAATGATGTAGTAATCCATTGAACTCTATGGAATTCAATGCATTGTGGATGTCGTGATAACAATTTCAAATATTGTACCTTTTATGTTAAAATTTATTATAGCATGTAAATTGTTATATATTTAAATTTTCAGTAATATAATATTTATTTTCCATAAACAGTTATATATATATATATATATATATATATATATATATATATATATATATATATATATATATATATATATATATATATATATATATATATATATATGAGAAAGGAGATTAAGTAGGATGAGGATGTATGGATCCATCCAACTGTACAAATATTTTCTTGCAGTTCCCTCCTAGCTTCTCACTAGAGGCCTTGTTTTTTTATGTAAGTATCTTCTTGCCTTCATAAAAAAGGATGAGGATGTATGGATCCATTAAACTTTACAAATAAAATAGGATGAGAATTTATGGATCCATCAAACTTTGTAAAGTTGAATGTATGAGTAAAGGGGTTATATATAAGTTAAATCGAATAAAAGTTGAAATGGTGATATGACCATCCATTATGATATATCAATGCATTATGTCAGCCACCTAGAGCACCATGGTTTTCCTTTTTTATATATATGATACTGCTGGGGCACGACGACATGCACAAGGCTAATTAGCTTAAAAAAACAAAATTTCAAAGTGCTTACCATTTTAGCGGATGTGGTCCTTTTGAACATGACTTGAAGTGCATTGTTTTGTGAATATGCTGAATTGGCAATGCAAACGGAGGTGTAGAGGCTGTAGATGTCTATTTCTTTATACTGTCGGAGAACTTCATCTACAGCTTGGCTGCAGTCATTATTGCTCCAAGTGTCATTACTGTTAAAATCGCATGATTCTCTTATGGTTTTGTGAGTTTCATCTGATACAACAGCATGGCTCCAAGCATAGTCAACCAGACCTTTCCAATCTTCAGCATCACTTGTTTCCGGATTACCTAACTGCAGTTACCATAGATATAGCCAATTAATTAACCGGTTCGTCATAACAAAAAAAATAGAATAAACCCGTAAAACTTGCATGTAACCTAAATAGATTGGAAACTATAAAAACAATACCAATATCCCTTGTAAATTGATAAACAGGGAAGGATCCTTGTTTTTATCGTAAATAAGATTTGCCAACTCTGGCACATATTTTCCTACATAAGATGACGTAAATGTCATTTTTTAGGATTTTTAAAAGGATATATTGGTGAAATGTGACCAAACTTACCTGCATAGCTCTCTCCAGCAATATAAAATGTTCTTGTCCGATAAGAGGGAAACTTGGTGAACCAGTTATGCAGGAAAGCATAAGTGTCATTTGCTGATATAATTAATATGAATATAACAAGTCAGTGCTAATTATATAAACATTGAGTAATCAATATATAGGGCTAGAGGTATTATGCACACACACACACACATTTTATATCATATATAGAAGCTAAATGTGTCGATAAGACTGACCAGTGAAATCGTCTCCTAGGTTTTCATAATCGCTAGTTGTGTTGGAGTAGGAAAAGCCAACTCCAACAGGAGATTCCAGGAACAACATATTGGCTTCTGCACCACAAATTAACAAGATTAAAACGATGCCCATTACATAAAGAATATACAATCTTTTATAAGAAGAAAAAAGAAAACACAATCCATCAGCTAGAATGTACATCCCAATTAAGCTGATAATTATGCTAAAAAGATACCTCTATTCCATGAGTATGGATTTAACTGAAGATCATTTCCATCTGTACCCACAATGAATGGCCCGATCTCTTGTGTAGCTCCATATCCCACAGAAGAACACCCGGGACCTGTAACATTTAGCCATGTGGTGTCACCAAAAAGGGCACAGGAGGAGAATCAAACTCCAAACTAATAACTGTTCATAACTAAGTGGGTGAATTAAATATTAATAAAGACTGACCTCACACCAACACTTCTTAATTGTTTACAATTTCTCAGAAGAATATCTTCTTTGTACAATAAATTAGTCCTTTAAAAGCTTATTTCTTTAATTGGTTGGATTTTATTAAAATGAACAAAGAGCATCTTCACAAAAAGCCTTATTTTTTTAACACGTTCTTTAAAAGATATGTTCAGATAAAAGCATGGATAGATTTTGTCAAAAGAATATTGTTGTAGAAATCTGAGACCAAATATCTAGAAGAGGGTAATAATTAATATAATTCAGCATGAAAGAAAGGTTAATTAATTTCTATGAATAGTTTGATATTTTCTTACCTCCATTAAGCCAAAGCACCAAGGGTTTCTCATCTGGAAGAGTCCAAGCTTCATAGAACCAATAAAACAGTGCTCTTCCATTATTTTCATTTACTGTGACATATCCAGCATAGTGTTGAAAGTCAACGTTAGGCTGACCAGGCAAATTGGTAACAAGATCTTCATTGTTTTGGATATTTGATTTCATTTCATTGGACCATTGTCCATGCCTAGCAACTACAAAAACAGTTCTCTCCAATGATAATAATAACAATAAAAATAATAAAGGAAGAGTAATATTCAAAAGGGTTGACGTCATGTTTAGTATGAAAGCCATAAGGAGCAGAAAACAAGCTCAGATACAACTTTCTTGCTAAAGGATAAAAGAAACAAAGACCCACAAATCTATTTATAAGCAACCATTAATCAAAGATCAAGAGCCACGTGGAAAATTGTCTTTTGTATAGGTAGATGCTTATGATATCTGACATAGAGCTTTTCTTGCATAAATTCTTTGTGCAGGCCACCATTAATTAGTGTAGGATGTGGGCCCCTAATCACGTGATATAATTTTAATAAAAAAGATTTATAACATAAGGATGGTAAGACCATTGATTAACGTACTTGGAACAGAATATATGCTTAATATGAATCCGGAAACAAAATAATGCCTTTCCAGGAATTGAACATCTTTTTCCAACTCCCCTTTCTAGTTTTTTTTTCAGTAAAAGACGAATGAGGATATTGTTTATTATTCACCGCTGACTCTGAAAGTGCAAACATGGCATGTCATCCATTCCCTGGTGGGGGGTGGGAGTGGGTGGGTGGGTGGGGGTAAGGGTGGACAGTGGTTATTGGGTGAACCCAGGGACATGTTGTATTGACAATATGCATATGGAACAAAGATAATTAAGTACAATTTTTACTCATAATTTATTAGGATATTATTCTCTATATTTCATCTTTTTTGCCATATGTTGGCCAAACAACGACTTGGTGGAGGTGGCTAGCTAGTCCACTAGGCCTCACGCCTTGCAACAAATTAAGTAAATAAAACCAATGGCGCACACATCTAGTGTACTAGGTAGCCTTGGACTAAATCAAGTAAAAGCATCAATATACAAAAGTGTAGAGTTTATCCATTAATTATATTTTAACAAAAGTAGAAAGGTAAATCATTTTACCGAAGAAATCACCGAAAGCAACAGTTTGTTATTTGATACTTGCAAGAGCTCCAAATGAACAATAATGGGGATAGTGCCTTAATTTGTTCTTCAATGGCTATGACAAGATAGAGAAAGGAAAATTCTAAAAAAAATGGTTAAATGCAAGAAACAACAACGTACTTTCATTTATTCAATATTATAGTATATTATCCCACTTTCATTTCTTTCTTCTAGAGAATTGTAGTTTAAGTTTTAATTCTCTTCTTATGGAGGCTTGTAGTTTGGAAAAATCTACTCAATTATAGCATTGTACTTTGAAATAATAATTACTAGGACATTATAGTTTGAAAATTCTATCCAATTATAGAAGTGAAAGTTGTTTTGTATTTGGATAACATTGCCATAACTTAATGGATGTTTTAAAGTACAATGATGTGATAGGAACAAATGGAAGTAGGATGCTATATATAATAACTAAATCAATGAAAGCATGATGTTGTTTCTTGCATTTAACATAATTAAAAAAGAGCAATTGTTGTGGAAATCAATGGTACTGTAAGAAGGTCAAAAACTGTGAAAAGATATAAAAAAGAAAAGACTTGACGCACTTTAAATCGTGGCGAATCGACTAGATAAGATGCATGGTACAGTTCAAGTGACGTTTACCCGAAAGACAATATGTTTCATGGAATCTCATCATCAAAGAGAAGAAATTAAAGAATGTTGTGCATGTCACTATATGTTATCGCTATTTACTCTTAAACTATGGCCAATTATAGAAATGATGACTAAATTCTAGATTAATTGAATTGTGACATGGAGTCCAACTTAATAATTAGTTGAACAGTGAGATGGAAATCATCTTTGTTATTAATTATTTATTCAATGTGTTGGATATATTAATCTCAGAATGGATGCATATCCACTTATCTTGCATCATGACTAGAGACACATATTGCTAATGGTTTATATTTTTTAGATCTCAGAATTGTGTAGAAGTTTACCTGATTCGGACATCTTTTAGGTCATCTAGATTCTAGATTTTCCATCACTAAGTGTAATATATAGGAAGAGTGAAGTGCAAATCTATGCAAGGATAATGATGTTTAGGATCATAATCGTTTTTTTTTTTTTATTCTGTAAGAGGCTCCTGGAATCATGATGTTGTAAGAAAATGAACCTCCTACTGCTTGTTAAACTAATTAGTCTGTTGACATGTAATTGAACTTTCAAATAACTTGAAATACATATAATTGTTATTGCAATCCTTTAACAAGCTGAAACCTTCAATGAGTTGGTAAATAAACAAATATCTGATTAGAAAGCCTGCAAATATAACAGTTGATTATGTGTCATCTCATCGTTAAAAATCAAATATGAATAATCAAAAGCAAAAAAAAAAAAAAAAAAAAAAAAAAAACAAAAGAACAAAAAAAAAACAAAAACAAAACGCAAGTAATTATAGTTGATGTAGTATAATAACCGAAGCCTTTTAATATTTAAACTAATGTTTAGATGTTCCCTCTTAAAAGACATAATTAAGATACTAATGATCCCTCACCCAGATTCAGTAGCATTATAAATTTTCTTAATGTCCAAACTGAAGCCTTGATTTTTCCCTTTATTTCAACTGAAATTAAAATGTCTGTCAACAAATTTGAGTGGTAGTTGAAAATTTAAGCATATACCTAACAATTGATTTTGTATTTCTTTCTGGCCATGATGACATGATTTATTTGTTTTCATGTTTGCATTCTGTGGTGAGTATAACTCCTCAATCTACATCAGTCACTACTAGCCATGTTTTCTATTCAACGGTTGACATCGGCACAGAGTGGCCAACCAAGAGTGGCAGGCTGTAAACGAACATGCAAGGTAGTTGATGTAAGCCATTGATGTAATATCAGAATAATGATAGTGATAAACAAATTTGCAAAAATCTAAACAACTTCTACAAGCAATGAACATGACCTTTTACCATGGTTACAAAAAAAAGAAAAAGGATTAGGATATTAACCAATAATAAAATTTCAAGAAAGAATGTGAAAAGATTATCTGAAAAAGTTTTTTTTTTCTTCATACGCCATAAGTGGTCAACTGAAACAGGTTCTGTCATCACGAGTGTAGGCCAGTGGCCACACAATACCAGCTCCATCTTAAAGGAATTCCACTTTCATAAAGGTTGAAAAATCTATGCTAAATTAGTATTCAACAAAATCACAGGTAAATGAGTAAACTAATGAATAAAGTAATCTTCAAAATTCCTTCCAAAATAAAGAGGCATAAATTCCGTAAGTGATCCACCAATAGAAATATCCTAGTATGCATACCCTTCGCTTTATCTGTGTTCTTTTGCATCTACCATGTTTGAGTTTGAACGATAAATCTTAAAGAAACCTCTTTTGTTTAGTGGTCTCCAATTTTTCTAATTTTCCTATAACTTTATCTAGGTTTTGCAGATCATATGTCTATCCTGATTGAGAGTTGCATGGCACTGTTTATCCTGACCAACTTTGAGGAGGCTTAGTTTGCCTTAAGCTCCTCTCCTAGCTAACATATTTTTTTTTTCCAAAATTCAACATTAATCTAAAATGATCACACGTTATATGTTTAAATAAAGTGAGCAGATTGTGTTTCTAAAAGATAACATGCATGATAAAGAGCCATGTTTAATAACAGCAAAATGATAATTGAACTAGTTTGGTTTTTCTTTTTGCGTACCTTCACAAAAATATTAGTTGATGACGTAGTTCCCTCTCACAATCATATCAATTACATATGTTGAGTCTAATTAAGGTGTCATCTCATGAGGCCAAGCGATCGATATTTGATGGCGTATGCTTTAGATCACAAGCAGTGACCTCTCTCTCATGTTGAGTCTAATTAAGGTGCCATCTCATGAGGCCAAGTGATCGATATTTGATGGCCTATGCTTTAGATCGCAAGCGGTGACCTCTCTCTCCATTTATCAACAAGAGTGAACTTCCTAAATTGTAAATTTAATTTGTTCATTTTGATGAAAATTAAACAAAATTGGTGTAGTTCGTATATTGTGAGAATATAAGTATAATTACTAATAATTTGTCTTAGTCGATATATACGGGATAGATCATATTGTATATGTATAATATTGTATAGATATCCTTTCCATAGATATAGGGCCCAATTGTATATTTATATGGTTAATGTTTATTGAGCAGATCAAGGAATTCAATCACGTTAATCTTTATGGTATTAGAGCCTTCTCTGGCCTAACCCACTCTGTCGCCCTCTATCATCTCTTTGACATCTCTTCTTTTCTTTTTCTTCTCTTGTTTCTTTGGATCGATCATGGGTGAAGGCGACACACCCATTCCCAAAACTAACTTCCATCCAGCTTTCACAGTCAGTAATATCAAGAATGTTATACCCCTCATCCTCAATCAAACTGATGATCACTATGCATCATGGGTGGAATTCTTTAACATTGACGTTTGTGCTTACAATGTCAAAGATCACATCGATGAAGAGGCAAAAAAACCAACCGATGTTGACAAAACCACATGGGATCGTCTTGATGCTCTTGTCAAACAATGGATCTATAGCACTATCTCTCCTGAACTTGCCCACACAATCATGAAACCAGGTGCCTCGGCCCTTGATCTCTGGAAAAACCTTCAAGAAATTTTCATCAATAATCGAACCGCTTGTGTCGTTTACCTTGAGGAACAATTCAATAATACCCGCCTCTCTTCCTTCTCCAATGTCACAGATTATTGTGCTCGACTCAAAAACCTTGCAGATCAACTGGAGAATGTTCGGCACCCTATATCCGAAACCAAGATGGTCCTTCAACTCGTATCCGGTCTCACCAAAGGTGAGTATGACACTGTCGCCGCTATTATTCAACAGACCGACCCCCTCCCCACTTTCAACAAAGCGAAATCCTCCCTCCTTCTTGAAGAAACACGGCACAACAAATCTGATTCCACCACTCCCCACGCTCTCGTCACTCAACAATCTGAACCGGCTACACCTGACATCTCATCTACACCAAACTCTGGCTACAATGGTCGTGGTCAAGCTCGTGGCGGATACCGTGGCGGTGGCAGGTGGGCTCGTGGCGGATACCGTGACGGCAGAGGACATGCTCGAGGAAACGGTCGATCATCATCCTACAACGCAACCTGGAAATGGCCTGGATGGTTCCCACCTTACCCTTGGGCTGCACCACCATCCCCGTATCCAACAGCACCCTCTCAGGCTGGAATCATGGGCCCTAGACCCACTTACCGCCCACCGACACTCCAACAGCAACTAAACCAACTTGAGGCGCAGGCCCACTTCACCACAGACCAACACTCAGCCCACAGCAACCTAATGACACCCACTGAGCTTGCTGCAGCCTTCCACACCATGCAGATGCATCCTCCGGATCGATCTTGGTATATGGACACGGGCTCTACTTCGCACCTCACAAGCGACGGGGGTAATCTCTCAAACTATTCTCGTGTCAATAATAATAATTATATTCTTGTTGGTAATGGCACTCGAGTCCCAATTCTTGGTCGTGGAAACGCTATCACCTATTACCTTAACCATGAGTTCAATAACCGCTTCATCTACATTGCCTTTAATAGAACGTGAATGAGGAACATCCAATTAAAAAGTGGTATACAACACATATGGGAACCCCCACCAACCGTCTAACAACAGACAACATGATCGGAGAAGATAAACCACAATATACATTAAACGGATGCCCATGCTTGAACCGGAGATCTCACCTATGGATTCTCACTTTCTTACCACAAGGAAAAAAGTGAAGAAGGTCAGGTTGCCAAGAAACAATGTTCATCAACCTATAGAATATGTATGTTAACGTGCTACATGAGTCAATTTTGAGGGCCATGGAAGCTTGAACGTTCCAGGAAGTTATGATAAGGTTATTATGGATATTTACTATTGATTTTTGAAATACAGTTGGTGATATTAGGGATCAATTGTCGGTCGTTACGTCTTCGTTTTTTTAAGGGCAATATTTCTCATTACATCCAAGGAGGGATGTCATAGTGTATGTTTTTTGGTGATGATATTGCTATTGTACCAAATACTAAGGCTAAGTTGAATGCCAGATTGGATAGTTGGAGGCAATATTGAAACAAAGGGGGTTACAAATCAATACAATTAAAACTGCACATAGTTGGTGAAATTTCAGTGGGAAGGAATACGACGAGGTGGTATGAGTATGTATCGGTGAGCAAGGTGTACGCCCAAACTATAGCTTCTAGTAGTTGGTGTTTGTAATCCATAAGGAAATGGATGTTGAGGAGGACATTACCCATTGCATGGTGTCAATTGATAACACAACATGAAAAGATACATGACATGAAATGAAATGGGGACAAAAATGAAATTCAAATTCGTGTTTGTGTTCTTTTCTAGTGTGAAAAACATGATGACATGTCATGTCATGTTCGTGTATGTGTTCAATATGTGACATGGTATTGACACAAATGGTTATTTCTATGATATTTTTTCATGTTTGTATGATTAATCATGAATTAAGTAAACTAACGGTTAATAATTTTATTTTATTTTTGTTGTGCTTGTCTTGTTTTACATTGGTCGTTTTCATATTTGTAAAAACAGAACATCATGTGGTGGCGTGTTCATGTTTTTAAAAATTATGTCATGTCATGGCAGATAGTAGTAATCGTGATTACAAAGCCGTGAGTATAAAGAATGCCAAAATCTGACGTCATATGAAGAAGATACGATTTTTTGAAGTTTCATGTTCGACATAGTACATTAGCATGTATCATAATATATGAAACGAAAGTAGGTTACTTGTTATCCAAAACAATGTAAACGAGAGTTGATGTCCTCATAAATACGAAACTTTAGATATAAAGAACAACATGAATATAGTTCTATTGAAAGAGTTATGAATTTCGCAAAGTCTTTTATAGTGTAATCTTTACAGATAAAAATAGAATGTGAATTAGTTGTTGAAATCTAAAGGAAAGTTGTATTGCTATGAAATATGAATCTGGGGATACAAAGAACGTCGAAAGCAGAGCTCGTGTGCGAAAGATATGGTTTTTTAAAGATTGAAAAATTTACCTGCATGTGGCAACATGGCACCACCCAACGATCGACATGTGGCAAAATAAGAGGCTCCTTCTCCCCCACCAACCTAACATACATTTAGCCCAAGGAAAAATCGACACGTCATCAGACGCGACACGCCTTTTGAAAAATTCTATTAATAACCCAAATTTTTGTTTCATATTCACACCTCTTTTATATGTTTCTTTCCTAAAAGATTACCACACCTGAGAGCTAACTTTCGAGGTTCTAGGATATTTGTAGCGAGGTGTTGAAGCGACAAAAGGAGTATTCAGTGACAAAGTTATGTCCACGACTTTCCGAACTTTTTTCTAGGAAACGTTTAAGGTTAGTTGCACTTACTACGCTCTTAAGTATAACTTATATTACCTCCAATATGATCTTACCTGGTCATCCCTTATTTGATAGAACTAGGTATTCTTTGGAATTATTGAGGAATCTAAGATATTATTATTATATTCTCGAATAATACAAACAAGATAAGGCTTAGTAATAATTGTATGTAGGTCGTTTAAAATGTGTAACAACGTAAATTTTCAAAACAATTTTTCATTTTTAAATCATCAAAACAATATGAAACAAACTGTATCCAATGTCATTATAACAAACAAATCCCAGAATCTCAAAACATAATCTCTATGAGTGTGTACGGATCATGCCGGCGCCTTCCCGCGGTCCTCGCTAGTACCTGAAACACATAACACAGCAACTGTAAGCATAAATGCTTAGTGAGTTCCCCAAAATACCACATACAACACATACGCCTTTCCAGGCCATATCTCTGTGGGATCTTCCGATCCAAATGTCTCAGGGGACTTCCGTCCCGAATCCCGGTAGACCTTCCGGTCCTACCCGTATCGACCTTCCGGTCCATATCATCTTGACCTTCCGATCCTTATCATACATAACATACATAACACATACATATCACATAACAACATACAGCTCATACATCTCATAGCATATAAGACCTTCCGGTCACACATAGGTGCCCTTCCAAGTACAGTATAGTGAGAAGACTCACCTCAATGAAGTCGGATAAACTCTCGTGCTCAACGTCCCGACCTAGCCTCCTCCTATCATTCAAATAACATCCTCGGTCAATATTCTCTCATAGTCTCATCTCTAAAGATTGGGTAGAAGGCCATTCTACCCCTCTCTGAACTCTCTTGAATCAGTCTTGACCAGAACCCTAAGGTCAACGAAAGTCAACGGTCAAACTTTGACCCGACTCGTCGAGTGCACATGGGCGACTCGGCGAGTCCATGCGGGTCCTCTGAATCCTTCTAGCCTCTCTTGGCTCATCGAGTAATCCTTCCACTCGACGGGTTCCTCCTGTCACGAATCGCGGGGCAACCCCGACTCGACTCGTCGAGTCCACTTATGAACTCGGCGAGTTGCTTCCATGTTCATACTCAAATGACCTTCTAAGGTCAGATCTGCTTCTTTAATCTATAGATCTGACCTTCCCAAGCTTGATAATCACGTAAAGGTCGAATCTTGGTACACATGCAACACACCCAAAGCTTCTTTTGGTGAAATTGATGGGTTTTAAGCATAAGAACAATCCTATGTGCTCATACAAACCCTAATGCTTGGATCTAGGTTTCTCTATTATACATGCAATGAATCCAAGACTTACAAACCCTAGATCTATCAAATAAGAACTGAAATAAGGGTTTAGTAATTACCTTTGATTGTTATATATAGCAATAACAATCAATCCTTGCTTTGATTGGCTTCAGAAAAACTTAGTGCCTCAAGTGTTGCACCTCTAATGGAGTCACAAACACCACTAAGCAACTTGGATGAAGAGGGAGGAGAGAGGAGCCACCAAAAACGGCTGTAAACCCTAAAGGAAGTGTTCACCACGTTTTTGGGGCCATAAGGATTCCTTATATATGCTGGCTATTAGGGTTTACAACTAGGAAACCCTAATCTGACTGCTTAAGCCCTAAGCAGCCCATGGACCCCTTCTGGAACATGCCTTGGACGATTTCTAATGGGCTTCCCCTTAGAATTCGTCCAACCTATTATTCCAAGGTGATCCATAGCCCAATTATATAATTATCTTATAATTACACAACAAGTCCCTTAAGTTTAATTAATCTCTTTTAGCCACAAAATTAATTCTTGACTAATATCAATTAAACATTATGATTTCTCCTTTAATATATTATTCTTATAATATATTAATAAATCATAAATAAACATTTCTCTCCTTAATTCATCCTACATATTGCTATGGTGAAGGCAACCCAAAAGGACCATGCTCATAATCGGGTCAAGTACATACCAAAATAGTTATGGACTTAGACACTAATCCAACAGTCTCCCACTTGGATAAGTCTAATAACTATTCTGCATATGACTTCAGAACCTGATCAGCAATCGTAGCTTCCAAAAGCCGCTGTCAACTCTGATCTTATCAGATACGCGTGTCCTTTAGATAAGGGATTATATATTCCTCCATTCTGCAAGATATCGTATAGACATGAGACATGGATTGAAATCATTCTCTCAGTCTATGTGTCGTTTCCCGATTTCCGATTTATGACGACTGACTAATTGAACAAATCAAATCAGTCCTGGCCCGGCCGAGCACTTTCCTTTGTCATCACTAAATCATCGAGGGGCCCACAGATATCGCTTTTATCGCACTTTGGGTAAAAGGAATGGATAAACTTCGACTCAAATGCTTGCTTGCACCTACTAATCGAATCACACACAACAATAAGTTTTATAACACTAAGTTACTGGTGCGTTTACTTATCATCAATGTGCAACTGATCAGCAAGTAACAACTCACACGTCTTGGTTTCAAGAATATACAATATTATCGTCTGACAATCACTCGTGATGAAAACCATGAAGTGATTCAAGTGAGCATGGGTTTAATCCAATACTTTAATCTTATCAAAGCACTCATGAACTCTGCAGCAAACTTGTGCTATGTCTAAACACTTTAGACAATCTACAGACAGATTCATGACAGTCTTCCTTCATACCTACTTCCAACGTATGACCGACTGTGGAGGTTCGAATAACCTAGTTATTCTGGAAGTCAAAACATGCAAAGTGAAACGCAATAATAATATTAATCCTATATAGTCCCAAAACTTTTTGAGTGTAAATAAAAAACACTTTTATTTAAACATCATATTGATTACTCATTATTCATTGCTTACTGTTTCAGAAAATCAACTTATTACTCGAATTATAACCACAATTGTCCCATGCTCCAAGCATGCACACTTTGGTTTCCTATGGTCCAAATTTTGTGAAATAGATCAATTGAAAAAACTTTTCCAATGAAACTCATTTCACAATCCCTAATCCTTATCATTAGTGTAAGAATACAAGGTTCTTGCCACTATTAGAATATGTTAGATTCTAACATTTTATGCAACGACCCTTTCGTAAAGTCATATAGCACTAAAGTCACCAGGACTTGGCTAATGAAATTACTAAGTTCTCTATCATAAATTGTTACAGAACAATTTTATAGATGTGATGTCTCTCACTTAAAGTACATTCCTTTGAACATCCTTTTGCATAAAAGTTTCTAATCTACATAGATTCTTAATTTCCAACTCCCATTTATGGAAACATTTCCATATTTGCCATATGACAACTCATTCTTAATAGAATCTTATCTATTCATAATAATGTCAATATAGTCCATCCAGTACTATACTTCCAACTACTCACAAGCGACAAATCCTCAGCAAACCTCAGATCGTCCTTTGATAGTTGTTTAATTATTTTAGTCAAAACCATTTCTAGTCCTTTTCCCCTCTTAATGCCCTAGGCATTTGGAAAATATTAGAATGGTCAAATATTATAGCATATGCAATCGATCCTATACCCGAAGCGTATTGGACACGACGCATAATGTCTCACATAAAGACGTGATACTTTATTAGCCTTCTGCCATAATATTTTATGTGCCCTATTCCCACAATTCGAACTACGAAGAGGGATGCCGTAATCATAATCGAATTTTGAGAATGCATTATGTATCCTTAACTAAATTTATTAACGTTTCTCGATCTAAGCTTTAGAATTTTGAAACGAAGTATAATATTCTCTCCCTTAATTATAGCAAAACAACTTTTCAACCCTTGCAACTTTGCAAAATGAATCTTTGTTTTCTATAATTAATATTGCTAACTTGCAATACTTACCATAATAATCATGCTCCCACTAACATGATGATTATTTTCTTACCAGCATAACACTTATGCTCCCACTAGCTTTGACATGTATTCAGAAAACAATTGAACTTCTAGAAAAACAATGCTTATTGAATTCATTAAGTTCACATTTCTAATACCTAATGCTTTGATAAGCCTTTATCTAAGCTTTTTAAGCTCATACACCTTTGCCTTAGATAGCTCACATGTGTGTCTAAACAATTCCAGAACTTATAGCAATAAGTCTCGATTGTTCAAACTAATTGCCAAATCTCACAATTCGAACTATGAAGAGGGATGCCGTAATCATAATCGAATTTGAGAATACAATTTTCACAATTGCAATCTTCTTAAATCTCTCTTAGTGAAAGCATTTCCATACAATCATTTTCATGAAGGAGGGAAACCTTATGACACCTAGATTTCATGATGTATGTGTTCCTATCCATGTGAATTTGTCAAAACCAAAGTTTGCGACAAATCCAAACTCATATGGACCGAACGTGCTCAATCTCGATTTCTTGCCTCATGGTAACATGAATGCCCACCATGTCTTCCAAGCAACTCACCCTTTCGTATCAATGTACTTTCCATTGATCAAGGTGCTTTGTCTTTATGCATTCAAATGAGAACTCATAGAACTCACATGCATAATTAACTCAATTGGAATGACACAGAAAAAGAGTATGTCATTCACGATAGGCTTTAGACCTCAAGTCGTGTGCTAGTGATGATCAACTAGGTTTAACTCTTGATTTGTTCTTGAAACTTTTCAAGACCATTAAGACTCCCACTGACTCCTTGACATATAAGATTCTCTTGTCAAGAAACATTCCTGACAAAACAAATATTCAAGAGTTAGTGTAGTTTTTATCAAGACTATCACTTCACATAATTGGTTCTAGTTGGTCTTTGTCTTATCCAAGACATCACAACTTACCAATTTCAAATGTGCAAGAATAAGAAAACTTTTCCAAATTCCACATCTGAATAGTGTTATAAACCCACTTAAGACTTGTCACTCAAGTCACAATCTTGACTCTAAGACTTGATATTGGAACGAAGTATGATTGACTTCTTGATTTAACCATTTCCACAATTCTCGATTCCTCTTCTTAGACATACAAATGCACTAAGACTCACTTAGAGGATCAATTGAGATATGGTTCTTAATCATTAAGACTTATCATAAAACATAATAAAAGGTACTCTCCCTTCTTCTTGGAATGGAGAAACTTTTATCTTTCTGCCTACTTGATTCTTCTTATTCGTTCTGCTATTGATTGAAACTCTTTTGATCAACTCAGAATTATACTTAATCTTATAAGTATAACCATATTTACTAAACTTTAGTAAATCATGACGAATATCTTTATCACTCTTGTGGTGGACTTGATCAACGCACAACCTAGTGTACTCGATCTCCTAGTCCTTCTCTTGACACTTTGTCAAAGAATTAGTTTAAGTTCCAAATATGAAGTTTCTCATTCATCATGCAACCAAGTTCCATGACTCCAAGTTTCTGTCCAACTGAAACTTGGGCGATGAGAATTTTCCCTTATTTGGTAAATTCTCAACATTTCCACAAATAACATAATTAAGAATCAAATCCATTATAGAAACAATTAAACATCAATTTTTTTCATACACACCATTGCAAGGATAAATAAATAAGACAAAATCAAAATTTATTTTATTGCGGAAAAACTTGTCCTTACAATGTAATTCAACTGAAAAACTATGCTATTACATATTTCTTATCAATCTATCCTAACTCTAGAGAAGCAGCTCAAAAATCTGATCCTCGATTCCATGCGATCGAAATCCATTTCTTCATGATCAGATTCAGCACGCTTCTGCCTTAAGCTTCCTCTCTTTTCTTCGATCCTGCAAAAACATCAAAATGTAATCTTATCACATCATGTATCAAAGAATAGGAACTTATAGAGTTAGTTAATAGATTTTACCTGAAGTAGAGCCATACGTCTTGACTCTCCCATCTCTTAGATCTCTCAGGTAAACAGGGCAGCTTCGTCTCCAATGCCCCTTCTCTTGGCAGTAGAAGCAGATGGACTCTTTTGGAATGGCACAAGGAACTATCTCAGAATTTACCTTTTCTGGATTTCCAATGTCACCATTTTCAATGTCCATTGAAGTTTGGGAGTTTGATTTGCCAGATAAATTCTCTTGATCAGCACGCCAAATCATTTCTGATTCAGCAGCTATAAGTAAATAGGTCAAATCAATGAGGGTCACGTCATGGTCCATCATATAGTACTCTCTAACGAACTCACTATATGATTCAGGAAGTGACTGAAGTACCCAGTCTACAGCCAACATTTCTGAGATATCGACACCCATCATCCTTAACCTATCAATGTGTGACTTCATCTCTAAGATGTGTGCACACACAGGTTTCCCATCTTCGTGTTTACTTGCCAAAAGGGCTTGAGTGAGCTTGAACTTTTCAAGCCTTTGAACTTGTGGGTTAGGGAGAATAATTGGAGGAGGTGGAGGAAGTGAAGCATGACTCTCATTTCCTTGATCGTATCGTGGAACGTCATCTTTATTTGGAAAGCTTGTTCCAAGGGACTTGGGAAGACCATTGTAAGATTTAGACATCTATAAAATGGGAGAAAATTCAACTTAGTTGATAAGAATCCTTGATGTAACACCCAAATGAAACATCAAGGCTAGGATCCAACACAATACTCTACAACCTAGAAGAGGGATGCGGTAATCTAGTTGCAGAATATTTGAAGGTAGGTAAATGACGATTTACCAATTTCCATCATGAAAAACGAAAAAGGCTTTTAAGTTTTAAATGAATTGAAACTCCTAGATCTTTTGAGATTCATTGAACTTTTCAATGGCATGTTTAATCTCGATTATTCCCTTCAAGTTTGCGACTGGGATGCCGAGGATCACAAACAAGGTGTGAATAACCATACGAATCACGTGGTGTACCCAATTGCTACTATCACCTAATCAATGTGCCGGTTAACCACACACGCTCCATTGATCTATGATAAACATCGAGCCACCCTTCACAACCAATGTCAACCCCAAATTAGTGTGTCGGTTAACCACGCACGCTCCACTAACGTTTGGCAAGGGTGTGAAGTGTAATTCCATGGATTAGCATACAATTTCACATTTTTTCCTAAAGTAACTATGATTAGGGAATTTATAAAAGCATTTAGTTACTTTGTACTTCATTATACTTATAATGGAAGGTTTCGTCCTATCCTACCCGTTCGGCTAACGACCCTCCACTAGTCAAGAGTGCGGTGGGTAAGAGTGGATACCCATTCAATCGCCATTTTATAGGCAATTTCCTTAAACACCCCTTATAGACCAGCTTCGTGAATGAGGCACTGACTCTTTACTCATATATAATATTAGACTTTTAATGTTACATATATATAGTATAGGGTGTATTTTACACTTTTAAAATACTAGGTGGTTTTATTAACTTTCTCTTTTAATTAAACTTTTAATTAACTTAACAAAACCATGAGGGTGTAATTTGAACTTTTCAAAATACTAGAGTTTTAAAATTTAAATATTACATAATTAAATTATTAATAAAAATTTTAAATTCCAAAACTTGAGGGCAAGTTTTGAAACATTTCAAAACATTAGGGTTTAGAATTTAAATATTTCAACATTAAACTTTTAATCAAAAAATTTAAATTCCAAAACTTGAGGGCAAGTTTTTGAAACTTTTCAAAACATTTGGGTTTAACTATTTAAATTTCAAAAACAAAACTTTTAAGTTCAAATTTAAACTATAAAACCTAAATGGAGTAATTAGAAACTATTCAAACTTACTAGGGATCAAATAACAAATAATATCAAACAATTAATTTAGTGATTATCTATATTTGACCTAATTCAATTTCTTGCAAGATAAGTTACCCAATTAATACAAATAATCAATTTTAATCATATAAGGAATTTATTATCTAATCAATTGATAATTATCTTGTGTTTTGGCAAGGATAATCTTTCAATAACAATAAAATTCTGATTTTATCAGTTAAAAACATATAAGGCAATTATTCTTCACCAAAACAGCAAGAAATCCCGAGATATCCTCTGTCTGAGTCCCAAACTCGCCGAGTAGCAATCTGAACTCGCCGAGTAGGGCCAACTCGCCGAGTCCAAATACTGACTCGCCGAGTTGGTTCGGGCAGAGGCAAGAAAATCATTTTTCAGCAAGAATTCGACAATTGCATCACATACAACAGAAACCAATCAAGGCTCTGATACCACTGATGGGTTTTAAGCATAAGAACAATCCTATGTGCTCATACAAACCCTAATGCTTGGATCTAGGTTTCTATATTATACATGCAATGAATCCAAGACTTACAAATCCTATATCTATCAAATAAGAACTGAAATAAGGGTTTAGTAATTACCTTTGATTGTTATATAGCAATAACAATCAATCCTTGCTTTGATTGGCTTCAGAAAACTTAGTGCCTCAAGTGTTGCACCTCTAATGGAGTCACAAACAGCACTAAGCAACTTGGATGAAGAGGGAGGAGAGAGGAGCCATCAAAAACGGCTGTAAACACTAAAAGAAGTGTTCACCACGTTTTTGGGGCCATAAGGATTCCTTATATATGATGGCTATTAGGGTTTACAACTAGGAAACCCTAATCTGACTGCTTAAGCCCTAAGCAGCCCATGGACCCCTTCTGGAACATGCCTTGGACGATTTCTAATGGGCTTCCCCTTAGAATTCGTCCAACCTATTATTCCAAGGTGATCCATAGCCCAATTATATAATTATCTTATAATTACACAACAAGTCCCTTAAGTTTAATTAATCTCTTTTAGCCACAAAATTAATTCTTGACTAATATCAATTAAACATTATGATTTCTCCTTTAATATATTATTCTTATAATATATTAATAAATCATAATTAAACCTTTCTCTCCTTAATTCATCCTACATATTGCTATGGTGAAGGCAACCCAAAAGGACCATGCTCATAATCGGGTCAAGTACATACCAAAATAGTTATGGACTTAGACACTAATCCAACAGAAATAACCTCTAAAATGGCCTCCTAGGCTCATAACTCAAAAGGTATGGCATAAAGTAGAGTGGTAAGGACTCTCTGGACCTCTTAAGGTCCAGATCTATGAACCAACTCGCCTTGGGACCTCACATACTCAAGATTCAACTAAAAGAGGCATAAAGAAAACCCTAGATTTCACTAGAATCATAATAAACACGAGAATGGCACAGATTGTTACCTCCAACAGCTTCCTCTGATCAAATAGAAGTGGATCCAAGCTCCTCAACCCGCCTAGCTTGTTTTACCTCCTTCCTTCTTGCTAAAACACACAAGAAATGGTGAATTAGCCTTCCTCTTGCACCACAAACGATCTCTCTGCTCTCTAGGGTTTCTCAGGTGTGAAGTGGCCGCAAATGGAGGCCATAAAGGCCTTTAAATAGGGCACAGACCCCGAGAATTAGGGTTTCAATTTACAGCGCGGACTCGTCGAGTCCACCCTTTCCGACTCGTCGAGTCCGTTCATTAATCCAGTCAGCAGTCGCGGTCCTACTTGACGAGTCTACGCCTCAACTCGTCGAGTCCCTCTCTTTTACTCATAAATAAATGATCAAACATAATACCTAGAAATCCGGATGTTACAATTCTCCCCCACTAGAATCAAACTTCGCCCTCGAAGTCTTGCTCCGCAAACACTCTGGATGCTGCTCCCGCATCTCCAATTCCGGCTCCCAAGTCAGCTCGGACCCTCTCCGATGTTGCCACTGGACCTGAACCAGGGACACCTCCTTGTTCCTCAGAACCTTGATCTTCCGATCCCGGATCGCGATTGGCCTCTAAGCATAATTCAGGCTCGCATCCACCTGAATATCCTCCAGCGGCACCACCGCCGACTCGTCGGCTATACACTTCCTCAACTGAGACACGTGGAAGGTATCATGAATCTGACTCAACTCCGCAGGTAGCTCCAACCGATATGTCACCCTGAATGGCCCAATATACCGGGGCCCCAGCTTGCCCCTCTTCCTGAATCGAATCACTCCTTTCCAAGGAGACACTTTCAGGAGTACGAAGTCTCCCACCTGGAACTCAAGCTCGGATCGTCGCCTATCCGCATAACTCTTCTGGCGACTCTGAGCCGTCAACAACCTCTGTCTAACCTGCTGTACCTGTTCGGTCGTCTGAAGCACTATCTCAGTGCTGCCCATCACGCACTGCCCTACCTCTCCCCAGCAAATGGGAGTCTGACATCTCCTCCCGTATAACAACTCGAAGGGAGGCATACCAATACTCGAATGGTGGCTGTTGTTATAAGAAAACTCAGCCAACGACAGATACGTGTCCCAACTTCCCCCGAAGTCCAACACACATGCTCGGAGCATGTCCTCGAGCGTCTGAATCGTCCGCTCACTCTGTTCGTCCGTCTGTGGGTGGTAAGCGGTATTGAAATACAGCCTCGTTCCCAACTCCTCATGGAATTTCTTCCAGAATCTGGAAGTGAAACGCACATCTCGATCCAACACAATCGAGATCGGTACTCCATGCCGCGATACCACCTCCCTCACATACAACTCTGCCAATCTCTCTGCAGAAGAGCTCTCACTGATAGCAAGGAAGTGAGCGCTCTTCGTCAGTCGGTCGACAATCACCCAAATCGCATTGACACCCCTCGCGGTCCTTGGCAATTTGGTGATAAAATCCATGGAAATCTGTTCCCACTTCCACTGGGGAACCTCAAGTGGCTGCAACTTGCCGTGCGGACGCTGGTGCTCAGCCTTAACCCTGCGACAGGTCAAGCACCTCTCAACAAACCATGCTACATCCCTCTTCATACAGGGCCACCAGTAATCTTTCTTCAGATCCAAATACATCTTAGTGACCCCGGGATGGATCGAGAACCTCGATCGGTGCGCCTCCTCCTTCAAAGTGGTGCGCGCCCCGCCTACATACGGCACCCAAATCCGACCCTGAAAGGTCATAAGCCCGCGGCTATCGGTAACGAACTCAGGTACCTGTCCAATCACCCGCTCTCTCTTGCGGTTCTCCGGTCTCACGGCCTCTGCCTGGGCCTCCCGAATGGTGTCCAACACCGGAGTCATCACTGTCAGTCGCATACAAATGTCTCGAATCGGGGCACTCTCCGCCCTACGGCTCAGGGCATCAGCTACAACATTAGCTTTGCCCGGGTGGTACAGGATCTCACAATCGTAATCCTTTACCACGTCCAACCATCTCCTCTGGTGCATATTCAGATTGGGCTGATCCATCAAATACTTCAAGCTCTTGTGGTCCGTGTATATGGTACAGCGAACCCCATATAAATAGTGACGCCAGATCTTGAGGGCGAACACCACTGCCCCCAACTCCAAATCGTGGGTGGGATACCTCGTCTCATGAGGCTTCAGCTGCCTCGATGCATACGCTATCACATGCCCCCTCTGCATAAGTAGTGCACCCAACCCCGATATCGATGCGTCACAATACACCACAAAATCCTCCATCCCTTCCGGGAGGGCTAACACCGGGGCTTCGCATAATCTCTGGCGAAGTGTCTCAAACAAGGTCTGCTGCTCCGGACCCCACGAAAAAGCAACACCCTTCCGGGTCAACCTGGTGAGAGGCACGACGATCTTGGAGAAATCCCTGATAAATCTCCGATAATAGCCGGCCAATCCTAGAAAACTCCTGATCTCGGTGGGTGATCTCGGCACCTCCCACCTCATAACCGCCTCAATCTTGGCCGGATCGACCAAAATCCCATTCTGGTTGACGAGATGCCCCAACAACTCGACCTCCCGTAACCAGAACTTGCACTTGGAGAATTTGGCATAAAGCCTCTCCGACCTCAATACCCCGAGAATCTCTCTCAGATGCTCCTCGTGCTGCTCTCTAGATCTCGAATACACCAAAATATCATCAATGAACACGATCACCGAACGATCCAACATCGGCCTACACACCCTGTTCATGAGATCCATGAACGTTGCCGGTGCATTGGTGAGCCCGAAAGGCATCACCACGAACTCGTAATGCCCATAACGAGTCCTGAACGCCGTCTTCTGGATATCCTCATCACGCACTCTCATCTGATGATATCCAGACCTCAGATCAATCTTGGAGAACCAAGACGCTCCCTGCAACTGATCGAACAAATCGTCGATCCTCGGTAATGGGTAACGGTTCTTGACCGTCAACTTGTTCAACTCCCGGTAATCAATGCACATCCGGTGTGAACCATCCTTTTTCTTGACAAAAAGGATCGGCGCTCCCCAAGGGGAACTACTCGGTCTAATAAACCCCTTCCCCAGCAGCTCCTGAAGCTGCGAGGATAACTCCTGCATCTCTGGCGGCGCAAGGCGATAAGGCGCCTTGGCGATAGGCACTGCCCCCGGAACCAAATCGATGCGGAACTCTACCTGCCTCTCGGGAGGCACACCCGGCAACTCCTCGGGAAAAACATCTTGGAACTCATGCACTATCGGAACATCATCAATCGAACTTGGACTCCCAGCGGCCACTCGTGTGTCCATCACATAGGCTACAAACACGCTGCAGCCCTGCTGTAAACTCTGTCTCGCTCTGGCAGCCGAACAAAATGCTGACCCACATCGGGTACCCTCGTCGTACACCGTGAGTACTCCCCCACTAGGGTCTCGTATCGTCACCAACTGTCGCTCGCAGTCTATAACAGCCCCAAATCGGCTCAACCAATCCATGCCCACTATGACACATACGTCCCCCATTGCAATCGGGACTAGATCTATCGGGAACTCAACACCGAAGATCTCGAGTACACATCCTCGAACCACTTCCGTAGCATACACCGCTCGCTCGTCAGCTATAGAAACTCGCAGAGGTTGACTCAACGCCTCTCGTCGGATACTGATGTGCTGACTAAATGCTAAGGAAACAAATGACCGACTCGCACCCGAGTCAAATAACACCAAAGCAGGTACAGAATTCACAAGAAAAGTACCTACGCATATCATAATATAAGCACAACACCTCAAACTCAGCATAAATAAATGAAAGAATACATACCAGCCACGACATCGGGCGCTGCGCGGACCTCCTCCGCTGTCAACTGGAAGGCTCTCCCGCGAGCCTTCGGTGCCTCGGCCTTCACCAGCCGAACCTCAGTAGCTCGCACGGCAGCAGGGGCAGATCCCTGCGGTGCTCCCTGTGCTGTCCCCCGCAGCTGCAGACACTCGGCCTTCGGATGGCCCGTCGGGTTGCAATGAAAGCAAACCATGAACCCCTTGGGGCAATCCTTGGCTATATGCCCCTCTTTGCCACATTTGTAGCAAGCACCCGATCGACAAACCCCGTCATGTCCCTTGCCGCACTTTCCGTAAGTGCGGCCCTTCTGGCCTCCAGATCTCGAATCGGCGGGCTTTGCCCGCTTGGCTGCCGGCTGAGACTGTGCTGGCCGCCGATCCATCCCCTGAGACTCGGCCTCCTCCATGGCTTGAGTCTCCAACTCAATCTCCCTCTTCCGGGCATTTTCCTGGAGCTCAGCAAATGTCCGGTAAGTCGAGTTCGAAACGAACTCCCGAATATCCCTCCTCAAAATGCCCAAATACTGGCTCATGCGTGCCTGCTCGGTAGACACCTGCTCAGGGCAGAACATCGCCCTCTCATGAAACTTCCTGGTAACCACAGTAACAGAATCAGTACCCTGCTTGAGGGTCAAGAACTCCTGGGCCAGCCGTTCCCTTTCCACCGGGGGAACATACTCGTCTCTGAACATGGTGATGAACCTCTCCCAAGTCACCTCTGAAATCTCTGCAAGAGTGAAGCTCGCCGTCACGAACTTCCACCAGTCCTTCGTTCCCAAGCGAAGCTGGTTCAGCACGAACCGAACCCTCAGATGCTCCGGACATGAACACGTATAGAAGCATCCCTCAATATCAGAAATCCATCTCATCGCAGCGATCGGATCCTGCGTCCCGTCAAACTCTGGTGGCTTCGTGTTGCTGAACTCTCGAAACAACAACGAGTCACCTCCCTGAGGCCTGGCAGCAGCCACAGCTGCAGTAGCTGCAGCAGCCGCAGCCTCAGTCACCGATGCGTACCGCTCATCAAAAGTCTCAATCAACGTGGTCTTGATAGACCCAAACATCTCCGGAATCTCGGCTCGAATCGTCGCTGCCACCTCATCGTGGATCATCTGACGAAGCTCCTCGTCACTCACGCCGCTCGTATCAGGTCTGTGGCGTCTCCCAACCATGATGTCTTTGAAATACAACATAATAATATCAGAGACTTGCTCGAGCATACTCGCACTCGATAACTCAACCCTACTTGTTCCCTAGTACCCTAAGGATTCTTACTTGGAGTGCGCGCTGCTCCGGTGTCTTCAGTAGTACGGGCCCTATACTACCGTCCACACCGCATCAGCATTCACCCCAAGTCCTCCTCCTTGGATCCCAGATCACAAGTACTCTACATCTCGCTAGCATAGGCTACCCCTTGGTAAACCTCTCATGGCTCCTCACTGCTACCTACTCGCTCTCAAGCATCTCATAGCAGTAGAAATCTTCCTAGGCTAAGGCATCACAAATCAGGCCACTCTAGTCCTAATATGAGTACCTAGCCTACTCTAGCATGCATAGCATATCACATAATATCTCGTAACACATAATGTAAGGGTATTTTGGGAAATCACCGTTCGGGCGCTGACTGATCGTACACACTGCTCCGTTCTGCCTTTTTCAAAATCTTTTACTCTCTTAGAAAAATTGTTTATTTTATGAAAAACTTTCTCAAATCCTCAGTTTGAGTTCAGATACATCCGAAGATGCACCCGAATCCCTCAAACCAAGGCTCTGATACCAACTTGTAACAACGTAAATTTTCAAAACAATTTTTCATTTTTAAATCATCAAAACAATATGAAACAAACTGTATCCAATGTCATTATAACAAACAAATCCCAGAATCTCAAAACATAATCTCTATGAGTGTGTACGGATCATGCCGGCGCCTTCCCGCGATCCTCGCTAGTACCTGAAACACATAACACAGCAACTGTAAGCATAAATGCTTAGTGAGTTCCCCAAAATACCACATACAACACATACGCCTTTCCAGGCCATATCTCTGTGGGATCTTCCGATCCAAATGTCTCAGGGGACTTCCGTCCCGAATCCCGGTAGACCTTCCGGTCCTACCCGTATCGACCTTCCGGTCCGTAACCTCTTGACCTTTCGGTCCATATCATCTTGACCTTCCGGTCCTTATCATACATAACATACATAACACATACATATCACATAACAACATACAGCTCATACATCTCATAGCATATAAGACCTTCCGGTCACACATAGGTACCCTTCCCGGTACAGTATAGTGAGAAGACTCACCTCAATGAAGTCGGATAAACTCTCGTGCTCAACGTCCCGACCTAGCCTCCTCCTATCATTCAAATAACATCCCCGATCAATATTCTCTCATAGTCTCATCTCTAAAGATTGGGTAGAAGGCCATTCTACCCCTCTCTGAACTCTCTTGAATCAGTCTTGACCAGAACCCTAAGGTCAACGAAAGTCAACGGTCAAACTTTGACCCGACTCGTCGAGTGTACATGGGCGACTCGGCGAGTCCATGCGGGTCCTCTGAATCCTTCTAGCCTCTCTTGGCTCGTCGAGTCATCCTTCCACTCGACGGGTTCCTCCTGTCACGAATCGCGGGGCAACCCCGACTCGACTCGTCGAGTCCACTTATGAACTCGGCGAGTTGCTTCCATGTTCATACTCAAATGACCTTCTAAGGTCAGATCTGCTTCTCTAATCTATAGATCTGAC
Source organism: Lactuca virosa (assembly GCF_052849685.1). Taxonomy (NCBI): domain Eukaryota; kingdom Viridiplantae; phylum Streptophyta; class Magnoliopsida; order Asterales; family Asteraceae; genus Lactuca; species Lactuca virosa. The sequence continues at coordinate 108,071,492 of NC_136429.1, forward strand.
CTTCCCAAGCTTGATAATCACGTAAAGGTTGAATCTTGGTACACATGCAACACACCCAAAGCTTCTTTTGGTGAAATAACCTCTAAAATGGCCTCCTAGGCTCATAACTCAAAAGGTATAGCATAAAGCAGAGTGGTAAGGACTCTCTGGACCTCTTAAGGTCCAGATCTATGAACCAACTCGCCTTGGGACCTCACATACTCAAGATTCAACTAAAAGAGGCATAAAGAAAACCCTAGATTTCACTAGAATCATAATAAACACGAGAATGGCACTGATTGTTACCTCCAACAGCTTCCTCTGATCAAATAGAAGTGGATCCAAGCTCCTCAACCCGCCTAGCTTGTTCTACCTCCTTCCTTCTTGCTAAAACACACAAGAAATGGTGAATTAGGCTTCCTCTTGCACCACAAACGATCTTTCTGCTCTCTAGGGTTTCTCAGGGGTGAAGTGGCCGCAAATGGAGGCCATAAAGGCCTTTAAATAGGGCACAGACCCCGAGAATTAGGGTTTCAATTTACAGTGCGGACTCGTCGAGTCCACCCTTTCCGATTCGTCGAGTCCGTTCATTAATCCAGTCAACAATCGCGGTCCTACTCGACGAGTCTACGCCTCAACTCGTCGAGTCCCTCTCTTTTACTCATAAATAAATGATCAAACATAATACCTGGAAATCCGGATGTTACAAAAGGGAAAGCTAAAGTGTTAGATGAAGGACTAACTTTCCTGCATATCATTAACCTTAAACAAGGTGATTGCATAGTTACTTTCATCTTACACATAAATACAAAGTATTTAAATGATTAAATGTTATATGTTCGTATTATTTGTATTTATGATACTTGTGTTAGATAAAGTAGCATGACATGATTAAACTTAATTAAATTATATATTGTTGAAATATTGAGCTATTTTATTTTATCTTAACTAATTATTATTGGGTAGTGAAGGGTTATAAAAGTATAAATAGTGGTGTGGGGCCATGACCAACATTGTACTATTGTACTATCAGGACTAGTCATCTAGCAGAGTGTAGATGACGAAAACGAACTATTCTAGACAGTCTTGTGGAACTCGGGCAGACTCGCAATTTGTAGGTGTTAATGAAATGTGTGTTCATTCAGGTAATATATCCCCCTCACGGTTGCCTTTATTGACTTATATTTCTAATGAATCCCCGAAACAGTATTGTCTACTCGTTGCTTATAGTGGTTCGTTAGGACAGGTCCCTTGAGATCATCACTTTAGGATCAGTATGTGAGAATAACGGGAATGAATAATTGGGTTTGTTATTTGTTGTGGAATATATATTTAAAAGAACTTAATTATGTTATTGTGGATTGAAAACAATATGTATTCACCAGGCTCCCAAGCCTAACTCACTCAGTTTGTTTCTATCATAGGTAGCAGTACGAAAGCAGTTGGACAGTTATTGTTATCTGCCAAGTGATTTAAGGAGATTATGGCTGATAGTAGAATACATTGTTGTAAGGCCTGTGATACTCATTTATGCTTATGTTTTATATATCGATTATGACATCCAAGGGTTTATGGGAACATAATTTCTTGAAACATAGATAGATGGGGCAAATGAAACATCAGGATCATGAGATTCAAGGGATAAATATGAAATCAACTCATCCATAAAGACCCTGAATGATCAATAGAATCTTTAGAGTAGGAGTCTTCATCAAACTTCACATGAATAGATTCTTAAAGAACTTGCTTCTTTAGATTAAACAGCCTAAAAGCCTTCGAGATTGACGAGTAGCCCAAGATAATTCCTTCATCAGCTTTGGCTTGAAACTTTGAGAGTTGATCCTTCCAATTCAAAATAAAACAAACACATCCAAAAACATGGAAGTATGAAATGTCATGCTTTCTACCTTTTAACATCTCATAAGAAGTTTTGTCATGACGCTTAACATTGATTGATCGATTCTGAGTGTAGCATGCAGTGTTAACAGCTTCAGCCCAGAAAGAGAGAGAAAGAACAGTGTCGACAACCATAGTTTGACCAACTTCACTGTGTCTCATGTTTCATCATTCTACAACACCATTTTCTCTAGAGTACGAACTGCATAAAAGTTCTAAGCAATCCCTTTTTCATCACAAAAGCTTTCCAGTGTGTAATTACAAAACTCAATACCATGATTACTTCTAAGTTGTTTGACGTTAAGATCATATAACACTTCATACTTCTTTATCAAGGAGATGGTCTCATCAGTTGCGTCATTTTTGTTGTGTAGAAACATTACCCAGATAAATCTATAGAATTCATCAACTATGATAAGTGAGTATATTTGGTCAGCTCGAGATTCAATAGAGACAGGGCCAAACAAGTCCATATGCATAGGATGGAACAGAGCAATGATAGATGAATACTGCTTGGCTTGAAAGAAGATGTAGTTTGTTTTCCCTTTTCACATGTTGGACACAACTTATCCTTTACAAATCTCATCTTGGGCAACCCTCTCACATGTTGATCATTAGAAATCTTAGATATATCTTTCAAGTTTAAATGAAAAGGTCTCTTGTGCAACAACTAATTTAAGTGAGATTGTCAACGAGAGAAGAAACAACTCCTAAGAGAGTTATCAACAGAGAACATATCTTAGATATAAATGTCATTTTAACAATTTGTTGTGAGAACGACATCATTTTTTGAACCAATCACTCTTCCTTCCTTATTATTGAAATGAACTTCATAATCAGCATCACACAGCTGACTAATTGCAATGAGATTGTGCTTGAGACCCTTTACATACGACACATTTGAAACTACACTGATTTTCCTTTGATAGTACCTTATCCTTTTGTTTTTCCTTTTCCATTGTCTCCATAGGTGACTACATGGCCATCTTTCTTAACATAATCCTCTAAGAGAGACTTGAATCTTGTCATATGATGAGAGCATTTGTTGTCAAGATACCAAATATGCTATTTACCCTGCATTACTCATAAACTGTTAGAACACTTTTTGATCTGATTCTGCAATGGGTTTGACATTTGAAGATTTAGCATAACTAAATATATCATAGGACTCGGCAGGAAGACAATTTAAAGAATTTTCCTTTTTAATCCATTTATTATTATGAATCAAAATGTTGTTAGTTGTTTTTCTATTTTCCTCAAATGTGCAATCTCCCACTTTATGAGATGGATCACCAAATATATAACACTTTCTTATTCCACAATTAGTTTTCTTTTGAAAACATGGTTTACGGTTTTTCATAAAAAAAATCCAAGGAGTTGAAGCACATTCATTTAATTTGAAAACTCTTTCTTTAGTCCTTGAGACATATGAATCATTTGTGCTACATAATGCAACTTCTATGATATGACATCCTAATGAAGAACGTTTTCATTCATCAGCATCAGAAGACGTTGTACTAAGATCAATGTCATAATCACTTGTTGTGCATTTAGGGAATTCACATAGGATATCTTTGACAGCATGAATTTCACCATTTGAAATAGGAAACTTGATTAAAGTAGTAGTGTTAGGACTCTCATACTCACGATCAGGGGGGTTTTACAGATGGGTCTAAAGCAAATAAAGGAGAAATGCATGAGGTATGTCCATCAAGGTTTCTGACATAATGTTTTTCTATGAGTTCTTGATGATTTATAAATCCACTAATTATAAATTTATTTTTATACTCATGAAGAAGCTCAGTTTGTATTAGAAAGCTTGGTTTAGTTTCAACTTGTTTAAAAAAATTTACAGCTTCTTCAAAATTTCTTCCAAATGTTTTCTCACATTTATAAGGAATTTGATCATGAATAATTTGTTAGTCTTAAAGTCTAATGAGCCAAGTTTTTAGTAATACTTTGACATTTTTTAGCACGACGCTGAGTAGAGTCTTTCTCATTGATGAGTTCATGATTTGTGAGAGACGTATCTAGAAATTTAGAGCTTATCAGGGATGGAGACTTATTACTATTCAAGAGATCGTTTTTCAAATATTCAATTTTATTTTTGAAATTTTTAATTTTTTTTGGAGGGATGTCAAGTCCACCAATAAAATTACACCCTTTGTTTGTAAATAAAACATAATATAATGGTAAAAAGGGTATCGATCCTCAGGGAAATGGTTGCATTCAATCACCAATGCAATCCAATAGAACTAGTGTAATAAAACTAACTAACTACAATTAAACTAAAGGGGGGCAGGGGGGTTGTGATTTCTTGAAGACTAAAAGACTTGAATAACTAAAAATCTTTCAATTAAGTAAGATGGTGAGATGCTCAAATATTGGAGAGAATTGGCCAACCAAGACAATTCGGCACAATGAACATTTGTGTGTTTATCATTAGGATTCAATATGAAGCTTATCATTCATCCCAAATTGGTTATAGAAATCATGAAGCATTATATACCAAGATTCCTCATAGGTAGTGTGGAGGTTGGGGAAGCCCACAACACACCTTCTTAATCAAAATCAAGGATTCAATTGAAGCAATTGAACCCAAGAAAGTTGATTAGCCTTAAGAATGAAGGAATCCTCAATTCCTAGAGGATGTCAATGCTTACACATCCATAAAGGAGTTATGATCCATAAGCTAGAGATGATTTCTACCATCATAAAGCCCTTGTTCCAAGTAAATTCAATGATTCAATGCTAAACCAAAGAAATAAACCAATAATTGCTTATTCAAGTACCAAGCTCATGATCAAAGTATTAAACAAGCATAAGAAATATGAACTATAATCATAAACATAAGATAAATTATAATAAAATATGAATCCTTCAAAACCCACAAATATCCAAGGATTTTAGCCAAAGTTAACCAAAATAAAGAAACTAGCCACTCATGGCAACAAGATAACAATCACAAAGGTGTTTTTGCATCAAGAAACCAACAAGTACTTATAAAGATGAGAAGAATATGTATCAAGCTCCCAAAAATCGCCTCCAATGCCCTCTAATGCTGGAAAATCAAAGTATTAGCTGCTAGACCTAACCCCCAAAGTAAATCATGAGCAAAATGTCCAAAATGCCCCAAATTGTGCAGTTGCACGGGTACCCTCGCAAGTGTTGCGCGACTGAGACTCCACCCTCGCAAGTGTTGTCGGAATGTTATTGGCTCTTTTTTCTCCACTACACCATCCCACTACTCAAGATTCCCTTGGTCACCTCCATACCTCACATGATTCAAATTTGGCCAATCATCTTCAAGCTTCAAATATAGATATTCCAAGCCCAAAATAAGAATCCAAGACCCATCTTCATAAGCCCACTTCATCCAAGTATTCAACTTTTTAATCCCAAATCTCCTTTGATGGATCCGTAAAGCCCAATGATGACTCTAAATCCCATAAAGCCCTTCTCCAAGCTAATCCACAACCGCAACGAGCTCCAAAACCCTACAAAATACCTCATGAAAAATAGAAAGTACCCGACACGATCCATGATAAAGAAAATAAAGAATATACAATGTAATACTAATAAAAAGAGCTAAAAAAATCTAAAATAAACTATAAAAAAGGAAATAAAATAAACTATCATCTTGATTAGATTTTGAAAGATCAAGACACGGATACTCAAACATTGTAGTTTTTTCATCATTAGAGTAAGTTACAAATTTTTTTACCTGATACGGGAAAGATGAATCCCAATTATGAGCCTTAGCAGCATTTGAAATACCAACTTCAAAAGTACTAGAACTGTTTCTTCCTGCATCAGTAATGAACTCATCAGCGAATGCCATCAGACATACATCTTTTTTCACTATTTTATTTGACAACTCCTCTTCATCTACCCATTCCTCTCCTTCTGCAATCCGGACCTTAGACTCCAAATTCTGTTTCTTTAGGGAAGCAACCAATCTCTTGTATTTTGTCTCATAGGATTCTTCCTTGTAATTATTCTTCTTAACATTTCAATCCCGATCAAAAGTGACCAGTGCCTCCACAGTTGAAGCACTTTCCTTCATCTTTCTTCTCATCAGACTTCTTGAACTTTACATGGTCAGCCCTTTTTGGCGCTGAGGAATTAACTTTTTCTGAAACTTTTTAGATCCACCAAACTTCTTATCACCATAATGCTTCACGATCATAGCTACACTTGAAACTATGCCAACGTAATATTCTTCTTCTAAATCAGCATTATCATACTTGTTATCATCGTTGTCTGGAATAAAACTATACTTCTTGGATTACAAGGCAGAGGATTTATCCTTGAAGCCATCTTTCATAATTTACTTAAGCAGTATCTTTTTTTTCCTCAAAGTTACATAAGTTATCATACAAACTCTAAAGATTCATGGTTTTGATCTTCTCATTGTTCTTGAGAATATCCACATGATTCTCCCACTTATCATCAAGAGAATCTAAAAATTTCATCACTAAAACAGTTTCATTCTTAATAATATCAAACCTTCTCGTATTATTAATTAAACAATTAAAACAATTAAAATTTTTAGTGACACATTCATTCCTTTGAGCAAAAAAAAATGTCCATACTTCCACTTAAGACTGTATTCTCTAGTTGTCCTAACTTCACTAGTCCATTCATAAGTGACGGTCAGAGTGTCAATCATCTCTTTGGCGGAGAAACAATTTTGAACAAGATGATATATGTCTTATAGAAGAGAGTTTCCAATAGCAGTGTGTGCACGAACATCCAGAATAAGTAGCTTGTTATCTCCTTAAGTGTATTGATGTGGCGGAGTCATCTTCTTTACACCAGTGAGAGCACCTTCTTTCATCTCTATAAAAGTTGGAATATGCGGACCTTTAGTGATAATGTCCAGCATACAATAATCCATGGTATCAAGAACAACCATGACTTTACTTTTCCACGTTGCAAAGTTTTTTTCAATGAAAAGAGGAATTTTATTTGTCGATGTAGAACCAGAAGAGGTTTAGATCTAGAAGAAGACGTCATTGCTTGATGAACCAGAGAACTGTTGTGATACCAATTGAAGGATTGAAAATAACACAATGTATCAAGCACTAAAGAACAAAAATAATCAAAAACCAGTTTTGATTAAGAATTCACACAAAGAAACAATGCACAAAGCGACGTGTTTTACATTTGATCCTACTGTAACTTATATACTATGATAAAGACTATTCTAGAATGAAATCCCTACATATTAGTGATTCATATGCAAAGGATATATATTATACATAAAAAGATCATATCACTAAGATAGCAGATCTGAAACTTGTTGCTTGAGTAAGTATCACGTTGCAGAGAAAGATCGTGAACAGCGGCTGATAACGTTGTTAAAATATATCAGCGTGACATTTTGGTTTTACACATTAGATTATAAGGTTCGACCATACAGTTCTATTTGTTCCAAAATTATTATTAATAAAATTGTTCAGTTCCACCAAACTATGGGTTCATTAGATGTTTGATTTACGTTCTAGGGCTTTTCATATAAGTGTTGTTGACTAGTTCCTCTAAAGATCTGCTCGTTTCAATAGTTCCCCTAAATATCTACTTATTTCAATCTTTATTTGATCTATTATATATTCACCATGTCTTCTTATATGGTTGAGCTAAACAATGATCTACGCATTTTAATCTTTGTTTTATCTATTATCTATACTTATCATGTCTTCATGTCTCCATTCGACTAGAACAAATTAGCAATATAGCTAAGCAATACAATGATGGTGTTGGAAACTATGGACAACATACTTGAAGTAATCATTGATAAACTCTATGTTCCCACCTCATAATTAACTGACTCAAGCATTCCTGGTATTGGAGAAAGAACTTTTAGAACACCAATGAACTATAATACTAAATATGACAAAGGAATGGTTAAATTTGATGTCAATGCCAGATCTATTATATGTGGTGTATTGTCTTATGATGGATCATCAAGTGGAACGATGTAACTCAAAAAAGAAGATGTTACATACACTCAAAGTTACATCTGATGGTTCTAATAAGGTCAAAGAAAATCAAGAAATCCGCTTAAAGTGTAGGTATTAATATTTTTTTTACATACAAAGGTGAGTCACTTACACATACCTTAATCAATTTAATTTTCTTGATAATAACTAGAGAAATTTCATGATTGCAAAATCTGACTCTGTTTTAGTGCATAAGTTCCCTAATTAACTAAATGAAAACGAGAATAATCATGTTGTTTTAAATAATAATGAAAATATTAAAAGCATAAATGTGTAATGCATGTTTGCGAACATAAAAAATTATAAGCAATCTAAAGCTCAAAGAATGAGTAATATTCGTGACATGAACGAGAATCCAAGGATTCAATTAGTTGCACTCATGTCAAAGAACAAACGGGTTATGGTTTATGAAAAAGAGTTTAATAATGAAAATGATACTATAATAGATGAAGATTGTGATGGGGATGAGTTTTTTGAACTTAAGCCCAATCCTTTTTATTGTAAACACTTTAATAACTTTCAATCAAAATGCAATCCCTTAAGATTGAACCAAAGACAATTTGAAGCTCTTCGGTTGTCAAGAAGTGAAAATCCAAGAGCAAATCCTCTTTAAGCGATGTTTTTTACAAGTGTGGTGAAATAGTATATTTTGCAAAAGAGTACAATATTAAGCATGTTTTCCTAAAGATATTAGACTAGCTATAGTCACACTCTTTCTAAATGATAAAATCGATCTTACTTAAAACAAATTGTTGTGGCCATAGAGTGAATATTGGACACTGCTATATACACCTTTTGTGTCTAAAAATAAATTATAGTCATATTTAATTGATTTTCTATGTCGAAAAGATGTAAAATAGTCACACTTAAAACTTATTATATGTTTTGATGATAGCAACGGTCATGATAAATAATATGTATGTGGCAATTAATCATAAGATAACCATAGTTAAAAAAATATTATGTGTCTTTAAAATATTTTTGGTCATGTTTCGCTTAATTGCATTTCCCTAAACGATAGACAATAGTCATAATAAACAAATATTTTTGTGAAAATTTATTAGCAAAACGTCATAGTGAAAACAAATTCATATGGTTATTTTGGGAACATTGTCATAATTTGTTTAATTGTGTGTCTCTAAAAGATAGTAAATAGTCAAAATGAACAAGTTTTTGTGTGACAAATTATTAGCAAAATGTCACAGTAAAAATAAATTTATGTGGTCTTTCTGTGAACATTATCATGGTTCGCTTAATTTTGTGTCTATAAAAAAATCAATAGTCATAATGAACATTTTTTTGTCACGGATTATTAGCAAAACATCATACTGAAAATAAATCCATGTGACTATTTGGTGAAAGACAGTCGCTAAAATAATTAAAATGTGTATAGAAAGGGTTTACAACCACAACATTTGATAAAAATGATAGATTACAAGAACAGAAATTCCTACCGTATAGCCACACTTTTATGCTACGATCGCTGCCTTTCATATGATACATCCACTCAATTTTAAAGTGGGCGTATGGTGCCCAAAATGGCACGATCTTTGGTGACACTTCTGATGAAAAGGAAATGTGGCTATAGGCATATAATCATGGTTTTTTGGTGTGACTATAGCTAATTTTCGTATTAGTCTAATATCATTATAATATTTTACTTATTTGATTTATTTTATTTAAATAAAAAGAAAATTAACCCTAAATGTCGGTTGTTACACTATCAAATAATGAAAAACTGCTTAGTGTTTGAGCTAGTCATTAGCTAAATTTGATATAGTCATTGAAACTGCTTAGTGTTTGAGCTAGTCATCAGATAAAATTGATATAGTCATGGCTTCACTAAAGACAAAGAGTTGTCGACTAGTAAAGATATTTAGCTATTGAGGTAAACAGTTGAAGCCCAAGCATGTATAGGAAAATTTGCTAAAGATATTGGACTGTCTAAAGACTAAAATAAGATCAAACACATATTATTTAAAGACTGACTTAAGATCAAATAACTGTAGCACTAAATAGTACTCTGAGCTATCGTGGAAATAGTTGAAGTGTGTGAAGACTTGGAACTTATTATGATTAGAGAACTTGTTATAGCTCAGAAGTTTCAAGAAATATATTTGAAAATTTTGTTGTTGTACTTACAAACCATCTTTATCGGTATAAATACCGGTAAAACTCATGAGATCAAGCACTTTGAAAATTTTGAGATTTTTACGAGCAATTCGTCGCCGACTAAATTCTCACTTGCACTTGAAATATCCACTGAGTTAAGTGAAATGATAATACCAAAAGACTTCTAGCCTAGCGGTATCAAGCGTTGCCTTTCCTCTTTGAGATTGAGAATTTAAGTCATGTCGTGGACATAGATGGAATTAAGTGTTAGCGGAGTACAATGATAATGTTTTATTTACTTCCATGATCTGTCATATTCATGCACTTGACTGTTGTATTTATTTATAATATTAAAAATTGAAAGTGATTCGTACACAACAGTTTTTGTCATACACAACAATTTATGCATTATATAGTTGTACAATACAACATTTAAAGCACCGATTGTTGTGTATGGAAAAAAATTGTTGTGTACGGATCAGTTCCCATTATTAAAATAGACGTAAGTATTAATTAAGAAGTTATATATTGGGTGACTAACATTGTACTTCAAGTTTGTTCCCCAACAAGTCTTTGTACTTTAAGCTAAAAATAGTTGTAATTGAGTATATACCTACCTAATTTATGCTTCATGCTTAATTATTGTCTATTTACCTGTTACTACCCCCCCCCCCCCCCCCCAATTGTTTTTTTTACAAAAATTATACAACTATGGGCATACTCTTATGTCGGAGGTCATTTATAGAAGCAGTATCTCTGCCTCTAGTGCAAAGTATGCCTACATACATCTAACCCTCCCTTACCCCATTTACAATGGGATTTTTGGTATTTTTGTTGTTACTGCTATGATAAGCTTGCGGAAACATATCATGAATATATGTTTGAAGGACTAATGGATGGTAGTGGATCGCATGCAAGTTTAACTTTACACGTACGGATTATTCTTACTCATCTATATCATGAACAACCTAAAACCTATCAGTTTTCGGCATTCTAGTTAATGAGGTAATGTTTTATATATTCAAAAAAGGTCAAAAAATAACATAAGATATCATAAATACACATTTACGATTCTCTGAAAATGAAAAAATCAAGTCCAGTCCAACTAGAATCATTAGTATGCACATGACAGGGCATGAATCAGCGTAGGGAATGTGACTTTTCTACTGTATCAGGCACCATATCGAATGTTCATTAATCTCTAACTAATAGCATGTTGCGTGCACTATATGGATTGTGACGTTGGTGCTTTCTTGTAGTGCCATAGCAGTTTGCATAGACTATGAATTGGAAATTGGGGTAAAAGCAAGCATTAATTATATGCCATTCCTTTCATATATTCCCACTTCAAGAAATAACACTTATCAGATTCAGATAAAGTGCATTATGTATGTCTTTTCATCATTTTATCAGTACATGTGTATGGTGACATTTGGACCTAAAATTTTTGGTAATAATTTGCTCTTCAAATAGATATGATAAGGTGCACTAAAGTACGATGTCTTAATCTACTACAATCACAGATCCATATTTATACATAGTTTCTGTCTTCATCCATAGTCATTTGCTGACAAAAAATAGGTGAAGCTTTAACTTGATTCCAAAGATAGATTAGTATGATGAGATCAGAGTATTCAAAAGTGCTAAAAAGGTATCAGATAGCCATATTTGACTCATCCAATAAAATGCACTTTTATGCACGCGGGTGGTTTTTCACTTCTGATCAAACTGTGTTGAATATATCATAACTATAGGCTTTTCAATTAGGAAGGAATGTGAATTTCATGCCTTTATCTTTATCTTTATATCTAACTTTATCCTTTATGACTTTGCTTGCTTAAACTTTGACACAAACACCAACCAACAGCGTTTGTTTACGTCTCCCTTTCTAGAAAGGATTCCATTACTTTTATTCTTGCTGGTGTATTGTTTAATTATAATAGGTTAACTAACACCAGTGATTATTTATACAAACAAATGTTATTTATATGATATTAATTATTATTTGTCAAAGAACTATTGGTTTGGTGAATTACTAATGCAACATATGCTATTTTTCAGTGAAGACACCTTTTATGAAAATTCATACTTCACTGTTGATGCATTGTCAGTGATCAATTATTTGAAATCAAATGAATCGCTGAGTTTGTTTAAAATGATTTAATACCATGAAATCTCAAAATATAATTATAATAGTTGAGTATATTCAATTATTTTGGGGAAAAATAACAATTTAAGTGAAATTTGTAATTGTTTTTAGAGCATTATTGTTATTGAATACTGTATAAATGAAAGCAACTTTATAATTGAGATGTATCATTTAATTTCATCATGGAATAGGAAATATATCACTTTCTCAGGGAATGAAAAGTAGATTAACTAGCAAAGCGGTCATATTTCTTTAAAAAGGCTTTATTTTATTTTTATGTGGTAAACAAACATGTTTTTTTTATTTTATTATAATATTTGATTTTATTACAACTTTAATTACTGCATAATAGACACTACTAGTTGATTTTATAAAGTTATTCCACTTTGACACTTGTTAATTGTTATAAGAATTTTGGTAATACCCACATATGGGGCCGATAATCAAGAAGATGTTCTAGAACATCTTGGGCCAATTGTTTTAAGTTAGACCTACTCTGCCAAGTAGAGGTGCACAGAGATCACTTTTAAATTAGACATCATTTTTAAATAGGTTTCTATAACAGGTTTCAATTGTAACAGTTCAGATTTTTTTGATTTTGGAAATGAAATTTTGTAAAAGGTAAGGCTTTTCGGTTTAAAAACCGTTTCGATTAAGTTGGGTGTTGCTAAATTGACACTCCTTAGACATCCTATGAACAATTTTTTTAAAAGTCAACTTATAATAAACTATTTATAATTTATTTTTTCAAAAAACAATGAAAATTCAACCAATAAAAAAACCTTAAAATTCAAATAGGATGTCTAAATGGAAAAATGGGATGTCTTTTTAGCCAACCGCATTAACTTTTATACATGCACTTAATAGGACCATCTATACATACATACCCCTTTAAAATCTTTTCATACCCTTTCATTATTATCCTAATAATCAACTCTCATAATTACATAATAATGTTTACTTTTTTACTTTTATTTATTAATTAACTAGTTTATAACCCGTGAGAACCACGGTTATAAAATTAATTAAAATTTAATATTAAAAAATTAAAATTATTAATCACTTATTTTAAATAAATTATTACTTAAAATATATTTTTTAGTTATAGAAAATTATAATCGTTGATTTAAATAAATATATTAAGTTATATCACCTTATAATCTGTACTAATTTTATTTTATTTTTTAATCTAATGTTATTAATTTAGTATACTTAAAGTGAAAAAATTTTAATTTTGAAATTTAAAATGGAGAATCAATTATTAATTTAATGTAATTAGAGTGAGAAATTTAAATTTTAAAATTTAAATTTGATAATTAATAGGTCAACAAGTGGCATGATAGGTGACATATAATATTAATGAGGAGTTCTAATAGTATGACATTTGTCAATAGGAGAAAAAACATATTCATTTATTATAATAGGGATTATTATGTAATTATAAATATTCTTTTTAATATATAAATTATTAATATTTTTAAATATATTTAATAAAATATTACTTTATATAAACTAAAAAACTTGAAATATATTGTTAAAAATTTAATATAATTTATTTAAAAGACAAGTTGATATCAAAAAACTTAGAATTTTTTTATTAAAAAATTACAAAATTGTTATAAAAACTAAATTTTTAGTTTTTATAGACGTCTTTTATTAAAAAATTATATACATAAATTGTAAGAGGTAAAAAATTAGAAGGTGTAAAATGCAAAATATTTAAAACTTATGGGTTGTAACTGTCAAATATGAGTATATAAAAACATTTTATCTCCTAAACCCTATTAGACGCCAAGAAAGAAGGAGAAGACGTTTCAGAAGGAGAATTTCAGGTCGGTGGTCCAACATGAGCAGCAAGAGATCAGGCAATGATTCACGGTGGTCTTCCCCCTTTTTTTCTCTTTTTCTCGATCCAGATGTTGGTTCGGCTAGTGTAACGTCCCGGAAATTATGAGGTAAAAATTTTATTTTTAATTCAACCAAAACATCAATTATCTTTTATTCAAACATTCAAAGTGTAACATAATAAAACAGTCATCAGAGTACAATCCCAAAATCATCATATTGCGGAAACATGGGTGGATGCATTGCGATCAAGTCGCACCCTTCCCTTTCGAACCGGAAGTACCTGAAACCATAACCATAAAACGATAACCACAAAGCTTAGTGAGTTCCCTAAAATACCACATACAATACATACCATTGGGCCTAGCCTGCATATTGGGCCTAGCCCAGCATACAAATGCAAGAGTCACAAAGACAGCTAGCACCCTACATAACATACAATGGGCCTAGCCCTTTGTGATCCATGGGCTTAGCCCAACATACAAATGGGCCTACTCTGTCATACAATGGGCCTAGCCCAACATACCATGCAAGAGTCATAAAGATAACTAGCATAACATATCATAGTGAGCCAGCATTGGTGCCTTCGACCCATGGGTACAGTGAGGAGACTCACCTCAAACCAAGATAACCAAACACACGAGTTGCTACTGCCAGAATCCTCATACTGAATATAGCCAAATTATCCTTGATCAATAATTAAGATAAGTTCCCAAAATCCAAGGCTCAAACAATATTCTATCCTCCTAAAGGGTAAAAGACCATTGTACCCTTCCCATAACTGGTGCAACATCTCATATACCACATCCCAAAAGGGTCAAAGCCCAAAAAGGCCCAAAATGAACACCCTGGGGAGTACGCCACGCGTACTTACCCCCGAAGCACAACGTACAAGTTGTCGATGCATGAACCACGCATTACGTTGAGCGTACTCCTACATACGTCCAACGTACTTATCAGTGACCCAAAATCCATAATAAGCTCTTATTGGGTTAAGTCTAGAACGTCCAAACATAGATCTGACCCGTAAGGGGTGTCTTAAGTCATAAAGTTCCTGACTTTATGACTTTGCATGACTTAATGGAGTCCAAAACATAATCTAAGCTTCCTAATCTTCATAAAAGGTCATTAATGCTTGCATGAAGGAGTAAAACCCCACAAGATGACATTTTTATGCACCCACAACCTCAGAAATGCTAAGATCTGACATTCTAAGCTCTTGGAGTAGCTCATACTCACAAGGATGACTCTAAGGACTAAAATGAATTCAAAACATACCCTAGACTAGATCTAACACATAGAGTCATCAAGTTAGAAACTTTATACCACCTGGAAGTTGATGAAGATGATTAGAGCTTGGATCCACAAGCTCCAAGCCAAGCAATGCTTCCAATAAGATCTCCTTCTTCTCCAAGGCACACCAAAAACCTCAAGAATGCTCTAATGAAGGCTAGGATTTCGAATCTAGGGTTTAATAAGATGGAGGCTGAGTATAAGAGAGTTTGGAGTTGAGTTAAGTCCATTAAATAGGGTCCAAGACCCTAAATTAGGGTGTGCATCTGGCTAGAGTATGCCTAGCGTACTCCCAGTACGCCCAGCGTACTCCCAGTATGCCCAACATACTCCATAAGTCACCCGCAATCATCCTTCCTAGTAAGACCAGCGTACTGCTATGTACGCCCAGTGTACTAGGCTTAGCCCTTAAACCTCCAAACTGTTGGGTAAAACCCTAAGAACGATTTGATGAATATAATGCAGAAAATAAGAACGAACACAATTATAAAGATATGTCGAATGATCAAACATTTTATTCACGAACATGAGGAATAAATTACACTATAAGAAAAGATTAAAGTAAATCTATTCTACCTAATAAACCTCATTATGATTGGCGACTACATATTACCTCACTCTTAACCCTAATTATGAATAATACATGACAATATATAGGGAATAAAACAAGTCTTGGGCCTAATAACCTACACTTCATCAAGGAGGCCCATTGTCATAATCCATGGAGTACTTTGAACCCTACATTCTCCCCCTCAAAGTATGGAATGGATGACAAGGCTTCAACTTCCAAAACAAGCATCTAGAAAATAAGAAAGGATCTCGTGACGAGGAATATCAAAGCGATCTACGAATCTTGATTCATCAAAAGTCTTCAAAACGGGTTCTAGGATATATAAATGCAAGACCAAGCACTGAAGTAATGTTTTTAAACTTCATTTTCTGACATAATCCCAAAGACCTTCAACAAAGCTAAACCCGCCCTAAAAACCCATTTCGGAATAAGAAACAAAATCACTTCTTGTCTTTAAAGAATTCCCCCTCCAATTCACAATGATCTTCAAATAAGCTAATGATATAAGCCACCAAAAAATATCATGTAACAAACTAAATTTAAGATTCTTAACTTCACTCGATCGAGAAATCACTGAAAGTCTGAGATATATCAAAGCTTTAGAAGAGTTCCTCTTGAACTTTTCTGTAAAAGCTACTTCTCTATAAAAGCTTTAGAAGAGTTCATCTTGAACTTTTCTATAAAAGCTACCTTCATATCGACACCAACCACAAGCTTCATCAAAAATCTTCAAATTTGAAAAGTCACAATCCAATTTCGAATGGCCATAGCAAATTCTCCCCCTTTTTATAATCAAAAATGTGATTATAAAACCTTCAAATGGTCATGAGAATGATCTTGAATGGATAAACAAATAATATTGTAAAAAGGGTTATTAATCGTCTTCATATTCAAGTAAACGAAGATTTTGTTCTTGCTGCAATCCCTGTTTTGCACACCTCCAACTTCATGGTTTCTGATCACACCAAATTCAGCTTTGTTGGTTCAATTCCCGAAGCTATGCTCTTAAATGTTCCAGCTGATAATGTAGTCATCAATGATTACTGAAAGAAGCCTGTGTCTGGTGTTCGTCATGTGCCTGAAGATCTGTGAAAGGCACTTGAAGAGGGAGAAAAGCCCAAAAAGGGAGGAAAAAGAAAAGAAGAAGGTTGACCCCTCCGAGCCAGCTCAAACTCCGAAGAAGAAAGTCAAGAAGGCTGCTCGGAAGCCTAGGTCTCCTACTCCGGTTGTCGAGGAGGATTCGGAGTCTCGCACTATTTCCGAAGTTCGGAGAACAGAGCAAGTCCAGCAAGAATCCGAAGATACATCTGCGACTTCGCAACCAATGGTCTCGAAACCTTCTCCTACTCACTCCATTCCGAAGGTATCATCTCTGATTCCTACTTCTGTTCCTTCACCAATTAAAACATCTTATGTTCCTTCTCCTACTGCTACTTCTACACCTATTTCTACACCCATAACCATTGCTCCATGTCCGAATATATCTGTTGGGACTTCGCAACCACAGATCTCCATTTCTCAAACCACTCCCATCTACACCGAATCCACAGCAACAACAACTACTGCTACGAGTTCACCTCCAATGACTGTCAACGTACTGATACGCGGGCAAGTGATTTTGGTGTTACCGTAGGTCAGGATTCTACCCCAATTTCACCTTTAAGGGCTGATGATCCTGACACTAATTTTGGTGATGATCGGGACGATTTTCAAGACTTCCACTATAGTCCCTTTACTGTTCATGACGAGAGTGATGATGAGGCACCCATGACTAAAGGGCAATTCAAGACTCTAAATGGAAAATTAGATACTTTGCATGAGTCTTCCAAAACGCCTTCCAACAGTGAATATTCTTTTGAGTCTATCAAAGCCTTAATTGCAACTATCACCAAAGAACATGCCAAAAGCCTTGATGCCTCTACCAAAGCCGTTGAAAACTCGAAGAAGACTGTTCGTGAAATGACCGAAAAAGTCGAAAAAAACTACTTTTTGATGTTACTCAATTCATGGAGGATTTTCAAGTTCTTCTGATAAAAACACAGCAGTTGCAAATAAGGTGATTACGAATCTTGGCTCTACTCTTCACACTGAAAAAAGGCTCTATCCAAAGTTCGTTCGGACCTGAAAGATGATAATATGGCGATGAATGCCTCCATTTTTTCTAACATTGAAAAGCTACATGCAGATCTTGCAATGGAAAATAAGATCATGGATAAGCTCGATGTGAAAACTGAAAAAGCAAAGGTTCTTTCTGTCCAACTTGCTCATGCCAACCAACAGCTTGATACCTTAAAGTCCGAAAACGTTGTTATCAAACCTGTGTTGCGGATGTTAACCTCTTTTTGCAAAAACTAGTGGAGACTCGTGATTTGTTGTTAACGGTCTCGGTTCGCCAACATCTCGCTGACAAACTCAAACTAATATTCTCTATGCTTAACCGTATCGAGGGTGTTTCGGAAGCTGGCTCTTTTCCAAAATAAGGGGGAGAATCGAAGAAGCCATCTGATGAAGAACCCAAGAAACCTGCTGATGAATCTGGGGAGTATGAACACAAGCCAAAATCAAATGATTCGAAGGGTAATGAAGCTTCGGGATCGAAAGGAAAAGGCAAGTTGTTTGATGATGAGGATGAAGAAGAAGAAGAAGATCTATCAGAAGGGGCTAAGCTTAAAAGAAAGATACAAGACCAAGAGCTTGATGAGAATCTGCGAGTTGCCAAAGAAGCCGAAGCTCAGAAAAGGGAGGCTCGTGATGCTCAAGTCACACTCAAAACTCAGAAGGCCTTCTTCCCTCCATGGTCGATGGAGCGTATTTTTAACAAAGCTGTTGACAGTCTGAATACTTACTGGTTGGAACCAGTTGCTTCGTTTGAATTGGAAAACACTTTGTAGTCTCATCTCGACTTTCCAATAACTCCGAAGGCCTTTTTATTCTGATGTTTTGATAAAGTTGAGAAAGCTCCTAAGTCAGATAACAATGCCTATCTCCTGCTTATCTCCTTTTATCTCAAGCATAGAAAGCCCCAATATCAAACTTGGAGTTTGAATAAGATTACTGCTGTGAAGGTCTTTGGTCTGATAGAAACAGAAAGCTTTATTAATGCTCAGTTCAAAGCATCACGAGGGGCAAGCAAGTCAATCTTTGAATTCACTCTTGCTGATTTGTCGTGCCTTAATCCTTACGATTGGATTTCCTTGTTCAATCTTTTATCGAAAGATGAACAGAAATTCGAACCTATTGTGGCACATCTGAAAAGGATGTTGATCTCCTACATTTAGGAAGTTGTGAAAATCGATGTGGAGATAGCGGCTATTTTGTGAAAGAAACCCAATGTGCAACCAAAAGAAGCTCTGAACGATATCACCAAGATGAAACTCGGAAGAATCCAAAATGACAATTGGAGTGTGGCGTTTCAGAAAAGTGCTAGAGATGGTATGAATGTTCAGAAATGCTTATTTTCCTTACCCGACAAGCATCTATATTCTACTTCTTGTCTAAACTACATCGTGTGGATTACTGGACAATGCAAGGAGAATGTTCTTGCGGATAAAAAGTGATTCGCAGATATGATCAAATGGTACATTCAAGTTCGCAACACTTTACTTGGTCTGATGCTGAAACTCTTCAAAGTTCAGAAGCGCCAACGGCAATGAAGTATTTCCTTCCTTTATTGACACAAAGGGGGAGATTGTTGAGTTATTTATTGTGTTGTGTCAAATTAATTATGCATGTATTTAGTCTTTATTATTATCGGTTTGGGCCTATCCATTCGTTATTATGGTGCTAGGGTTAGACTATAAATATAGTATGCATGTATCGTTTTAGAGTTAATGTTTTTGGTAGCCCTACATATCTTTACAGAGAAGTTCTTATCGAACTCTTCTAAGATATTGATAATAAAGCATTCGACACTCATTCAATCACATTCAATCTTTTTTCTTATTGTTTGATTCAACTAAACTGTTTTGAATCTATCGATCTTTATTTTATTGTTTCTACAATTCTTATTGGATAAAACCTTAAGAACGATTTGATGAATATAATGTGGAAAATAAGAACGAACACAATAATGAAGATATGTCGAATGATCAAACGTTTTATTCAAGAACATGAGGAATAAATTACACTATAAGAAAATATTAAAGTAAATCTATTC
This sequence comes from Lactuca virosa, assembly GCF_052849685.1. Classification (NCBI taxonomy): domain Eukaryota; kingdom Viridiplantae; phylum Streptophyta; class Magnoliopsida; order Asterales; family Asteraceae; genus Lactuca; species Lactuca virosa. Next base: position 108,091,498 of record NC_136429.1, read on the forward strand.
TACCTAAGAAACCTCATTATGATTGGCGGCTTCATTATGCCTCACTCTTAACCATAATTATGAATAATACATGTCAATATATAGGGAATAAAACAAGTCTTGGGCCTACTGACCTACACTTCATCAAGGGGGGCCATTGTCATAATCCATGTAGTACTTTGATCTCTACATTCTCCCCCTGAAAGATGGAATAGATGACAAGGCTTCAACTTTCAAAACATGCATCTAACAAATAAGAAAGGATCTCGTGACGAGGAATATAAAAAGCGATCCACGAATCTTGATTCTTCAATAGTCTTCAAAACGGGTTCTAGGATATATAAATGTGAAACCAAGCACTGAAGTAATGTTTTTAAACTTCATTTTCTAATGTAATCCCAAAGATCTTGAAGAAAGCCAAACCCGCCATAAAAATCCATTTCGGAATTAAGAAACAAAATCACTTCTTGTCTTTGAAGAACTCCCCCTCCAAGTCACAATGATCTTCAAATAAGCTAATGATATAAGCCACCAAAAAATATCATGTAACAAACCAAATTTAAGATTCGTAACGTCACTTGATCGAGAAATCACTAGAAGTCAGAGATATATCAAAGCTTTAGAAGAGTTCCTCTTGAAATATGAAAAGTCACAATCCAATTTCAAATGGCCATATCAAATTCTCCCCCTTTTTATAATCAAAAACGTGATTATAAAACCTTCAAATGGTCATGAGAATGATCTTGAATGGATAAACAAATACTATGCTCCCCCACGACAAAATAGAATAAACAATGAAGTGAAAAATCCGAAATAGTCGGAAAAAAATTTGACGTTATTGCAAAGTACGACTTTCCGAACCGCCAAGACTTGTTGGAATCCATAATTTTCTGTTCACTAAAAAAAACCCAATTATGTTCACCAGCCCTTAAATTTGTAAACATTTCAGAATATTGGGCAGAAACCGTCACTTTGCTGAAAGTCAAGGGATTGAAATGGTAACACTGCATCATTTTCCCTTTAGTTTGTAACAAATTCGGAAATGGGACTAAAACCGTCACTTTGACAAATCTCTGGGGACCGAATTTAAAAATTGACTCATCTTCTTGATACAATCTGTGAAATTCGTTCTTTGGCCTTTAAAGTCAAAATTAGATTTGATGATTTGAGAGACAGTGAAATTCAAGTTCCGATTAAGAGAAAAGAACAGTTCCGATTTGGAGTTACAATTCTTAATACCAATCAATTCCGAACTCCAGTGAATTCCGATCAACCATTTGGTTCCGAGCAACTAGTTCGTCTTCGATTCTGAGTCTAGTATTTCAATTGCGATTGGTGATTTGAGTTCCGAATCCGAGCCCAGATTGGCTTCATCACTACAAGGGATTCATTTCGATCGTTGATGTGAGTTACGATTCCGAGACCACTTTCGTTCCGAATCATGTCAATCCACTTCATAATTCCGAATTCAGGTCCAAATTTATTTTCCGATTTGAGAGTTAATCAATTCCGATTGCGAGACCCATTACAATGCTCGACAAACACCAATTTCATTATCTTTAAATTGATTTCAGATCAAACTTATTTTCAACCAAAATAGCAAACGTTCTTCATCAGCTCATCAGAAAGTAATCATCAATCTAAGTTCATATCATCGATTTATATTATGATGAAATCGACAACTCAGTTAAACGACAAGCCTGAACAAATCCACGAATCGCTAAAAGATTTTGAAGAAAAGAGATCTGATTGAAGAACAAAAATCAATTAAATAAAGAATAAATCTGATCAAAAATCAACATCAGGAGAATCGTGACCCATAAAGGGGCTTGAATCGATTACCCAAATAGCGATTTAGGATTCAAAAATCGATAACAGTTAATCGATGAAGAACGCCACGAGTGATGAATTAAGATCAGACGAACAATGATAAATTTAACTTGGGCTTAAAGAAAACGGATGAACAGTAAAGAATCAACTCTTTGGGCCAAATTGAAAGAAATTGATCCACAAACCAATATATTAATTTTGGACCAAACAATTGATTACATCCAAACATAATACGAATAAGATTGAGAAAACAAATACCCATATGAACAGTAGAATACACCAAAAGTATTCATGAACAGTAGCTTGAACAAGAATCTAGATTCCCAAACACCATAAATCTTAAATAACTTGTGCATAATTGCAGTGGACTTCATAATCAAGTTACCCAAGGCAACAGGTGGACTTGATGCCATTTGGGTGATCGTCGACAGATTAGCCAAGTCCACACACTTCCTGCAATTTTAAAGAAACAGTCAAAATAGAGAAGTTAACTAGAACGTGTGTCCGAGAGATTAGTTCGACTGCACGGTGTTCCAATATATGTTATCTCCGTTAGAGATAGTAGAATCATTTCCCAGGTCAAACAGTCACTTCAGAAATCTATAGGAACTAGGCTAGTCATGATGCATAGCCTACCATCCACAAACCGACATACAGAATGAGAGGACGATTCAATCATTAGAAATCATGCTGAAAGCATATGTGATCGAGTTTGGTAAAGCATGGAATACCCATTTATTAACTAGTTGAGTCCTTTACCATACTAGCATTTAAAGTTGCTCCATTCGAAACCTTTTATGATCGCAAGTGCAGACCCTCTCTGCACTGGACTAAAGTAAGTGACACGCAACTAGCTAGAGGCCCAATTTCCAGACAGCACCCTCACTGGTCCGGAAATCATACGAGAAACTACCGAGAAGAGAGTATGAATCCAGGAGCGACGTGAAGTTTCCAGAGTCAGATAGAAAAGCTACGCCTTCAAAAGGAAGAAACCCTTGGAATTCCAGATTGGTGACCTCTTCATGTGAAGGTCTCACCCAGAAAGGGCATGATACGCTTCGGAAAGCGTGAAATACTAAATCCAAGGTACATAAGATCATTCGAGATTCTTACTAGAATTGATCCGGTAGCTTATAGACCCCGACTACCTCGAAAATTCAATAACATACACTCTACCTTCCACATCTTTAACTTGAAAAAGCGTTTTACGACGAGACTCTTGTTATCCCACTCGATTAGATCAAGGTAAACGAGAACCTCAACTTTGTGGAAGAATCTGTAGAAATCCTAGACAGTGAAGTCAATAGAATTAATCAAATCCCTAGCTCGATAGTGAGAGTCCGCTTGAGTGCATAGCGAGGACCCAAATTCACTTGGGAATGTGAGGATCATCATAAAAATAAGTATCTACCTCTTTTCCCTTCGTCCATGTGTATCTCTCAGGCTTAATTTCGGGACGAAATTCCATCTAACGGGGGGATGATGTCACAACCCGAAATTTTTGTCCTGTAAAGTCGAACACAACAACCAAAGGTCAAATTTATAGGTTTCTAAGCCTAGTATAAGTTAGGGTTGTGTGTTAGGAAGTGAACCACTAAGGAAACGAGTTCGGAGTATAACATTCGGGCCTTAAACCTCATCAAGTGAGGTTCACGGACGCAAACCATGTTCACGGCCGTGAACCCTTCTTAGGCCGTGAACTATACCCCATATATATGAGTTTACTTCATTTTTCTTTCATTCTTCTTCTTCTAGTCGTGATCTCTTCCATTCTCTCTCAACTATCATCCTCAAGAACACTCTTTTCTTCCTTTAAACCTCCCTGTTCTTTGGTATCTTCTTGAAATACAACAAAGGGTCTTCAAACACTCACCAATCAACAAGATCTTCGAGTGTTCTTCACATCTTTGGGCCGTGAACCCTTCATAGGGCCGTGAACCTTCATCAGGGCTGTGAACCCTTCATGTTTGGGTCGTGAACACTCAAGTGTTCTTGGGCCGTGATCACTCCATAGGTCCGTAAACTCCATTTCAGTCTCCTAACTTGCTTCTAACACTCTTTTGGTGAGTTATTCTTTCATCCTAGATTGTTTGCTAAACACCTTTGTGGTTAGATTCACTAATTTCATACATATATGTATCATTATATGTTATTTAGGACTCGTTTGTGCTTCGGGACTTCACTCGTGAAACTTATCATCCTATATCGATCTTTCATTCAAATCACTCACACCAGGTGAGTTCATACCCCCTACTTTTTCATGATTTTTAACTGTTTTAGGGGGGGAATACCAGTCGAACACAATGAAAATTGTGTTAATATCTAAAATGCTTTTAAATGTTTTTAAAGTTTTTAAATTGTTTTAATTATCAAAAATTACATACTTATATATGTGTAAATTATATAATTTGGATTCATAAAGATTTAGAATATATAATTTGACCTCATTTCTTGTTCCTTGTTTGGTTGTGGGCTTGGGGTAAAGGTATATAATCGAAGCTCTAATTAATCACAGTTATATAAATATTACTTTTATATAAATATAAAATGGTTTTCTAACTCTTTGGTACAAATAGTGAACTTCATGGAATAACAGTATTACCTCATGGAATAACAGTATTACCGATTTCTTATCAATAGTTGAACTATAATAGGTATAGTTTAGAGACACATTCATTGGTATTTAACAGAAAACGAGTAGAAAACATTCTTTAGAGAACACATTCATTGGTATTTAACAGAAAACGAGTAGAAAACATTCTTTAGATGTAACGCCCGTATATCCGGGCTAGTCAATTTAGAGACGATAAGCATCAAAAATTATTTATTGATGGAAGATTATTTAGAAGGAGTAATCTTAACTAAGTTGTAGTATATGTTACAAGGATTCCATACATATAAAGAACGCTGAAATCCGAGTTATAACGAAGAAGTTATGACCTGTCGAAGTTCCGCGACAGAACCGGCACGACATAGCGCGACGTAAATACGAATTTAAGATAGAGCGATATCTAGCCTTAGTGATCTAAACGAAAGTCGTGGAATACGTTAAACCGAGAGGGTGCATAAAAAGAACGTCCAAATCTGACTTCGTATGAGGAAGTTATGATTTTTCTAAGTTTCGACTTAGCGGTATGGAGCCCGAAACGATCTGACTTTGAGATCGAGTGATTTTTAGCCGAAACAATCTAAACGAGAATCGTGGATCTCGTCGTTAGTAGTCCAACGGTGAAAAGACAGATGAAAACGGACGTCAGATGAAGAAGTTATGATTTTATAACGGAGTTTTCCTGTCCCGGCCTACTAAAAATAATATATTAAAAATAAAGTCAAAATTAGCCGACGGAGTCTAAATGAAAGTTGTAGAGCATGGTCTCACCTATGCGTGGATATAAAGAACATCGAAAACGGAACTCGTATGCGAAAGTTATGAATTTTTGAAGTTCGAGGCACGCATACCAAAGCTTATACGAAGGGAGCTTGGGGATGCGAGGTACGCCCAGCGTACATGTCGACAGCGAGGTACGCTCCGCATCGGAAGAAGTTACGCCCTGCGTACAGCTGCTTTCCTCGGTCCAGAAGATGCCACGTCGCCCCACCCGAAGTTCGCCACCTGGCACCTTATCCGAAGTACGCCCAGCGTAGGGCCTTGGTACGCCCAGCGTAGTCCGAGGTCTCGCTGCTATAAATAGGAGGTCGAGGCTGCCGATCTTTTTTGCTCAAAATCTTTCTTTCTCTCCCATATTTTCTCGTTTTGCGTGCAAGAAATACCACCGATCCCGAGACTCGAAGCAAGTCCCAAAGCCCCGAAGATCCCGAGAAGTAAAGTTTTCGAGCCGAAACTCTGCCCGCGAGAAGCCCGGTTTTCAAGAAAAGCATCCCGGTTTTATCGGAAAAGATTATTTTAAGAGACGAGGTGTTGTCCGATCATTTTCTTATCAAGTGAGTGTATATTCGTTTTCTTCTAACACATAGATATGAAGTATTCTTTATAAAATACGTGCTATGTGTGTATATATTATTTGTTTATCTGAACTAGTTGTTGAATGGATGTTTTGTACAGGTTTTAAGCTGTATATAAATGTATATATTTTATCTACTAATATGTTGGGTAGAACATGGGTAGACAGTTGGTGTGTGATGAAATAAAATGATGAGAGGCCTCGATGTTGTTGTTGATCTAGTCATCTAGCGGAGTATGGATGACGACCACGGACTCTTTCTAGACAGTCCAGTGGAACGCTAGCAGGCTCATAACCTGTAGGTGTTGTGAACGATGTGTTCACCGGTGTACTCCATCCCCCTCATGGTTGCCTTTAGGACATTTATTGTGGAGGAAACCCCTTTGCAGTAATGTCCGTCCCGATGAAAACCCTAGATTAGGTCCCTTGTAATAGTTGTTGTCATAGGGACGTAAAGTGAGGATAACGGGAATGGGTAATCGGGTTATTGTTGGTTGGTGAAATTAAATATAATTATTTATTGTGGGTTGAAAACCCTATATGCTATCCAGGCTCCCAAGCCTGACCCACTCAGTTTTTTTTGTATTACAGGTAGTGGCACGAGAGCATAAGTTGGATGTCATTGTCAATATATTTTTGGATTATAGACATGTAGTTATAAGTAACTGTTGTAAGGTCTATTTTGTATTGTTTATGCTTTTGATCTGTATCGGAACATGACATCCCGAGATTTTGTTATATAATGAAAAATACATTTCTTTAAGAAATGCTTTGATAAACTTTATTTTATCATGTTTTGTTTTGGGGACAAATTTCTGCAACTCTTTTAAATCAATGGATTTACTCTGAAATTATTTTAAAAGAATAAATGAAACCGGTCTTTTCTGGCCGTGATTTTGGGGATGTCACAGTTGGTATCAGAGCATTAGTTTAAGCGAACTAGGAATTTGTAGGATTTCTATATTTAAACTTAGAATGCTAAGTGAAGATTGTGAGATGAGTGTCTGTTATATTTAAGACACGAGCACTAGTTTATTTTAGGAAAGTTGCCTAAAATGTTTTTATGTGGTAAATGTTATATGTTTGCCATATATGATATTATTTGTTCGGATCTATGGTTTGTTGCCAACCAGATCTGGAAACCTTATGTGTTTAGGATTCTAAGCGTATGACGACGGTATTAGAACTAGCATGTAAACGTTTTGGAGTGATAAGGATGATTTGATTTTCTATCGTAATTGAGGACCTAAATTCACCTTATTCGGTGTATAGATCAAGAATGGCAAGAACAAGAAGCGGAGTTGGAAACGCGAACGAAAACAGGAATCAACCACTTGTAATCGAGAAAATACATGTTGTAGCTGCTGCACCTGAGCCGGTGACAATGGTTGGTGTACAATTGATGATTCAGACGATGTTGGATCGTCAGATGGAAGAAACTAGACGTCTGCTTCAACAAAATCATGAAGAACTTTCAATTCAAGTTGAAGAGCCCGAAGTGAATGGAGGGCCGTCGGAAGGAGGTAACTTTAGTGGGACTGTTGGTCAAGCCAACCCACCGATTGTTAGACAAAACAATCGTGATGGAGGAAATGATGGAAGAGGATGTAAATACAAGGATTTTATGGCATCTAAGCCACCGTGTCTATCCGGAAGCCCGACGCCGGTGCAAGTTATGGATTGGATCTCCGAAATGGAGACAATGTTTGAAAGTTGCGAATGCAGCAACAGGCAGAAGACCGCTCTTGCGATCCCTTTGTTGAAATCTGGCATGTTGAGTTGGTGGAAGCTGTTAGCTGACTCTATGCCCAAGGGAGAAGCGAGCAAAATGTCTTGCGAAGACTTTGTGGTGCAACTCAAATTGCAGTACTGCTCAGAGCACGACCTTCTGGAAATCAATAATGAGTTTCAGAATTTAAAGAAGGGAAAAATGAGCGTTACTAAATATGCTGCAAGTTTCACAGAAAAGATGAAGCTTATCCCATACCTAGTTCCAACAGAGCTCTCAAAGGTCAACAAGTTTTCCCTCGGACTACCAGCGGACTATGGTCCAATGGTTACGCAAGCAACCACATTGAAAGCCGCCATCTGGGCTGCTAAGAATGTTGAGACTCGGATCAGGGAGAAGGGTCTGGAGAGATCAGAGGTTGGTGAGAAGAGGAAGATTGATGGGCCTTCAGGGTCCAACAAGAAAAATGAATTCTTGAAATCTGGTTCGAGAGGAGGAAGTGGAGGAGACGAAGCGAAATGGTGCGACACATGCAAGAAGAAGCATCTTGGGAAATGTAGCGGGGAAGCCACATGCTTCAAATGTGGAAAGCCAGGACACTATGCCAACGAATGCACCCTTACCAAGAAAGTCTGCTACGGGTGTGGTGAGGAGGGGCACATCTCGAGAGTCTGTCCTAAAAAGACGGAGGCAACAAGACCCAATATTCCACCAAAGCCAAGGGCATTCCACATGATCCTCGACGAAGCAGACAATAACGCGAGGAATCAGGAATAAGGATTTCATATCCAAAGATCAAATTATGAAGTAACATAGGGTGTAGCCTATTAGAGGCATAGTATAGGGTGAACTTGAACTTTTGTGTAATAGTTTCAAGAATTAATATAAACCCTGGTTTTTTTATCTGATGTATTGAGTGACACCTATCGGAAGATGTAGAAGGTGGTATCTTGCCTTTAGTTTATGTCTGATAAAATAACAGTACGTTTAAAGGAGTACGGTATGTCTAAAGTACACCTTCGATTGGCAGGATGATGGAATGACTGGTGTAATTCTTGAAGTTGTCCCATAATCTGGAATTTCCATCACCAGTCGAGTTAAAGTAGAATTGATGATTGAAGATACGCATGGAAGAAGTCCTAGTAGAGTCTAGGAAAATTTCTATTATTATTTGGACACATTCGTATGTGTTAAATTGTTTTGTGATTTAAGGACTTGGGGACTGCGAGACAATACTTGGGACGAGTATGAGTAGGTGTGAATAGTAGTAGAGATCTATACTACTGGAAGCACATGACTCAGGCTTGGATCAGGGAAAGTCACAAGGTCACCAAGAAGCTAGTAATTGATTCCGTTTTATTCAAGTATGTCATTCCCATTGTTTCGGTAATGACTAGTAAGATGGTTGTTATTCCGACCCTAGTGGTCATATCGAATTGAGTCCGACTACAATGAGTTTGTTACGTGGTTCGGAGAACCAAGCTCGATGTAACATCTGACTTAAGTCAGAAGGGTGAAATCAATGCGACCAATTGTATCGCACTCGTTGTTATACATGTTAAAATGTGGTTATATCGCATTAGAATATGAAGGAAGGTATATTCCATTCTGGAATTTGACTCTAAGAGACTTGAGTCTAAGCGTTGCATCATACGATGAGAGATCATTAGAGCATGACCCATCGGTCTGTTACAATAGATAAAGGAAACTATTTATCCTAAGAAGAAGAATGAGTCCACAATAAGGACTTATTGTGTAACTTGAAGGTTATGATTGAAGGTCCAACATAGTACGAAAATCAGATGCAAGATTGAGCATCGTCTGCAGTCAAGAAGCCCTAGAGTTAGATACTCTTTCGAGGAAACATAGAAGTTACGGTTATAACTTAGGATGGAAAGATAACGTATGGAATCATTATACAAGTCCTATTTTCGTTGATGATTCCGGGACGTAATCATCCTAAGGGGGAGATAATTGTGACGCACGTAGATCCGGGCTAGTCAATTTAGAGACGATAAGCATCAAAAATGCTTTTTTTGATGGAAGATTATTTAGAAGGAGTAATCTTAACTAAGTTGTAGTATATGTTACAAGGATTCCGTACATATAAAGAACGCCGAAATCCAAGTTATAACAAAGAAGTTATGACCTGTCGAAGTTTCGCGACAGAACGGGCACGACACAGCGCGACGTAAATACAAATTTAAGATAGAGCGATATCTAGCCTTAGTGATCTAAATGAAAGTCGTGGAATACGTTAAACCGAGAGCGTGCATAAAAAGAACGTCCAAATCTGACTTCGTATGAGGAAGTTATGATTTTTCTAAGTTTCGACTTAGCGGTATGCAGCCCGAAACTCGAATTTGAGATCGAGTGATTTTTAGCCAAAACGATCTAAATGAGAAACGTAGATATCATCGTTAGTAGTCCAACGGTGAAAAGACAGATGAAAACAGACGTCAGATGAAGAAGTTATGATTTTATAACGAAGTTTTCCTGTCCCGGCCTACTAAAAATAATATAATAAAAATAAAGTCAAAATTAGCCGACGAAGTCTAAATTAAAGTTGTAGAGCATAGTCTCACCTACGCGTGGATATAAAGAACGTCGAAAACGGAACTCGTATGAGAAAGTTATGAATTTTTGAAGTTCGAGGCACGTATACCAAAGCTTATCCGAAGGGAGCCTGGGGATGCGAGGTACGCCCAGCGTACATGTCGACAGCGAGGTACGCTCCGCGTTGGAAGAAGTTACGCCCCGCGTACAGCTGCTTTCCTCGGTCCAGAAGAGGCCACGTCGCCCCACCCGAAGTTCGCCACCTGGCACCTTATCCGAAGTACGCCCAGCGTAGGGCCTTGGTACGCCCAGCGTAGTCCGAGGTCTCGCTGCTATAAATAGGAGGTCGAGGTTGCCGATCTTTTTTGCTCAAAATCTTTCTTTCTCTCCCATATTTTCTCGTTTTGCGTGCAAGAAATACCCCCGAGACCCGAAGCAAGTCCAGAAGCCCCGAAGATCCCGAGAAGTAAAGTTTCCGAGCCGAAACTCTGCCCGCGAGAAGCCCGGTTTTCAAGAAAAGCATCCCGGTTTTATCGGAAATGATTATTTTAAGAGACGAGGTGTTGTCCGATCATTTTCTTATCAAATGAGTGTATATTCGTTTTCTTCTAACACATAAATATGAAGTATTCTTTATAAAATACGTGCTATGTGTGTATATATTATTTGTTTATCTGAACTAGTTGTTGAATGGATGTTTTGTACAGGTTTTAATGTGTATATAAATGTATATATTTTATCTACTAATATGTTGGGTAGAACATGGGTAGACAGTTGGTGTGTGATGAAATAAAATGATGAGAGGCCTCGATGTTGTTGTTGATCTAGTCATCTAGCGGAGTATGGATGACGACCACGGACTCTTTCTAGACAGTCCAGTGGAACGCTAGCAGGCTCATAACCTGTAGGTGTTGTGAACGATGTGTTCAGTGGTGTACTCCATCCCCCTCATGGTTGCCTTTAGGACATTTATTGTGGAGGAAACCCCTTTGCAGTAATGTTTGTCCCGATGAAAATCCTAGATTAGGTCCCTTGTAATAGTTGTTGTCATAGGGACGTAAAGTGAGGATAACGGGAATGGGTAATCGGGTTATTGTTGGTTGGTGAAATTAAATATAATTATTTATTGTGGGTTAAAACCCCTATATGCTCACCAGGCTCCCAAGCCTGGCCCACTTAGTTTTTCTTTGTATTACAGGTAGTGGCACGAGAGCATAAGTTGGATGTCATTGTCAAGATATTTTTGGATTATAGACCTGTAGTTATAAGTAACTGTTGTAAGGTCTATTTTGTATTGTTTATGCTTTTGATCGGTATCGGAACATGACATCCCGAGATTTTGTTATATAATGAAAAATACATTTCTTTAAGAAATGCTTTGATAAACTTTATTTTATCATGTTTTGTTTTGGGGACAAATTTCCGCAACTCTTTTAAATCAATGGATTTACTCTGAAATTATTTTAAAAGCATAAATGAAACCGGTCTTTTCTGGCCGTGATTTTGGGGATGTCACATTAGAGAACACATTCATTGATATTTAACAGAAAACGAGTAGAAAACATTCTTTAGAAAACAACCATATAAACTATATCTTATATAGTTTATGAAACTGACCTACTGAGTATTTATTACCTAGTAACTTATCAATATTCTATACATAATCATCAATATAGCATTTGTGAGACTACCTTCATGTACTTTTCCAAGTACCAACAAAAGTCCTGAAACTATAACCAGAATCTCCTTGAGTGGGAGCGTGACACTTGTGTATAGATCTATACGGGATTGAAAATCCCGCACTAGAGCTGCTTGAAATAGCTATGTCGGCAGACCTGTGGTGACAAATGTTGTAGCTTTTGCGACGCCTGAAGAACGTCGTGTTCAAGACATCTTGTCATAGTATGGTTATAATAACTCACAATTTGGTATTGAATTAAATGATTAGTGTATGAATAAGTAAAACTTCACATAGTTTTATTTTTGTAAAACTATAATACAGTATTTTACCAGTTTAAATACGCAAATACTTTTTTCGTATTGGAAAACGCCTTTTCTTTATGATTTTATGTAAACTATAATACAGTATACCATTAAAAACCAGAAACTTTCACCCTGTTTGCTTACCGTATAATACATCAGAAAATATAGGATTTTCTGGGGAAAAACGTGTTTACTTTATCCAATAACGAGAAAACGGATTTGAGTTATAAACTAATACTTATGAACTCACCAGCTTTAATGCTGATCCACTCTTTCAAAATAACTTGTATTCTCAGGAATCCAGTAGACATGTACACTCCCGGAGCTTTTGAGAAGACAGCCTAGACCGTGTTGTGTCTTTTGTCTTTTACTATATCTACTTTTGATGTCGAATATCTAATGTATGAACACTTATGTAAAAACTTATACATTATTAATGTAATGGTTGTTTGTACTTTGATTACTATAATTCATGTGTTGTGATACTTAACATGACGTCCTCCGCCCCCGAACGTTTCCGTCGTTCCGGTTTGGGGGTGTGACAGATTGGTATCAGAGCATTGTTTATAGTGAACTCAGTATATCAGTCATAAAAGATATATAACTATAAACACATTGGGATGAAAACACTCTGACCAAGAGTTATACTTTAAAATATAACAATATTTTATAAAAGTATAAGTACATGCAGAATATATATATATACTAGAACGAGTATCACAAGAAGAACAAAACAAAAGTATTTGGATGTTGGACACTACAGTTAAACCTGGACAGTTATGTAATCATATCTGGGATCACTATAGCCTAATCAACTATATTTTTTTGAGATATGACCAACATGTGTTTGGGGGTGATTGTAGTGTTGCAACAAGTCTAAAACTTACCTAGGTACCAGAAGAATTCTAGAATCAAACATAAAGTTTAAAATACTATAGGAGTATTTTATGATGTCATAGCAACTAAACTGAAAACTTATCAACTTCATATATCTAGAAGTTCAAGAATCAAACATATAATTTAAAATACCATAGGAGTATTTTGAGTGCCATAAATAACTTTTGTGAAATTTTAAAAAGACCTTTTCTGGTAAGTCTATAATTACTAAGTGTATACGTTAGGGTTATATATAGTTGAGATTTTATAGACTTAGAATAGGTGATTTTCACTCTACTTCCTGTTCCTTGGTTGGTTGTGGTTTTAGAGTAGAATCACTTATTCGAAGGTCTATTTGATATGTATTATATATAATCTATACACACTTCGTGATTATAGAAAGACCAGAAAGGATCATCTTCATAAAAATTTAAGTTTTATTAATCTCATAGATTCTTTAGACATTCCCATTCTCGTATAAACCACTTAGATAGATGTAGCCACTCCAACGATCAATAGAAGTGTCAACGAGGATCCAGCAAAAATTTCATTAGGAGGATTCCGATATAGAATCAGATAAGGAGTAAAGAAACTATAGAAACCACCAAGTACCTTTACCTTATTAAGGGCACCGATGAGAAGTTCGCATGAACTTTCGGGATCCAAACCCTCCATTATGAAGTAATGAGGGATCAGTGCCAAAACCTGGAGTATGACGGTACAAAAATTCAATATACCTATGAAGAAGAAGGGCACCATATAGATACCAGGAGCGAACAAATCTTTACTTCCCTGAGTAGAACGGAGAACAGAGGAAAACCACGCGTGATGCATGCGAAGTGTTTGAGTACCTTTTGTGTCACTCTAATAACTAATAAATTGATACAACCTAGTGAGTTAGTATTTATACTACTCACGTTAGGTATTAAGCTTATCGCCTTTTCCCGTCACGACTGATAACAGTAAATCGGATCACGAAATCTCAATTGAGAGTGATTATTTCTACAAATTCATAAGTCTATTTCATGTAGACATTGTTATGAATTGTTTTCAAATCTTTTCGAAAGTTGGAACATGATATCCAACAATCCAAGATAACTTAGTTCGGACGATACTCGGTTTGTAACCATTCTAGAAACTTACTTTTGTTCTTTACCAGGACTGCATCATAGGGATGTAGGTTGAAACATTGAGAACCGTATAACCAAAACGTCAAATTTATATGTAGATATAAATGATTAGAATACATCTAGAGACAACCATCGTTGCTCACGAGCTCATTTTCTTATTGTGTAATAGAATCATGCCTCCGAAGAAACGTAACCAACCCTCCGGTAAAACACCAATCCTTCAGATAGATTCGGCTATGTTTCAAGCTGCAGTCACAGCAGCCGTAGCAGCTGTCATGGCTCGCCTAAATGCTAACAACGCAAATGTTAGTGGAAATGTAATCGGCAATCCCGATCGTGGTGATGACCAATTTCAGCAATGAGTGCCTACTTGTAAAGACACTCCGGACATCAAACCTAATATCCTGAAACGAAAGTCCGAGAACGAGAAAGGTAGTTGTTCAACTCAAGGACCTACCGAAGGGAAATAAACTGGGGCAATCAATACCCCCATTAGCCCTGCTATCCCAACACCGACCACACCATACTGAGGAAACCTCCAACACTGCAGCAAGTGCAACTAACATCATCATGGAGTCTGCCGAGTGCTGCATTGCAATAGATGCAACATGAAGGGGCACACCGCCCGCATCTGTAGGACTTCGGTCGAGTTCATCACTTCAACTACCAATGTTGGAATCAGTCCAATATGTTATTTATGTGGCTAAATAGGACATTTCAATAGGGATTGTCCAACAGAGAAGAGTAACGGGCGAGCAGGAGGAGTTTGACCCCAATGCATGGGGAGGAATCAAAGAACCCTGCTATATTTTTGGTACGCTTCCAAACCCCAATAATTAATTATAACTATGATTACTCTCTCGTTCTAACCAAATTGCAGCACTCATATAAAACTAGGAACCCTAGCAGGTAAGCTATGATGACTTAGTGTATACATTAGAGTCATTTATAATTAAGATTTGTAGATTTAGAGTGAGTGATCCCGCCTCATTTCCTGTTCCTTGTTTGTTTGTGGATTTAGGGCAGGGTCGCTCAGTCAATTGTCTTACCAATCTTAATTATACATGACTTGTGTACACCAAGCGGTTATAGAGAGACCTAGTAGGGATCGTTTCATGAAAGTTCATTATTTCAAATTATCAGAACCCGCGTATTGTTGGTGCTCGTTAATTTCAGATCAAAAAGTTCGTGGTAATAATACCAAAGGACAGAACCGAAAGCACTAAAAACATATGTACATAATTAGCACATCGTCCTAATAATCTTTTCTTTCAAATCGACTTAATATCTATTACGTCGAGGAGTTTCGACATCGTCAGTCGACATGGTTTGACTTGGTCCTCACCATGCAAAATTCCTTTGCTGTGTAAAAGAACTTTTCCATTAATCAACCGTCAAACAAAATTCTTTTAATCTATAACAGCAAACCTAATACGAACGCTTATATCATCTATCGCTTCAAAACTTCATAAGTACCCATGCGAGGGGTACCACGCCCTTCTAGTCTACTCAGTAGAAAGGAAACTTGAAGCGAAAAGCACCAAACACCCGAACTATCCCCAATAGATCTCATGAGGTTAATCTATCGCTGCTAAGTGTATACGCGAGAGTGGTATATAATTTAGACTTAACAAGATTTAGGATGTGTGATTCCTCCCTATCTCCTGTTCCTTGTCTGGTTGTGCACCTCGGTTAGAGTCACCCATCCGAATGTTTTGTCAAATCTAAATTATATACGACTTGTATACACGAAGTGATGGTGGATGAGCCAAGTATGAGTCTTATCATGAACTACAGAGTAAAAACCCGCAGGCTTACTACAACAACCGGAAATACCTGATTGGAAGTGGTAGCGAATTACAGTAGACTTCATAATCAAGTTACCCAAGGCAACAGGTGGACTTGATGCCATTTTGGGTGATCGTCAACAGATTAGCCAAGTCTGCGCACTTCCTGCAATTTTAAAGAAACAGGCAAAATAGAGAAGTTAACTAGAACGTGTATCCGAGAGATTAGTTAGACTGCACGGTGTTCCAATATCGGTTATCTCCGTTAGAGATAGTAGAATCATCTCCCAGTTCAGGTAGTCACTTCAGAAATCTTTGGGAACTAGGCTAGTCATGATGCATAGCCTACCATCCACAAACCGACAGACAGAATGAGAGGACGATTCAATCATTAGAAATCATGATGAAAGCATATGTGATCGACTTTAATAAAGCATGGAATACCCATTTATCAACTAGTCGAGTCCTTTACCATAGTAGCATTTAAAGTTGCTCCATTCGAAACCTTCTATGGTCGCAAGTACAGACCCTCTCTGCACTGGACTAAAGTAAGTGACACGCAACTAGCTAGAGGCCCAATTTCCAAACAGCACCCTCGCTGGTGCGGAAATCATACGAGAAACTACCGAGAAGAGAGTATGAATCTAGGAGCAACGTCAAGTTTCCAGAGTCAGATAGAAAAGCTACGCCTTCAAAAGGAAAAAACCCTTGGAATTCCAGATTGGTGACCTCGTCATGTGAAGATCTCACCCCGAAAGGGCATGATATGCTTCGGAAAGCGTGAAATACTAAATCCAAGGTACATAAGATCATTCTAGATTCTTACTAGAACTGATCCAGTAGCTTATAGACCCCGACTACCTCGAGAATTCAATAACGTACACTCTACCTTCCACATCTTTAACTTGAAAAAGCGTTTTACGACGAGACTCTTGTTACCCCACTCGATTAGATCGAGGTAAACGAGAAACTCAACTTTGTGGAAGAATTTGTAGAAATCCTAGACAGTGAAGTCAATAGGACTAATCAAATCCCTAGCCCGATAGTGAGAGTCCGCTTGAGTGCATAGCGAGGACCCAAATTCATCAGAAAAATAAGTATCTACCTCTTTTCCCTTCGTCCATGTGTATCTCTTAGGCTTACTTTTGGGACGAAATTCCATCTAACGGGGGGATGATGTCACAACCCGAAATTTATGTCCTGTAAAGTCAAACACAACAACCAAAGGTCAAATTTATAGGTTTCTAAGCCTAGTATAAGTTAGGGTTGTGTGTTAGGAAGTGAACCACTAAGGAAACGAGTTCGGAGTATAACATGCGGTCCTTAAACCTCATCAAGTGAGGTTCACGGGCGCAAACCATGTTCACGGTCGTGAACCCTTCTTAGGCCGTGAACTATACCTCATATATATGAGTTTACTTCATTTTTCTTTCATTCTTCTTCTTCTATCCGTGATCTCTTCCATTCTCTCTCAAGTATCATCATCAAGAACACTCTTTTCTTCCCTTAAACCTCCATTTTGTTTTGTATCTTCTTGGAATACAACAAAGGGTCTTCAAGCACTCACCAATCAACAAGATCTTCGAGTGTTCTTCACATCTTTGGGCCGTGAACCCTTCATAGGGCCGTGAACCTTCATCAGGGCTGTGAACCCTTCATGTTTAGGCCGTGAACACTCAAGTGTTCTTGGGTCGTGATCACTCCATAGGGCCGTGAACTCCATTTCAGTCTCCTAACTTGCTTCTAACACTCTTTTGGTGAGTTATTCTTTCATCCTAGGTTGTTTGCTAAACACCTTTGTGGTTAGATTCACTAATTTCATACCTATATATATCATTATATGTTAGTTAGGACTCGTTTATGCTTCAGGACTTCACTCATGAAACTTATCATCATTTATCGATCTTTCATTCAAATCACTCACACCAGGTGAGTTCATACCCCTACTTTTTCATGATTTTTAACTGTTTTAGGGGTGAATACCAGTTGAACACAATGAAAATTGTGTTAATATCTAAAATGCTTTTAAATGTTTTTAAAGTTTTTAAAGTTTTTAAATTGTTTTAATTATCAAAAATTACATACTTATATATGTGTAAATTATATAATTTGGATTCATAAAGATTTAGAATATATAATTTGACCTCATTTCTTGTTCCCTGTTTGGTTGTGGGCTTGGGGTAAAGTTATATAATCGAAGGTCTAATTAATCACAATTATATAAATATTACGTTTATATAAATATAAAATGGTTTTCTAACTATTTGGTACAAACAGTGAACTTCATTGGTATTTAATAGAAAACGAGTAGAAAACATTCTTTAGAGAACACATTCATTGGTATTTAACAGAAAACGAGTAGAAAACATTCTTTAGAGAACACATTCATTGATATTTAACAGAAAACGAGTAGAAAACATTCTTTAGAAAACATCAATCAGAAAACAACCATATAAACTGTATCTTATATAGTTTAAGAAACTGACCTAGTGAGTATTTATTACCTAGTAACTTATCAATATTCTATACATAATCATAAATATAGCATTTGTGAGACTACCTTCATCTACTTTTCCAAGTACCAACAAAAGTCCTGAAATTATAACCAGAATCTCCTTGAATGGGAGCGTGACACTTGTGTATAGATCTATACGGGACTGACAATCCCGCACCAGAGTTGCTTGCAACAGCTAGGTCGGCAGACCTGTGGTGACAAATGTTGTAGCTTTTGTGACGCCTGAAGAACGTCGTGTTCAGGCCATCTAGTCATAGTATGGTTATAATAACTCACAATTTGGTATTGAATTAAATGATTAGTGTATGAATAAGTAAAACTTCACATAGTTTTATTTTTATAAAACTATAATACAGTATTTTACCAGTTTAAATACGGAAATACTATTTTCGTATTGGAAAACGCCTTTTCTTTATGATTTTATGTAAACTATAATACAGTATACCATTAAAAACCAGAAACTTTCACCCTGTTTGCTTACCGTATAATACATCAGAAAATATAGGATTTTCTGGGGAAAAACGTGTTTACTTTATCAAATAACGAGAAAACGGATTTGAGTTATAAACTAATACTTATGAACTCACCAGCTTTAATGTTGATCCTCTCTTTCAAAATAACTTGTATTCTCAGGAATCCAGTAGACAGGTACACTCCCGGAGCTTTTGAGAAGACAGCCTAGTACCGTGCTGTGTCTTTTGCCTATCTACTTTTGATGTCGAATATCTAATGTATGAACACTTATGTAAAAACTTATACATTATTAATGCAATGGTTGTTTGTACTTTGATTACTATAATACATGTGTTGTGATACTTGACATGACGTCCTCCGCCCCCAAACTTTTCCGCCGTTCCGGTTTGGGGGTGTGACAATATCCGATGGTAGGTTATCGGCGACGATTAATGGCGGATCAAGGTGGCCGGCGTTGGTTTATTGTTGTTTTAGTATTGAATTTAATATGTTAGAACTTGTTTTGATTATTGTTAACAAATTATTTAATGTTCTAAAAATATTTTGATGGTCTATTGATGAATTAAGTGGTACACAGTTTTCAAAGATTACGGATTGGTTTGAAATCAGATGATATACAGAAAATATATTTTGATTATTTTCAATGTCTTAAACATACGATTTTACATCTTGGCTAAAAATATAAAGAGTTGAAATAAATAAATAACCTTGAAATATGTTACCAATAATTACATCTCTACTGCTAAGTGTTAAGTCCTAAACTAATAGACTTTTATTTAGAGTAAAACGAAGCTAAATGTCCAATAATTATTAGGTTTTGTTTAAATTTTCAACTCATTTAATGAAATTGAAATTTATTAACTGATTTCACCCTGCAAAGTTTTTTAAAAAGAATATTAATAATTAATAATTAATAATTAAAACCTAAAAGCTCTTTGGAATTATCGGACTTGGGTTGCTTGCAAGTGATAATTGAAAAATGTGACTTCTTTCGGGGGTAGATTGTTGGAAGTCTAAGTTGTCCAATGATGGTTGTTTCTACGTTCGTTTCGACGTTCATGACCTTTGTGCCGTCATTGAAGGTAACCCTACGATATGGCTACAAATCGTGCCTCTTAAGGTCATTTCTTTTATGTGGCGTGCTTGTTTGAACCGGATTCTATCTGCTTTAGCTCTTGTGAAAATAGGTATTCAAGTTCCTTATACTTCTTGTGCTTTGTGTAATAGTGGCTTAGATGAGATTAATCACATCCTCTTGAAGTGTCACACTTCATGTGAGGCTTTGAGTTGGATCCTCAACTGGTGTAAGATCCCTTCACAACATTTCGATTTGGCGGTGGAGTTTTTTAACTTTGCAGCAATGTGGGGTTAATATCCCAAAAAAGAGAAAGATTCTTCTTTCCATCTTTTATGGATTTCTATGGTGCATGTGGAAGGCGAGGAATGAGAAAAGATTCAACGGGACATAAATTTCTGCTCATAAGATGGCGGACAATGCCTTTAATTTGGTGTCCGATCAGGTTAAACATAGGGGTAGTTTTAGTAATTATAATTGGGTGGATTGGTGTTGTTTCCCTTTCAAAATTTTGTAATTTTATTTTTTTTCTTGCTGGTTCCGAAAAAAATAACGAATTTATTTTATTTTTGAAAAATTAAAATAAATACACAATTAGAAATTAGAGTATCATTTTTTTCGCTTGCAATTTTCATGTTACTTGGTATATATTTGTGTATAACCCATTTATACGGCCCATTATATGCTTGGCCCTTTCATGTATTGCTATATAAATGTCTTGGATCCTTTGTAATCAATGAGAAGATTACATTTCATTCAAATATTATTATGGTATCAAAGCTGATTTCTTAAAATCACTCTTCATATCCCTCTCTTTTCTCTATACAATCCGCAGTACTCATTGCCACCACCCTAACCCTAGTCTTCTTCCTCCATCAGCTTCCATGGCAGCCATAAATCCCCTTCTCACGAAGCTTTCTATGTTGCAAACACAGAAACCTATGTCACGCTTGTTCTTGACCTCAGAAGAACCAACTACGACTCTTAGAGGGAGCTCCTTGGTAATCATTGTGATGCCTATGACTGTGATTCTAAAAAGGTTGCAAACGCTTCACCATGGCGTGTCATGGCTTCAATGCATGTACTTGACGCCACACCTTGATAAAATACCGCCTTAAGTCATATATGTATATAAATACGGATAATAGTAGAATATATATATATATATATATATATATATATATATATATATATATATATATATATATATATATATATATAATTAGTAATTTAACAAAATTTTCGCCTTAAGTCATGTATTAACAAACATTGTGACTCGCCACGTCTCATAAAGCTTGAGGCTTGACATTGCCGCCACGACATGTATCGTGTTATTTAGAACATTGCTTATTACGGCATAGAACACATTGAAGCTAAGTACGATGAACCAATCACAAAACTAACTGATCCATAATTAAAGAAAGTTGATGGTGTGGTGAAAGGTTGGATCTATTCCACTCTCTCACAAAACCTCCTTAACATCATCAAGAAGGAGACCAATGCTCGTCAAGTATGGCTCAACATTGAATGACTTTTTCGTGACAACAAAGATTCGTGAGCCATACAGTTGGACACCGAACATCAAAACATATCAATGGGGGATCTCAATCTTATATCCGACTACCAAAAATAAAGTCCATTCCCCACCTCCTCTAGAACCTAAGTCATGATGCCTAGGTAACCAATACGAATCTCATTAGTTAGACTATTAATGGCCTTCCCCTACGGTTTGACAATGTTTTTAATATCATTCATCACCGAAATTCGTTTCCTTCTTTTGAAGAAACAATGTCCATTTTAATGTCGGAAGAACAAATAATTTTGTTTTCATGAGGTCCCAATGTTTTGCATAATAGAGGTCATTCATCATCGTTGAAACTCCTCCATACCACCTTTATGGACAGACAAATGGGAGAAGGGGGCAAGCACCGACAACAGCAGCCAAACGGGTGCATGCAACAGCAATCGGTAAACAGCAGCAACAACAACAACAACAACTTTGTGCAACACCCACCCCAACAGTATAGGTGGGTCTTTAATCCTCCTCCTGTCTAATTCCAACAATGGCACAATCGATACAAAATCCATTTTCAATGGTTCGGCCTACCTCAGTCTTAATAGAATTAGTAGCCCACAACGTGTCTTCTTGGACCCACTTCCTATCACTAGTCCAACGCACCACAAGACCATCTTGCTACTAATTCTACTATAAAATTTAGACGGCCTAATGTCACTCCACCATGGTCTTGGTTCGGACCCAAACAACAACCCACAACATCACCTCAACTTTTTAGCTAAAGGCTCTTCAAGAACCAAGTGAATGGGTGATGGATACGGCCGCCACATACCACATTCATGCAAATCAAGATATACAACACTCCATTTATGATGAACATGTATCTCATTATATACTAGGGGACGGGTCCAAAATACATGTAGTCACGACCTGACACATCAAATTTCCTCTTAAAACTCTTCACCGCTCACTTTACCTCAATAATGTGCTTATTACTATTTGATTATTAAAACCCTTATTTGTGTGCATAAATTTACTCTTCAAAATAAATGTTCAATTAAATTTGACGAATTTGGTTTTACTGTCAAGGAGTACAAAAATTACCAAACCCTAATCTGATGTGACAGTGAATAGTCTACTCTACGTAGTTCTTTCTCAATATTCTCAAGTTTTTGTTTCCGTAAGCTACAATGTACGACACCAATGCCTTGGTCATCCCAACAACAACATTTTTTAATCTTTAATTTCCAATAATTTGATTCCTTGTAGTAAACCTATTTCTGATGCTTTGTGTCATGCATGTCAACTTGGCAAACATATTAAACTTCCTTTTGGTACTTACGATTCTATTGTTTATAACGCATTCAATATTTTTCACTCTTATGTTTGGACATCTCCTATTACTAATGTCTATGGGTTAAAATATTATGTCATATTTCTTTATCATTAGAAACATAATCTTTGGGTTTATCCTCTACGACAAAAATCTAACGTTTTCTCAGAATTCTGTAAATTTTCTACTTACATAAAAAACCAATTTGTAACACACTGATTTTTAATACAAGGTTTTTCATCTTTATAAAAAGAAAAACCACCAAAGTCATAGAAACCATGTCATGAAAATCCCAGGAAAATCAATACATCCATTTAATATCAGAGTATCAAAACGTAAAAATCATAAAATCTGCAAGCCAGAGTGTACCATCAAGCATTCATCCTCCTGTGATTATCTGAAGTACTTAAAACATATTTAATCCACAACTGTAAGAACGAAGCTTAGTGAGTTCCCAAAATATTACATACAACTCAGAAAAATAAATAGTCATGAGTTATTACCAACCCTGTGGATTAGCAGCACATTTCAGGGGTTATCAACAACCATGATGACTATCAGTAGTGCCATGGACTCACAGCATTCCAAGAGATATCAGTCATACAATTTCACAAATAACATCAATCAACAAATAAGATCCAGCTAGCCAGTATGCATACACTACTACACGTGTAATATAGTGATAAGGGTCACCTTGCGAATAACAGTTAGAACTATAATAGCTCTTACACACGGTAGATAGGAGCAACAAGATACCTAACAGCAGTAAAGATACACCCTTTCAGCTTACACCCATAAACCCTAGTCTGACCCAGAAGTCAACCATGGTTAAACAGTCAACCATGGTCAAAAGGTCAACCCTGGTCAATTCCAGCTTGCGGTCACATTGTGACCACCCATAGGTCACGTCGTCACAGGTAAAAGATAGAATAGTCGCGACCAGCTAATCTCACGACATGACATGCTTGCTCTGGATAGTTTTAATCATTAAGCTCTTAATCCCTTAAGCCACTCTTTGAAACTTTCCATAGGTTCTTCCCTAACCCTAAAGACTATAAAAATCATGGCTTTTCAGTCATGCATATCCAACGCATGACTTGGACACGAGCTAGGTCAATAAGAAGGAAAATGAGATCAAGACTCATGCTTGGAGTCTAAAACCAACACCAAATCTCAGATCTGAAACATATCCTAGAGAAAATGTCTCAATGATCCATAAAGTTGCTAAGTTTATAGGTCTCATGCATACTATCCTACCCAATCATGAAAAGAGAAGCATAAATCATAGATCTAGCATGCATAATAGGTAATTGCAATAGCTTTAGGACTTACAAAGGTCCAAAAGCCCTACAAGATGAAGAGGTAGAAGCTTGAAGACCAAAAGGATGCACCCAAGGAGTCTTCTTCTTCTTCAAAGAGCCAAAAACTACCAAAACAACCTTTAACATCAACAATGGAGGCTAAGAACTATTTGGGCAGGAAGGAGGTGATGGAGGCTGAGGGTGTGCAAACGCTAGCCTCCCACTTCTCTTAAATAGGGACAAAACACGGTATTAGGGTTTGCCTAATCTCACATCATGAGACCCTAACCCTCATGCTGTGAGCCTTAAAATGGCCACGTGCCTCAGACTGAAGTCACGTCTTGAGACCCTATCTCTCACGTTGTGACCTTCAAATTTTGGGTTTTTCATTCTTATTTAGCTTAAAACATTGAAATATTGAGTATTTGCATTAGATGTTACATTTCTCTCCCACTAGAACCATACATCGCCCTCGAAGTCCTCAGTCTCGAACAAAGTAGGATGATGGGTACGCATCTCCTCTTTGGGTTCCCAAGTCCACTCGGACCACTTTCAGTGTTGCCACTGCACCTTCAGCAAACCCACTTCATTGTTACAAAGGGTCTTCATTTTCCTGTCGATAATCGCTACTTGCCGCTCAACATAATTCAAGCAATCATCCACCTGAATATCATCTAAGGGTACTATGGCGGTCTCATCAGTCACACACTTCTGCAACTGGGAAACGTAGAAGGTGATATGAATCTAACTGAGCTCATCTAGCAATCCAGTCGGTAGGCCACCTTGCCTACCCTAACAACCACCCAGAATGGACCGATAAACTTGAGGCCCATCTTGCCCTTCTTTCTGAATCGGATAACGCCTTTCCAAGGTAACACCTTCAGGAGTACCATATCCCCGACCTGAAATTCCAACTCAAATCGACGTCGGTCGGCGTGGCTCTTCTGGTAACTCTGGGCTTCTGAAATCTCTGTCTAACCAATTGTATAAGTTTCGTCGTCTTGAGCATGATCTCTGTGCTCCCCAGAACTCGCTGACCAACCTCTCCCCAAAAAGTCGGGGCCCAAGACTTTCTCCCATAGAAAAGCTCTAAGGGATGCATACCAATATAGGCATGATAGTTGTTGTTATAAGAAAACTCAGCCAGAGTTAGGTAGGAGTCCCAGCTCCCACTGAAGTCTATGAAACATGCCCTCAACATATCCTTGAGTGTCTGGATAGTTTGCTCGCTCTACCCGTCTGTCTGAGGATGATAAGCAGTACTAAAATGCAATCGTGTACCCAACTCCTCATGGAACTTCTTCCAAAATCTGGAAGTGAAATGAACATACCGATCTAACACAATCGAAGAAGGCACACAATAGTGAGCAACCACCTCTCGAACATAAATCTCTGCTAACTTCTCAGCAGAAGAGTTCTCACAAATGGCCAGAAAGTGAGCACTCTTCGTCAAACAGTCCAAAATAACCCATGTGGCATCAAAACACTTTGCCATATTCGGTAACTTTGTGATGAAATCCATGATGATCTGCTCCCATTTCCATAATAGGACCTCTAAGGGTTGCAGTTTTTCGTGAGAGCGCTGATGTTCAGCCTTGACCTTCTGATAGGTCAAGCACCGCTCCATGAACCAAGCTATATCTCTCTTCATACATGTCCACCAGTAACTATGTCTCAGATCATGATACATCTTTACCACGCCCGGTGTTGGGTCTAAGAGTTGCGTCATTGGGCATTTTCCTTCGGTCCATAGATATCACGGTTTGGGCCTGTCCAGCCGTGTTTATGACATTAGGGTTTAGTATATAAGATACATGCATGCATCGTTTCCTGGTAGCTTAATAATTATTATTCCTTTGTTGTACTGTAACCCTAGCACACCTCTACAGTAAAAGTTCTTCATCGAGCTCTTCTGAGGTGGAGCATATTAATCATTCAGCTCTTGTTTGATTCATCGTGTGTTCTTTACTTTTATTGTGTTTGACTTAATCTGTTACAAATCTAAACGATCTTAGAGAACTTAATTCTCATCAATTGGTATCAGAGTAGGGGACTGTGTAATTCATACGCATCTCTTCTGTTGGAAAGATCTCCTTAGGGTTTCCGCTTTTATTGAAATCGTTGAAGCCGTCATCTCATTATTGACGTTGTTCCATGTTTTAATAAACCCCTAATTCAATCTTACTAGTCTGGTTCTTGACAGATATTCAAAACAGGTTATCATGCCTCACGAAGATTCACAAACAAACCCCATCACCATATCCAACAGCATCGGATCTACTACGAGAATCCCGATTTTATACACTCAAGATTATGAAGTCTGGACGCATCACTTTGAAGACTATGTTCTTGGTTCAGAGGATAATGATTATCTAATCTGGGAAGCTATCATATTGGGTCCGTTTACTCACTCTGGAACAAACAGAATCATCAAAACTCAAAAGGAGTACAATCAGCTGATGATCGACGTGGATAACGTTCCTCAAGACGAGAAGGAC
Source organism: Lactuca virosa (assembly GCF_052849685.1). NCBI lineage: Eukaryota > Viridiplantae > Streptophyta > Magnoliopsida > Asterales > Asteraceae > Lactuca > Lactuca virosa. Next base: position 108,118,042 of record NC_136429.1, read on the forward strand.
AAACTGATGAGCAACATTAAAGCTTTGAGGATGATCAGATTTGCCTTGCAATCTGATACTTTTCGCCTGGTTAGTTCATGCACGACGGCAAAACAAATATGGGATAGGCTGAAGGAGTTGTATTCCACAGATGAGGATCTAGAGCATTCAATTCAAACTCTTTTGCTCTCTGAGTTTGGTGAGTTCAAGCAAAAGCCAGAAGAAAAACTTATTCAGTCGTTCGATCGTTTCAATCATCTTCTTAGCAAGATGATCAAGCATGGTATTGGAAGAGAAGTTATCGAGCAGAAGGTCACATTCATGAATGGCCTAAGGCCCGAATGGATGGTTGTGGTTTCGACTGTGAAAGCTCATGAACAGTTCAAAACCTATTCGTTGGCGAAGATTGTGGGAATACTCAAGTCACATGAAAGTGTGGTGACTAAGGAAACGAAGGTAGTGTCTAGTATGGGATCTTTGGCTCTTATATCAAAGGGCAAGAACGTGGCTGAAGAAGAAGAAGAGTTGGATCTCCCTGAATATGATCTAACAAATGATGAATATGCATTAATGATCTCAAATCCCAAGAAGTTTGCTCGCAAAAAGTTTCCCACCTCTAAGAACCGAAACTGGCAAGGGAGCTATAGTTCAGAAAAGGCGAAAGAAGGGTTAAGAATACTCCTCAGCAAGAAGAAGCAAAGAAGGAGAACAAGCTTGTGGGTGATTCCGGATATGATTGTAATTTTTGCCACGGCAAAAATCACTTTGCCAAAGATTGTATGTTGAGAAAGCTATCTGAGAAGAAGGATGGAGAAGATGATGAAGCATACCATTCACGCAAGCTTGAGGAAATAAAGAAGAAGAAAGCCTCTAACAATTCCATGAATGCTTTGATTGTGTAGGAAAACATTGTTGATGATGAGTTTGGAGGCGTAGAAGTCTGGTCCACAGACTCTGAAGATGAAGAAGTGCGTAAGCCCACGCATGGCACGGAATTTGTGGAAAAAGAAGGAAAGTCTGAGTTTGCAGGAAGATGTTTGATGGTGACTGCTGGAGTGTCAAGATTGAGAGGCTATACAACTGAGGGCAATAGTGAGGAAGCGAAGGAAAGACAAGACAAGCGCTTCGCCGCCAAACCAATGGGTGAGCATATCAACGAATGTGATCAGTTGATCAAGAAGGTACAATCCATACTCGAATCACTGAAAATACCAGTTACTAACTATGAAAAGGATTTAAATGAATTAAAATTCAAATTTTCTAGTTTAAGTGGTAGTTTAAAACAAAATCGCCAGCAAATTCTAACCTAACTGACCAAATCAGCAGGGTGTCTTCAGAGAGTGGGGAAAGGAGGATTTGGATAGAGCACAAGGAAGTGGAGTTAGTTAGGGCAAAAGACGAAATAATTTATTTACAACGTGATAATTTGAAGCTTTTGAAACAAAGGAACATTTTTTGCTTAATTGCTAAACGTCTTTATTTCAATATTACTCAGTTGTATTTGAATTGTGAGATTGAAGATAAGATTCACAAAATGATTTTGTCTTTCCTTGAATTAAAGGAAGACGAAATAGACGCAGATTGCTATAAGTGTGAATCGATTGTCTCATCAGAAGAAACTTCTGACGCCTACAGATTCGGTCTGGACAAAATCGAGTCCTTTATCAAGTCCAAAGACCATAAGGACATGCTTAAAAACCTTTTGGACGAAAATGATAAATTGAAAATCAAGACCGAAACCATGCAGAAATTTGATTCATTGAGTACCAAGTTGAGTTCAGAAAACAAGATAAATGTAGAAAACACTTCTAAATTTGACGAGGACAGTGATATGAGTGAAATTTCTGTAGAGGATGTGGTTGACTGTTCAGAATTTGTCAAAACCGAACCTACCAAAGGTCTTATATCTGAAAATTCAGTTGAGTTCGCTCGAATATCCCAAGATAAATCCACAGTTCTGAAACCAAAGGCAGTGGTTTATCAAAAATTACAAACAGTACCAAATCAGGTATACATCACAACAGGAGTTACTCAGAAACACACAGCCGAACTTACAGCCATAGTAAACGAAGATAATGCAGGTGGTTGTGATAATTATTTTTGGTCTGCTCCAATTGATAATGCAGACGAAACCGTTGGTTTATCAGAAAGAACATCATGGAGGGTCAAAGGCATATATGTGGCAGAACCACTCAACAAGCCTACAAGCTTTGATGTACCGAGCACAAGTGGTACTAAAGAAATTCCAAGCGAACCTATGAAGGCTGCAAGCGAAACCTCTTCATTGAAGAGCGAAACTCATGCTGAGAGACCGAAGCCAAGAGTAAACATTCACAAGTGTCAAAAGCAGCTTGCTGAACAAAAACACCAGCAAAATAGGAGATATCAAAAGAATCTCAATGAAAGGAAGCAGTTTTGGAACTCCCAAAACTCGAATTATGTTCGCATAGAAAAAGAATCAAATCACAAGGCGAAAGAAAAATCAAAGGCTAACTTTGATGCATGCACTCACTGTCAATCCTGCAGTCAGGCGAACCGAAAGACCAGTTTCGGTCCCAATTCTTGCAGCGACAAGAACCGAAAGACCAGTTTCGGTCCCAAAACTAGCAGTGATAAGAACCGAAAGACAAGTTTCGGTCCTAAATCCCATCCTAGTCATCCTCAACCAAAGCAAAATCCTAACAATGATATCAAGGGAAAAGGAAAGCTTGTCTCTGAAGACAAAAATCAGAAGAAGAAAACGTCAGCTAATCCTAGGAAACATGAAAACAAGTTTGTTAAGAATCAAAATAAAAATCCCCAACCTGATTCAAACAAAACTAACACTAACAAAGTCAAAGTTTTCACCGTCAAAAGGAAAGATGAAACCACCTTAATAAAACGAACTTATATGGTTAATCTTTCTGTTGCTATTCCCTGTTCTGTAAAAGGCTCACATGGACAAATTTGGGTTCCTAAATCTGCTTGAATTTTGTAGGTTATCAGTGATGAGCAGTTCGACGACAAATGGTATATCGATAGTGGTTGCTCGCGTCACATGACAGGGAGACGGGAAGAGCTGAGGGAGTTTCGGGCTTTAAAATATGGTGGTTGTGTCAAGTATGGAAACAACTCATATGGCACGATAAAAGGATATGTAATGATTACGAACGGAGATTTTTCCATTCGAAAGGCGGCATACGTGGAAGGATTGCAACACAATCTTATAAGTGTTTCGCAACTGGTAGTAGGGACTGGTCTGAAGGTCTCATTTGATGATGAAGGTTATGAGATTGTTGAAAAGAAAACTAAAACAGTTATGTTGAAGCCCCAACGCAAAGGTGAAATGTATCCATTGAATTTGAACCCAATACGAGGGAAGCCAGCTGTATGCCTTCTAACGAAAGCCCATTCTGATGAAAGCTGGCTATGGCATCGAAGACTCTCACACATTCACTTCAAAGACATCAACAAGCTGGTTCTTGGTGATCATGTACGAGGACTGCCACTTCTAAATTTTGACAAGGAACACTTGTGTGCTGCATGCGAAATGGGAAAGCAAAGCCGAAAAAGTCATCCCACACGTGTTAACACAAAGATCATCGAACCTCTTGAGCTTCTACATATCGATCTATGTGGTCCATCGGCCATAGAAAGTATTGGTGGTAATAAGTACATACTTGTTATTGTCGATGATTTTTCACGTTTCACCTGGGTTTTCTTTCTTAAACAGAAATCAGAGGCAACTCCACAACTCAAACTCTTCATAAAGCAGCTAGAAGTAAAGCTGAGAAAGATAGTGAGAAATGTCAGAAGTGACAATGGGTTAGAATTCAAAAACCATGACTTTGAAGAATTTCTGGCCGAAAAGGGAGTAACTCACAACTTCTCTGCTCCCTATACTCCACAAAAAAACGGTGTAGTTGAAAGGCGAAACCGTTCGTTCTGTGAAGCCGCCCGAACCATGCTCAGCTTCACTTCTCTACCTCTGTACTTCTGGGCTGATGCAATTTCTGCTGCTTGCTATACCCAGAACCGAACCTTCCTCAATAAGCGATTTTCAATCACACCGTATGAAATTCTGAATAATCGCAAGCCTAATGTGAAATTCTTCCATTTCTTCGGTTCTAGGTGCTTCATCTTAAACTCTAAAGAGAACCGAAACAAGTTTGATGTGAAGGCAGATGAAGGGATTTTTCTAGGCTACTCTCTTACCTCCAAGGCATATAGGGTTTTGAATAAAAGATCAAAGAAGATATAGAAAACCTATTATGTCACTTTTGATGACAATTTCGTGAAGAAACTTCAATCCAGCGAAAGTCCAGTGGAAGAGATCTTTCCACAAACAGGTCAAGTCACGGCTCCAGTAGCAAATTTGTTTGAAGAGTACACGTTGCTCTTTGATGAACCGGAAAATGCAATTCTTTCTGAAGCGAAATCATCTGATAACAAGGTTGACAACCTGAAGGAAATAATCAACGATGCTGCAAAAGCCATGGAAAGCGAACTCAAAGACCCAAGCGAACCCAAAGGCCCAAGCGAACCTCAAAGTCCAAATCTCAAGGTCCAAGCAAACCCACAAATGATCACCCTACTTTCCATGGGGAGGGTTCGTCTACATCAAAGTACTCAGATTTGCCTTTCTATGGGAGAACCCATCTCCAGCAATGAACCATGAAAGTCCAATCGAGGGGGAGAGTTCTGAACCTGATGTTGAAATTGTTTCAACGTTCGAGGGGGAGAATCGTAATACGAATGATGATGACAATCAGTCAGAATTTGAAGAAGAAGTAAATGCTGAATTGGATCCTGCTTATGATCCTAGCTACCCTCCTCTCACTAAATGGACAAAAGATCATTCGAAAACTCAAGTCATTGGTGAACCATCTGAGGGAGTTCTTACACGCTCTCAACTGAAAGCGAAGCAAACAGCTCTATTCTCTCAAGTGGAATTTTCTATGTTCAATTCATTTGTCTCCAAAATTGAGCCGAAAACGGTTAGCACTGCACTCGATCACTCAGATTGGGTACAGGCTATGCAAGACGAACTCAATGAGTTTGAGCGAAACCGAGTCTAGAGACGAATTCGTACACCAAAGGATGCATCTGTGGTTGGATTAAAATGGGTATTTCGGAACAAGATGGACAAAGAAGGGAACGTAATACGCAACAAGGCAAGACTAGTGGTTAAAGGATACTGACAGGAAGAAGGTATAGATTATGAAGAAACCTTCGCTCCTGTAGCAAGGTTGGAATCAGTTCGAATCTTTCTGGCATACGCTACTCACAAAAAATTTGAAGTTTTTCAAATGGACATCAAATGTGCGTTCTTAAATGGAGAACTAGAAGAGACAGTGTACGTTGAGCAACCACCTGGATTTGTGAACGAGAAGTTTCCCAATCATTGCTACATTCTGGACAAGGCAATTTATGGTCTGAAGCAAGCCCCGAGAGCCTGGTATGAAACTCTAACTCGTTTTCTAAAAATGTATAAATTCAAACAAGGTTCAGTTGACCCAACCTTCTTTCGCAAGAAAGAGGGTGAATACCTAATGATTGTCCAAATTTACGTCGATGACATCATCTTCGGTTCTACGAATCCTAGCTTAACAGCTGAATTCCGGAAGTTGATGGAGACTAAATTTGAGATGAGCTCAATGGGTCCAATTAACTTTTTCCTTGGACTGAACATAAGATAGGGACCCGAAGGTATATTCATCAATCAGGAGGCTTACACAAAGACCTTACGGGCGAAGTTCGGCATGACGGGAGATTCTAAAGTAAAGGTTCCAATGGCATTCAGACGAAGCTTACACCATCTCTGGAGAAAACGGCTGTTGATATGACACTCTATCGTCAAATGATAGGGTCTCTTATGTATCTAACTGCTAGTAGACCAGATATTATGTTTTCTGTCTGCTATTATGCCAGGTTCCAGGCTAATCCACGCGAACCTCATATGGTGGTTGTGAAAAATATCTTCAAATATTTGAAGCGAACCTCATCTCTCGGTCTTTGGTACCCGGCGAAATTTGGCTTTTTTGTTCAAGCATTTTCTGATGCCGATCTTGGAGGATGTGGTCTAGACCGAAAGAGCACGACTGGCGGATTTCAATTCCTTGATGGGAAACTCGTTAGCTGGCCATCCAAGAAGCAAACATGCGTGTCTCTTTCTACGGCCGAAGCTGAATACATCGCCGCAGCGTCTTGCACTTCACAGGTCATATGGATACAAAGTCAACTTAGAGACTATGGCCTAAACATGAAGAAGATTCCCCTCTATTGTGACTCAGAAATCGCTATTTGGATATGTCACAACCCAGTGCAACACTCGAAAACGAAACATGTAGCACTAAGATACCACTTCATCAAGGATCACGTAGAAGATGGTGACGTTGAGATCCACTTTGTTCAATCCGCTGATCAACTAGCCGACATCTTCACGAAGGCCTTACCAGAAGCAAGTTTCAATAAAATACTCCAAGGCTTATGGATGATGGAAGCTGAGTCAGTACCGAAACCACTTTCGTCTCATTAAATTTAAGTAAGCGAAATAGGGCGAACGCTCGGTCTATTTCTGTTCCAGATTTTTCGAGAACCGAAATGAACCGAAGTCTCGATCCATTTCGCTTCATCTCTCCAAAGGTGAGGTTTCGGTTGTATACTCTGTATTCTATGTATACTTTTTCTCCATTCATTTTATGTTTTTCATTTCTTTTCATAAAAACCAAAAATATTTTTCCTTTCTGTTTTTATTTTTTTTCAGAAAATTGATAAAATTCAAAAATATTTTCTTTTCTGTTTTTATTTCTTTTCAGAAAAATTGATAAAATTCAAAAATATTTTATTTTCCGTTTTTTTATTTCTTTTCAGCAAAATTCATAAAACCCAAAAACATTTTTCTTTTGTGTTTAGTTTTATTTCTTTTTCTCATATAAAAACAAAATCCCAACAATATCACACGGAAAGGACTCTTGGATAACTTCCACTGATGGAGTTGGGGCAGGTATAACTCTCTTTATCTTTGTACTAGCTACATGTCCCTAGAAGCATGCTGCTGCATGTTGTCCAAAGCCTCGACAACTCTAAGTGAAGCCTTACTGATTCAATATATACAAATTGTTTCTTCCCAATAAGGCTGCTAAAATCACTCAAGTCATGAGCTACCTTACTCTTCTCATATTGTGTTTAGAGTTTTCTGCTCGGTCCTTACTATATAGCAGAGCGACTTTCGGTTCTTTAACCACCTTACACTTTTCTCCATCACTTTCAATTCATAATAGTAACCCTTGAGACTCTCAGAATCTACCACTGAGGTTTATGGTTGCACAAAATCTGTGTTCATGATCTTAGTTTCGTCAACCACGATCTAATTGAAACCCAAAGTCCAACACCTACAATGAATTGACGGTGAACAATCAAATGTTCTAGTTTTCACCCAAGCATTAACGAAACCACTATTAGTGGTTGGTACCAAGACATCTCCTTTTATTTTTGAGCGTTCTTTATGAAATTGTCTAACACCAGGACTTTTCTACCCAAAAGATCCAGTTTTTTTTTTTTGAGATTTCTATAATATCACCAAGTCACTGAAAATTGATCAAACCTACTTGTTTTATAGGCTACACCGGTCTCACAAGTACTTCAACCAACTTTCGGTCTTATATTAAGTTCCGTAGTTTGATTGAAGTGAAAGCCACCCTATTAGCCTTACACCGAAAAGATGCCTTTTAATGCTTCTTAATAAGCATTTGATCGTATTTCAATGGGAAACCACACAGACACTTCTAGGTCTCTCTTGACTTTGAAGGAAGAGATTTGTGCCCGGGATCCACAGATTTGTGTCTTAATTGACATCACTTAAATCCCACAAATTATTTGCTTTATTTCTTTTTCTTTGGCACACTCTTGCACGAAGATCTTTATGATTTTCCACAAGTCTTGATCGTGGTACTAATGGCTATTTCTCAGATACAATGTTCGGTTCAATATGTTGTGGTGGTACACAATGTTTGGAAGCGAAGCCTAGACGATTCTAATGAAAGCGAAAGGGTGAGTCCCATTTCAAAGGGAATTTGAAGAGTTTTAAAATCAAAGAGGCGGGGAATGGATAAGATCTTCAAAGGCGCGTGAATTTGAACCGTTTCCTTTTCTCACGCCGCCTGACGCCATTGTCACACTCTTCAGAGTAACAGTTGTCACATCACGCTTTTTCAGGTGTCGATTCAGAAAATCGTGTAATCATCACTCCGGATTTTTCTCTCTCCTGGTAATCGTATAAAGGGTTTTCCCACCTCCCTTTTACGTCTTTATCATTCCCAAAATCCTCTCGAGCATTAAACGGTGATTTCCCTCTACTGTTCATCTTCTTCACCTCGAGCTTCACCAATGGCTGACTCGTCGTCTCTTCAAGAACAAAGCGCACAGTCGTCGCTTCTCATCGTCAAGGCAAATCAAAACCTGATTATCGAACTGTCTCCTTTTCAGTACGATCCTTACATGCTTCAGGTGGTTGAATGTCTCAGATATTCACCACTTGTGATTGCTCTAACCAAGGTGGAATGTGTCCCGATGTCTTTCCTCTCTCAAGTCTATTCAACGGCGTCATACGATAAAGCCAAGGAGAGGATCTTCTTTCAGATTTTGGATCTGAAAACTTCGATTTCAAAAGCCCGGTTTTGCTCACTGCTAGGGCTATTCATCGACGACTCCATGGTCAACCCAGACTCGATTAGCACGACCCAGCTTTTCACCATCTTTTACGATATGGGGTATACTGAAGTTCTTACCACAGTGACAAGGTTCAAGAAATCATGCCTTCCTCCACAATGGAATGGCCTATTCACTCTTCTTTTCAAAAGTTTATCAGAGAGAGTTGCAGGTTCCGACGGAGCAAGCAAAGCGTTTATGACTGTTCTCTATGGTCTTTACCACGGGATCTACATGGACTATGGGTCTATTCTCTGGACTCAACTGGTACAAAGCCTTACATCGTCTTCTCTTTATTCTGAAATATCATGTGGCAGGTTTTGGACCCTTGTTACTCACTGGGCAATGGAGAAATTCCACACTCCTACAATGACAGACTCTTTGATGTCATTTATTGCCATTTTTCACACAACGAAGATTATTGTCACCGATCCATCCAAGTATTTGTTCATTGGTTCGGTTCCTGAATCAATGTACAAGTGTGTGTCTGGGGAAAGTAAGGTTATCAGCGAATACAAGAAGCTTCCTCCTACAGGACCGAGGCAGCTCACTCCTGAAATGCAAAGCTCATTGGATGTTGCTGATAAACCAACAAAACGAGGGAAGAAGGCTGAACGCAAAAGTGAGAAGGAGGACCTTCTTCTAAAGCTGATCTGCCTAAAAAGCGAAAGTCAGAACACGCAGCCACTTTTGTTCATAAGAAGCGTAAGATCAAGAAGAAGGCCCCCAAGCCAAAGACTTCGTCATCAAGTGATTCAGAGTATGTTCCTTCTGATCATCAACCTGAACCAGAGTCCAGCGACAGTGAAGATTCTCAAGAGGAGAGTTCGCTCAGAGGAGATTCGCCTCCCCCTTCACCAACTCATCAGGGTAACCGAAACACACCCCCTTCCTCTCCTACTCACTCTGTTCCTATCACTATTGCTCCATTCCCTCCTCCAGTCTCTTTTCAAGCTGCAACTTCTATACCAATACCAACCCCATTATTCACCGAAATTACCACCATTACTACTACTCCAACCGAACCTCAAGTTCGTGTCAACGTATCTGATACGGGGGCACCTACTTCAGGGACCGAAACCCCAACAACTTCTAAACCTCTCTCTCCACCTCCTTCCAACGAATCTGACACCGTTCTCGGTGGGGAGGATGCCGACTTTGATTCCTTCTACTTTAGCCCCTACAGAGTTCAAAGTGATGATGATGATGATGCTCCTGTAACGAAACGATATTTAAAAGACCTTAATGAGAAATTTGACAGGCTTATTGCTTCTGCATCTTCTTTTACTACTGAATACTCAGAAGCAGTAGTCAAGGCTTTGTTCTCTACTTTGGTCAAAGAGCATCAGGACTCCATTGATAAAGCTACTAAAGCTGTCGATGCTTCTACCTCTTCTTGTCAGAAAGCAACTGCAAATGTCCAACAAATAATTGCAGATGCTCAAGTATTTTTGGATTCTCTACAGGCAGCTGCTCAAAAGAATGCCAATATGGTGAATGCTACAATTAAAGAACTCAATTCTACGCTTCAGGAGGAGCATAAGCATTTTGAAAGCATTCGAACGGGAATTCAAGCTGATAATGCACAGTTCATTTCTTCAGTTAAGGCTCGTCTTGATCAACTCCAGACCGAACTTGCTGTGGAAAACAAAGTCATGGATGAACTGGATCTTCGAACTGCTCAACTCAAAACTCAGACCTTGAAGCTTACTCATGCGACCAAAGAAAATGATGATCTCAAATCTGAAAGAGCAATTATTAAGAGCTGTGTTGGTGATGTGCCCTCTCTCGTGTCTAATCTTCTTGAGGCCCATGATTTGGTTCTTACTCTTACCATTCGACGGCACTTAGCTGAAAAGCTGAGACCAGCTCTTGAAATGTTGAGCTGCATTGAAGGTGTTCCGGAGACTGTTGTCCCTCCGAAACAAGGGGGAGAAGCAAATAAGAAACAACCCCTACAACCGAAAGTCACCACTGAACCGAAGTATAATGAAGCTTCGGGTTCGAGTGTGAAGGAAAAAAACAAGAAGATAGTTGGTGATAGTGATGAGGAAGAAACTGAAGTAGACGCTCTTAAAAGAAAGCAGTGTGATCGAGAGCTTGACGAAAATATTCGTATTGCAAAAGAAGAAGAAGAGAGGGAAAGGAAAATAAAAGAGGCTCATGACGCATTGGAAAGTAAAAAAACACTATTTCCTTTGTGGACATTGGAGAAACTGTTAAAATAAGCAATCGACTCTCCCAGCACTCACTGGCTTGAACCGGTTTTCTCATTTGATCGAGAAAACTCAAAAGACTCTCAGTTTGAGATGCCTATTACCCGAAAGGCATTTGTGTTCCATTGCTTTGAGCCAATCGCCTCTATTCCTTCTCCTGATCCAAAGGTTGATCGAGAATTAATTGACTATTATCTCGCATTCTCTCAACCGCAATACTTGGCTTGGAGTGCCCAGAAGATCACAAAAGTCAAGGTATTGAAACCAACTTCGGCAGGGAATTTTATCAATGTGAAATTCAAAGTGACCCGAGGCTTTGACAACTCGGTTCATCTTATTTCCTTTGCTGATTTGCCAAACTTAAATCCACATGGTTGGATCCTCTTGAACAACATTCTGCTAACTGATCAACAACAGTACGAGCCCATTATCGATCACATCAAGCGAATGTTAGTTTCTTACATTCATGAGGTTTCCAAGATGGATCAAGAGATCACCTCTGCCTTAAGGAAGAAGCCCACAATCAAACCAATTGGGAAGGCAAATGATGTGAACAAGATGCAGATGGGAAAGACTGACCCGAAGTATCACACTGTCATGTTCACCAGAGCCGAAGGCCAAAAGTGCTTGTTCACTCTTGATGATAAACACCTGTTCTTCACTTCTTGTCTGGAGCACATTCTTGATATCACTCACAGGTGTAAGGTAAACAGTGAAGTTGATAAGAAAAAAATTTCGGATATGCTTCGGTGGTATATTGACTTCCGTCAGACTCTTCTTGCCATCATACCGAAGCTATTCAAGACTGTGAAGAAATCTACTCTCACTCAACCGAAGTGATCTCTCGCCTCAATTGACGCAAAGGGGGAGATTGTTGGGTCTAAGAGTTGCGTCATTGGGTCTGTTCCTTTTGTCCATAGATATCACGGTTTGGGCCTGTCCAGCCGTGTTTATGACATTAGGGTTTAGTATATAAGATGCATGCATGCATCGTTTCCTAGTAGCTTAATAATTATTATTCCTTTATTGTATTGTAACCCTAGCACACCTCTACAGTAGAAGTTCTTCATCGAGCTCTTCTGAGGTCGAGCATATTAATCATTCAGCTCTTGTTTGATTCACCGTGTGTTCTTTACTTTTATTGTGTTTGACTTAATCTGTTACGAATCTAAACAATCTTAGAGAACTTAATTCTCATCACCCGGGTGAATGGAAAATCTCAATTTGTATGCATCATCCATCAAAATCTATCGGGTCCCACCTGAACAAGGCACCCAAATCCTGCCATGCAGCGTCAACAATCCCCGAATATCATAATCAAAAACTAATATTTGACCGACCACCCACTCACTCTTCCGATTCTCCTCTTTGAGGGCCTTCGACTGAGCAACGCTAATCATATCCAATATTAGAGTCACAACTGTCATCCTCAAACATACATCCTGAATTGAAGTACTAATTGTATTGTAACTCAGTACTTCTGCCACCATGTTGGCCTTACTTGCATGATACAATGTCTCACAGTCATAGTCCTTCACTATGTCAAGCCATCTCTTATGCCTGATATTCAAATTGGGCTAGTCCATCAGATACCTCAGACTCTTGTGGTTTGTGTAAATAGTACACCGAACTCGATACTGATAATAACGCCAGATCTTGAGGGTGAAAACCACCACCCTTAGCTCCAGATCATGGGTAGGATAATTCGCCTCATGGGGCTTTAGCTTCCTCGAAGCATAACTGATCATGTGTCCCCTCTACATTAGTATTGCACCCAAATCCATGATCGATGCATCACAGTATCCACAAATTCTTCAACTCCCTCGGTGAGGGTAAGCACTGGAGCCTCACAAAGCTTCTGCCAAAGGGTCTCAAATGTTTCCTACTGCTCAGGACCCCAGCGAAAGGTGGCATCCTTCCTATAAAGTCTCGTAAGAGGAACTGCAATCTTGGAGAACTCTCTGATGAATCTCTAACAATACCCTGCCAGCCTGAGGAAAATTTGAATCTCAGATGGAGACTTGGGAACTTCCCACCGCAGAACCGCCTCAATCTTGGCCGGGTCGACCAATATCTTGTCCTGGTTGACGTGGTGCCCCGACAAACTGGACCTTGCACAACCAGACTCACACTTGGAGAACTTGGTGTACAGCCTCTCCTCCTTAAGTACTCCAACATGGGTCTACATACCCGGTTCATGAGATCCATGAACACTGCCGGTGCGTTGGTGCGCCTAAAAGGCATCACCATGAACTCATAATGCCTATAGCGAGTTCGAAAAAGCCGTCTTTGGTATATCCTCCTCCCGAACCTTCATTTGATGGTAATCGAACATTAAGTCGATCTTGGAAAACCAATATGCCCCCTACAACTGATCTAAAAGGTCGTCAATCTGTGGTAATGGATATAGGTTATTCACTGTTAATTTGTTAAATTCTCGGTAATCAATGCACATCCGGTGCGAACCAATGTACAATCCTAGAAAACCTCAGTCGTCGAAACTGTGCGATCATCAGCTATAATGATCTTCAAAGTTCGATCTAGGGCCTCACAAGCAACATTGAAATCTCTACTGAAAGATGTAGACATAAAAGACAGATTAGCACCAGATTCAAATAAAACCAAAGTAGGTTCAGAATACACAAGGAAAGTACCTAACAAACTTACATCATAAGCATAAACAATAAAATAATTCAACGTAATATAAAACATATACATACCAGTGAAGACATCGGGTGCTGCTCTGGCCTCCTTTGCAGTCAACTGAAAAGCTCGTCCCCTGGCCGTCGGGGCCTCAACCTTCACCTGACGCCTATCAGAGATGTGTTAGGTCGCAGGAGTAGGGGTCTGAACTGGCTTCGCTGTAAGAGGCAGACATTCAGCCATCACATGGTTTGCCTGGTTGCAGCTGAAACAAACTCCCAAACCCTTCGGGCACTCCTTCGCTAAGTGCATGTCCTTGCCACATAAGTATCATACCGATCCTAATCAACAGGGATCCTCACGACCCTTGTCGTACTTGCAACAAATGTGGCTCCTCTATCCTCCCGCTCTCGAATCAGCGGGCTTTGCCTGCTTAGCCGTCGGCTGCGACTAGATTGGTCTACTTGTAACAGACTAATTTTTACCACAAAACGTTTCATTTTTATTATAAGAAAAACCACCAATTTCATAGAAAGCATGTCATGAAAATCGTAGGTACATCAATACAGTCATCTAATATCACAGTATCAAAACATGAAAATCATAAAATCTGCAAGTCGGAGCATACAGTCAAGCCTACGCCTTCCCACGATCATCTAAAGTACCTTAAAAATATCTAATCCCAAAATATTTCATACAACTCAGAAAAATAAATAGTCATGGGTTATCAGTAACCCTATGGAGTAGCAGCATATTTCATGGGTTATCAGCAACCCGGGGGACTATCAGCAATCCCATGGACTCATAGCAATCCAAGAGATATCAGCCACAAAATTTCACAAATAAAATCAGTCAACAAATAAGACCCAACTAGTCAGCATACATGCACTACTACACAGGTAATATAGTGAAAAGACTCAGCTTGCGAATAACATCTAGAACTACAACAGCTCATACACACTGTAGACATGAGCAACAAGATAACTAATAGCAGTAAAGACACACCTTTTCAGCCTACACCCTTAAACCTTAGCTTGACCCAGAAGTCAACCATGGTCAAAAAGCAACCTTAGTCAAAAGGTCAACCCTGGTCAACTCTAGCATGTGGTCACACCGTGACCACCCATAGGTCACGTTGTGATAGGTAAAATACAAAATAGTAATGACCAGCTAATCTCATGACGTGACATGCTAATGCTCACGTCGTGAGAACTGCTCTGGACAGTTTTGAACATTACGCTCTTAATCCCTTAAGCCACTCTTTCAGACTTTCAAGAGGGTCTTCTCCAACCCAAAATACAATAAAAATCATGGATTTTCATTCATGCATGACTTGGACACAAGCTAGGTCAATAAGAAGGAAAATGGGATCATGACTCATGCTTGGAGTCTAAAACCAACACCAAACCTCAGATCTATAACATATCCTAGAGAAAATGTCTTAATAATCCATAAAGTTGCAAACTTTATGGATCTCATGCATGCTATCCCACCCAAACATAAAAAGAGAAGTATAAATCTTAGATCTATCATGCATAATAGATAAAGGCAATAGCTTTAGGACTTACAAAGGTCTAAAAGAACTGCAAGATGAAGATGTAGAAGCTTGATAGCCAAAAGGATGCACCCAAGGAGTCTTCTTCTTCTTCAAAGAGACAAAAACCACCAAAAGAGCTCTTAAGATTAACAATGTAGGCTAAGAACGATTTGGACAGGAAGGAATTGATGGAGGTTCAGGGTGTGCAAACTCTAGCCGTCTCTTAAATAGGGAGCAAAACATGGGATTAGGGTTTTCCTGATCTCACGTCGTGAGACCCTAACCCTCACGCTGTGAGCCTTAAAATGGCCACGTGTCTTAGACTGAAGTCACGTCATGAGACCCTATCTCTCATGTCATAACCTTTAAATTTTAGGTTTTTCATTCTTACTTAGCTCAAAACATTGAAAGATTGAGTACCTGCATTAGATGATACACATATCCATATGATCATAAAATCATTCCAATATGACAATAGGGGTGAATACAACAATCACCAATTTTATGACTATTTTTTCAATCATGACATTCAATTTGATTCTCTTGCCCTCATACTTCCCAACAAAATGGAAAATTTGAACTCATGTTACGATCAATTAACAACATCATATGCACTCTTTTATTCCATGCTCATGTTCCACCCACATTTTGGGTTAAATATTTATAGATAACAACACATCTTCTTAGCATACTTTCCTCCACAGTCATCCAAAATGATACCCTTACTTCTTGCCTCCTAAACACTCGCCCCATATATTCTTATTTATGCATTTTAAGATTTATTGTCTTCCCACATCTCACACACCACCCACAAACTATCTCCTTTCATAACTCCATGCATTTTCCTAGGGTATTCAACTCATCAGCTGGGTTTTCTATACCTGGACTTCTCCACTTGAAAAATAATCATCTCCTGCCATGTCACATTTGACAAAAATACATTCCTGTTTAAATCAGATACTCCTAATGACTCACCCTCATAAACATTCCCTGAAGACATACTTGACACACTATCTCCATTTCCCTTACATATGTATCAAACCAACTCCTACCACCACCACCATATCCTTATTTTCTAAAGAGTTAAGATCTCTACCATCATCGCTATCTTCAGTTCAAATCGAACCCACTCCTACTCCCTCAACACCACCCTTAGCTTCCTTTATATATCACCCCACTCAAACTGAGACTCACCCTTATCCCTCTACCACCTCGGCTATGACTGAAACAGCCACAACCCCTCCCTCGGTGAATCTCATGACCACTCAGTTAAAAAGTAGAATCATCAAGTCTATTTAGAGATTCAATTTACATGTATTATTTTTCTATTATATTCTTGGTTCCACCTACATTCTATTAAGGACCCCAACTGGTATGAGGACATGTACGATGACTACAATGCTCTTATCACAAATAGGACTTGGAACATTATCCCCCGACCCTCAAGGGTTAATATTGTCAGATCTATGTGGCTATTTTCACATAAGTTTAATGTAGATGGTACTTTATCTCAGTATATGGAATGAACTGTAGCGAACAGGCACAGTCAGCAGCAGAGCATTGACTACATAAGACTTACAATCTTGTTGTCAAACCGTCCACTATTCGCATAGTTCTTAGTATCATGGTCTCCAAACACTAGTTGATCCACCATCGCTACGTGAGGAATGCATTTCTTTACGTGCACTTACAGGAGAGTGTGTGTATATGCATCAAAACACATGGATTTCAGGATCCTTACTATGTTAACCATATCTACCATCTTTAGCGATCTTTATATGGCTTGAAACAGTCCCCCATGACCATGTTATATCTATTGGGTTCCAATACAGTCGTACTAACTCGTCTCTCTTTATATTGTAGACCCTAGAGGCTACAACTTATCTTTTATTATATTTTGACGATAATATTCTTGCAGGCTCCTTTTCATCTCTACTATAGCAGATCATCACCAAACTCAGTCATGAGTTTGACATGACTAGCCTTGGGCAACTTAACTATTTGTTGGGTATTTGTTTTGTTCGTTCTTCTAAATGTTTGATTCTATCTCATAAAAAGTGCACACCTGACATTCTAGAGCATGATAATATGACCAACTAGAACACATGTCGAACTTCTACAGACCCAGTTCACAAACTAGACTCCATTAGTCCTCCTGTTGCCGACCTGACTCTATTCTGCAACCTTGTAGGAACTCTGTAGTACCTCACTTTCATGAGACCTGATGTTGCATTTGTATTTCAGTCAATATGCCTCTGCATGCATGACCCTGGAGCCTCAATTCCATGCTCTTAAACTTATTTTATGATATCTATATGTTACTCTTCATTATGGCCTATACCTTCACGTCTCCCCAACTATATCCCCAGTCGCTAACTTGGGGGATGCCCACCACTAGGAAATCGACCTCTGGCTATCGTGTCTTTTTAAGGGGCAAACTCATCTCATGGAACTCAAAAAGGCATGGTATGGTTTTCAGATCCAATGTTGAAGTAGACTATTGGGGCATTGCTGACACATTTGTGGATATATCTTGGCTTTACAACATCTTAATTGAGCTTCATTTCCCCACATGGAAAGCTACCTTAGTTTTATGTGATAACATCCGTTTTGTATAGACGACATCCAATCCCTGAACAAAATATATTGAAAATGACATATACTTTGCGTGTAACAAATTTGCTCTCGGCCATATCCACATCCTTTACATACCATCTTCTTCTCAGTATGCTAACATTTTCACAAGAGGACTTCCCTCGAGTTTATTTACTTATTTATGTTCCAGTTTTAATGTTCGTCATTTACCTCCCGATAAAACTATATGGGGATGTTAGTATATATATTTGTGTATAACCCATTTATACAGCCCATTGGATAGTTGGACCTTTCATGTATTCCTGTATAAATAGCTTGTAAATGGATCCTTTGTACACAATAAGAATATTAGGTTCCATTCAAACAATATTTTGCAAAACTATATTCTCAAACTAGTAACACTCAAACCTTCACAATATCAAACCATAACATTTTTCATTGAATATTATAGAGTTCAATGCATTTCAACAAGATTTGATAGAGTTGTATGGAATATAAAATGATGATGTGGCAATCACATTGATTTTATTGAGTTCAATGCATTTTGAATGTCATTAGAAATAGATAATTAGTTCGAAAACCACGACTGAAAAATGAAAATATGTTTGTATTAATAGTTAATTCATTTATTGTCGATCGGCTTCAAATATGTACTTCTGTTAACAATGTGATAGTTATTGACGATTAATAATATTTACTATTCAAATGTTTGTTGACGATTATGTACATCCAATAGATACACATCACGTGCACCAATTTGAGGTATTTCTTACAGGGGTGGACTGCATATTTAGCACGAGATAGCACGTACTATCCCTCAAATTTTCCCGTTAATGATAAATTTAGTGTAAATTTTCCGACATATGTCATAAACCCATTGGAAATCTATCAAGAATCCATCAAAAATCCTTCACGAATCCGTTGGAAATCCATATAGTCTTGGATATATATATATATATATATATATATATATATATGTTTTCCGGGTTTCGACCCGATGCCAGGGCGGTACCCAAAGAATGTTAGTATGTTTGATGTCTTTGTGATTCTTGCATGTGTTTGTATCTGTATGTTTCCGGACTACGGTCCGATGTCGGGGCTGTTCCCGAGGAATGTTTGTATGCTTTCCGGATTTCGGTCTGATGTCGGGCGGGGCCCGAGGAATGTTTATATGTTTATGTTTAGGCGATTATGCTCATGTTATGTGTATTAGTAGTTATGCTCATATGTATGCTGAGCTTTGCTCGATGCCGGGCGGGGCCCGATGCCGGATGCGGTCTGATGTCGGGCGGGGCCCGATGGCGGACAAGGACGATGTCGGGCGGTGCCCAATGTAGCAGGGCGGGGCCCAATGTATGTTATATGTGTTTATGTGTATGGTATGTGGTAGTTTGGGGAGACTCACTAAGCTTCGTGCTTACAGTTTTCAGTTTTGGTTTCAGGTACTTCCGTTAGTAAGGGGAAGAGCTCGGGCTGACTGCATTGCACACACCACAGCTTTTAGCCTGGGAGGATTTACTCTGATATTATACATGTGATTTTGATACAACATTCTGATATGATGTTTTGAGATACTATTACTTATGTTTTTATGAGATGCTTTTTGGTTACCATGGTATTATTTATAAATGAAAAATGAAATTTGTGGACCGTATTTTTGGGATGTTTCAGTAGACCTGCCCGCAAAACGATTTATTAACACCTACAGGTTGTAAACATGTTCGTGTATGACAGACTGACACCTACAGATGGTAAACTTGTCCGTGTATGATAGACTGACACCTACAGGTGGTAAACCTGCTCGTGTATGGCTTATAAACATCTACAGGTTGCAAGCCTGTGCATGTTTGACCCGACTTGTCTAGAACAGTCTGTGGTCATCATCAATACCCTACTAGGTAACTACATTATTAGTCTAGTAGTACTATAAAAGTCTCGACCTCTCATTATTATTTCCATTTCTCTTTACACTTCACTACCCCATATATTATAAGTATAAAAACGCATATATGGTTAAATAAAATCAGCTCATATAATTTCATCTAATACAAAATGTCTTAATCATAGATAATAGGCACATATAGCACTTAGTTACCTAAATACTTCATATATATATATATATGAAAGTAACTATGCACTCACTTGATAAAAGTGGATGCCTCAGAATTTAGGCAGAACTTCGCCTTTGCACTTTATATTTTCCTTTAACGAGGCCTAGTATAATTATAACTAAGTTTTAGTCTATTATTCCCTGTGACTAATGGTAGTCTAGGCTAATCATTGATCTCAAAGTCTACTGATCTATAGCTGATAAGGAACAACCAGATAAGATCATATCGGAGGTAGGGTCTGTTTGGTATACAGAGTATGTTGTTTGGAAATTCCACTTTAAACATATTAGGTGCATAAATTGCACCTTTTCATAGGTTAATTTCATGTTTATTTATAGCATTGCATTGCATTTTTTGTGTAATTTTTCGTACATTTTGCATTTAGGGACATTATCGAGGATACGTCTATATTTCACCATTTTTTGTGGATGTTTCAGGGTGATTTGAAGATTGGATCATGCTTAGGATGTTCAAGAGAAGCTCTCGGTGAAGTTTTGGAATTTCGGAGCTAAAATGAAGAAATTGAAAAATCGAAAATTTGCTATTTTGTAGTTCATTACACGGCCCGTGCTTTGGCAAGAAATACGTTACGCGGCCGCGCTTTGGAAGCATTTCAGCACATCAGGACCATTACACGGTCGTGTAATGACAAGGAATACGTTATACGGGCCGTGTAACATGGTCTGACGGTTTCTTTTGACTTGCAATTTCCGATAAAATGGGCACTTCGACCATAGACTTAAAGGAGGCGATTTTGGGAGATCATATCACTATTTAGCACTTTGGAAACACTTTAATTTGCATTTTGTAAGTTTATTTGAAGATCAAAACTATTTGAATTTGTAGTTTGATTTAGCCATGTGTGGCTAACTTCTCTATCATTTCCGATTCTAGATTCTTAAGTGTTTGTTGTTTAGATTGTAATTTACACTTGATTTCATGTTTAACATCTAGTAATCTTTGATTTGGTCTTAAATATGTGTTTGATTAGTACCCTTTTCACTTGATCAATGGAATTAGGGTTCTTATCAATCTAGTTTGTCAAATTGTGAAATTCGTATATGTTTTATGATTTGACGTTGGTAACATACACTTGATTGGTTTCAAATAGATCAAAATTAGTGTAATCAAAGATTAGATGTTCATATTCCCGAACTTATGAGGAATGTTGGACATTGTTGGTAATTGTTACAAGAACTTAATGTCATTTAATGATTTGATGCAAGAATTTATTTGAATTAAATCAACAAAATGAAGTTTTATTTGAAGAGCATATTTTAAATAAAACATTTTTGTTAACTTGGATATTAGAGCTTGTTAATATCTTGATTACTAACCTAGATTGAACATAAATCGTAGTCACATTACATCTTATAAAATTGCACATAAATGGGAATCAGAATCGGAAATGTCTTTAAATTCGTGAATTTCAGTTTTTAATTTATCTAGTTTTCAAACTGTTTATGAGGTTTAATTTCACCAACAAAACCCCTTTTTAATAATTGATATTGATGTGTCACATGAAAAATATGGTTAAATGGTAAGTCTCGTATCTCTGTGGACCGACCCTGCTTATTCTATACTATCTCTAGTATATTGTAGCAGTAAAATTGAGCTTAATTGTTATTATCTATCCCTTTATTTGTTGGTTTGTCACACAAAACAAATTGGCGTCGTTGCCGGGGACATGGTGTTACTAATTTTTTATGCCTAGATCTTTTCGTACAGGTACACCACTACCAATTGACTCGGAGATAGAGAAGATTGCAAAGAAGTTACGGAAGCAAGCCAAGCTTCGTAAGAAGCAACCGGTTTCCGGGACTTCTTCATCATCTACCCCTCAAGTCATTAACATTTGAGAGGATATACCCCTCTCAAGTGTATCCACATCCGAAACATAAACTCTCTCACTCTCACCTCAACCATCCTCACCCAGAAATACCACTCCATCCTCTTCACCTACTTATAATATCCCAAACTCTACGCCCACAGATACCTCAATTCCTACTCATACAATGGTAGATAGCCATGGAGGGAATCAAGGTCCTCCAAATCCACCACCCGAGCAAACCCTTCGCCAATGGGCGAGGCAAGAGGTTACTCAACAACCTCTTTGCATCACATATCCGGCAGCCACAAACCTTGAACTAAAATCCGGACTCATTCATTTACTCCCAACCTTTAGAGGCCTTGAAAACGAAGATCCCCACAAGTTCCTCACTGAATTCCATGTTGTGTGTCGGCATGAAACCACACAATGTCATAGAGGATCAAATCAAGCTTAGGGCATTACCCTTCGCGGTGCAAGATGTAGCAAAAGATTGGCTTTATGACCTCCCACCGGGGACGGTTACTACATGGGTAGATCTTGCACGGTTGTTCCTAGAGAAGTATTTCCCAGAAATGAAAGCTTTAGCCTTGCGTAGGGAAATTATCGGCATCAAACAGAAAAAGAATGAAGCATTACATACCTATTGGGAAAGGTTCAAGAAGTTGTGCACCCGTTGTCCAAAACATGGAATTTCCGAATACAACCTCCTTCAATACTTTTGTGAAGGCATGTTGCCATGGGAAAGGAGGCTTCTTAATGCTTCAAGTGGAGGATCTATTGTTGATAAGACCCCAACAGAAATTCGGGAATTGATAAAGAATATGGCTGAAGATTCAAAGCACACTTCTCAAGAAGATGGGTGGTATACGGATGCACCCCAAGGTGTAAAAGAAGTCCAAACTCCTCAAATTGAAGCTCAGTTGTCCGAACTTACAAAAATGGTAATGATGCTAGCTAAACATAAAGGTGTGCAACCCACACCCCGCCCTTGTGGTGTAACATCCCGTTTTAAAAAGAATAACTAAAATAATAAACCCGGGACCCCGAAAAGTAATTTTATTATTTTTTTATATTATTATAGCCCAAAATCGAATAATAATTACTGGAGTGTTGGTTTCGGGAAGCCAAATGGCATGATTTAGAGTTCCAGGGGTTAAAGAGTAAATATCCGACTTAAATTGAAAGGTTTTTGGATGGCTGGGGAAAAATTCTAAATTAGGTACCTAAGTTGAAAAGAAATTGTCAGGGAGGGGCCATTTGGTAAATATTTGGTCAAGTTGAAAGGATTTAAAGGAGTCAGGGGCGAAATGGTAATTTCTAGATCGAATATGAAAGGAAAAGGGAAGGAGGGATCGGTTTTGTCATTATGGATCATAGCTTTGAAGGGAGCGGGTATAAGACTGTTACATTGCCAAACCATAACCCTAAATGAGATTCAGCCGTCACCCCACTCCCTCTTCATCCTCCAGCAGCCACTCTTGTCGCCGCTGGAGAGCACCGGAGCGCCAGTCGTCAACCACCGAAGCCGCCACCACTAACCTTACTACCGGCGATGACATTCATCGTTGTTGTTCCATTTCCGACGACCTTTCCACCACCGCCTTTTGCCATCTGTTAAGGCTTCAATACCACTCCGAGCCGTCGTCGATGCTGCTGACCATGAAGACGAGGGCTGCCTTGGATGACGAGGCAGTGGATGATTTGGAAAATCGGTGTTGTGACCCATCGTGGCTGTTGTTTGAAAGACGAAGTCGTCGCCCTCTTCGCTTCCCCATTTTCTGTTGCATCGCCACCACCGTAAGGTGGTGGCCGTCGATGTGCGCCACCGTAAGGTGGGTGATTGTGTGTGTGGTTCCGTTCACGTCAGCATGTGGGTGTGTTTTTGGGCTGGCTGGAGAACGTTGGGACCACCATGGCAGCCAACCATGGTGGCTGTCGGCCGGATGTTGCTCTTCTGCCACCATATACCACCACCGGCCACCACAAGGGTGGTTGTGTGTGTGTAATTTTATTGTTGTGTGTGTAGCTTAGAGTGAGTGTGTTATTGAGATTGCATTGTAAAACTGTAATAGAGTAGGAATAATGAAAAGAAAAGCTCAAACCACCACCGTAGGGTGGTAGCTGCCGCCTCCTGCCGCCACCGTCCGCCGTGTTGGGTGGCGGTGTGCCTCTTTTGCATTTTTGGACTCGTTTGGGATGTTTGGTATTTTCACTCAAGTGGGGCACCCTACCGATATGTGCCCTCAACTTCAAGAAGAAGATTACGCGGAAGCAAATGCCTTAGTAGGGTATTCCGGGTCAAATCAAAGAGGATACGAGCAGGCGTGGGGCGACTAAAAGTGGAACAACAATCAAGGTTGGGGAGGAAATCAAAATGGGGGTTATCAACAAAGACCACCATTTCCTCAACATCAACAAATGCCACCTTTTCAACCTTAAATTTTCCAGCCAAGGCTGCCACAACAACCACCTCAGCAAGCGGATTCGTCAAGTATGTCCTTAGAGGACATAGTGAAGAGTTTGACCACTAGTACACAAGTTTTCCAACAAAAAATAAAAGCAAGAATAACGAACGTAGAGCAACAAGTCTCACAACTTGCCACCTCCGTAAGCAAACTAGAGTCTCAGGGAAAGTTACCCTCTCAGATTGAAGCGAATCCAAGGCACAATGTATGTGTCATCACATTGAGAGGCGGAAAGAGTTACGATGGTCCAGCAATTCCGGTTAATCAAGAGGAAAAGGAAGAAGAAATATTGGTAGAAGAGGCAACCAAAGAAGAGAAAAATGAAGATAAAACAACCCAAAAGAAGCATGTCATCACCGAATCTAAAACCACATCTGCTCCATTTCCCGAAAGATTTAGGACCACAAAGAAAGAACGAGAGGAGAGAGAGATCATGCAAATGTTTCGAAAAATTCAAATTAACATCCCACTCCTCGAGGCCATCAAGCAGGTACCTAGATATGCAAGGTTCCTTAAGGATCTATGTGTATCTAAAAAGAAATTAAAAGGAGACCAAATCGTAACAGTTGGGGAAAATATATCTGCGGTTTTGCAAAAGATGATGCCCCCGAAGTGCAAAGATCCTGATGTCTTTACCGTACCATGCAAATTGGGGAATCTTCATGTACCTCGATCCATGCTCGATCTTGGTGCATCTATAAATGTCCTACCATACTCTATTTATAAATCAATCGGTGTAGGAACATTGAGCAGAACCAGTGTGATCATCTAACTTGTCGGTCGGTCACTAGTACACCCAAAGGGTGTACTAGAGGACGTGTTAGAGCAAGTCAAGGAATTTATTTTCCCAGCTGATTTTTATGTTCTAGATATGAGAGATGATGACTCCCCAAGTTCATGTTCCATACTTTTGGATAGACCTTTTCTTAAAACATCTAAAACAAAAATTGATGTCTACAACGGAACTTTAACTATGGAATTTGATGGGGAAGTTATCAACTTCGATATGCATGAAGCAAAAAAGGTTCCTTCTGATGCTTAATCTGTCAATTTTGTGAATACGATCCATCCCTCAACCGAAAAGGGTTTAAACTTGTCTAACAATGAATTTTTGGAGTTAGTGTTGTCACAAAATTTAGACAGGGACAAAACCAAAGAACTTGCAAAGGAGTTCGATATAAACAAGAAGGTGTTGGAAACTTCATTTCCAGAGCACGAGAGAAGAGCAATTTCGAAGGTTTTTGCAAGGTTTCAATTGTAATCATTTGGAAACATTTGTCTTTGGATTTGTAAGTCTCGTATGCGGATTATTTCATTTTTTCTAGACTTGTTCATTGTTCTAGCCATGTGTGGCTAGAACCCTAGTTTCTCCAACTTTCTGTCTTGACTTTTTAGTTGTGATTTCAATCATGTGATTTGATGTTTGTTTCTAATTTCTATCTAGTGAATTTGATTTCGTTTCAATCGAATGTTTGATTTTAATTTTAGTTCTTATTGACCATTTGAATTAGCGTTAGATCATTCAAGTTATCTATTTTGCAAAATCCGTAATTGTGTTGTGAAATAGAGCAAGTAACAAGCACTAAATTGAATTCTTTTGAATAAATTTAGTGTAAATCATATTCATACATTCTTACGCTCCCGAGCTTGTGAGGAGTATTGAATGTTTTTTGGAACATTCACATAAAGTTTAACGCAATCTTTCAATCTAAATCTAAGAGCTTGTTTAGATATGTTAGTGAGGTTATGGTTAATCATTTTGGTTAATTAATGTGGTGAATGGAAAATGTTACAGCTTGTTAACACTTTCAAGTACCAATTTAGGTAGAATTGAACAAATATCATGTCATCTTGTGTGACAACCGTCAAAATTGAGTCAAGTCAAAGTCAAACAAAGTCAACAAGTCAAAACCAATCGACTCAATTAACCCTTGTATGTTAGGGTTTACGTTATGTAATCACTATACAATTCGCTATTTTAATGAGAAATCATCATTTGGAAAGTTCATGTGTTTGATTTTCCTTAGCCTTAACAGTGCTAAACAACGAACCAAAACGATAAAACATTATTGCACACTCATCGGGAGTGTGTACGACACTAAAACACGGTTTAACGGGGTTTACGAACCTTGCGTTATGAAGCCGGACACTCAAATTAATCACAAACGAAACCTCTCTAAATCGTTTTCACTCTATCTCTTTCTATTTGAAATCTCTCCCAAATCTCTCTCAAAAGTTACTTTAACTTTTTGTAATCATTTGGGTCATATCGACCCTTAACCGGGTCAAAAATCGCTTGAAACGGGGTAAAAACGGGTAAAATAGCCTTAAGGACCTGGAACTGAAGCTTCAGGACCGAAGCCTCTCATCCGAGGCCTCGGATCCGAAGCCTCTCATCAGGACCGAAGCTGAAGCCTCTCAGGAGACCGAATCCGAAGCCATCAGACAGCAGCCTCGCATGCGAGGGTCCGAATCCGGCCTCCATGCGAGAGGTCTCGCAGACGGCCCCTTTTTACCGGTTTTTCGACTACGATTTCGTTTTAACTCCGTTTTTCATTATTTTAACGTGGGATTTTCACCCAAAACTTTATTTTATAAACTAAGGCCCCAAAATATATAAATCTCCAGGGTTTTTATAAAAATATATTAAAAGAATTAGTGGTTGAACTAATTATTGAGGGAATATTTGCTTTTCCTTAATTTATGGCAAAAGCAAACCACCACCACCTCACTCTATGATTAGCCACTCTTTCCCACTACCCCTTGTCACCTTAGTGGACCTTTACACCCAATCTCCAGCTCTTCCCACGTTCTAAGAGCTGGAGAATTGGTCATCTCTCCTCATTCTCATTAACTTCTTTCATTCTACACTTAGCAACCAAAGAACACTCTCCAAAATTCTCTCATCTTTTCTCTCAACTTCAAGAACTTCAAGGCTTTCTCCAGGGATTTCTTTCTTCAATTAGTAAGTATCTTCATCATTCATATAATTATTACACTCCATTCTACTCAAATCATTGATATCTTACACAAATTCCATCTTATTCGGTGTTAGATTCTCGAATCATCAAGACATCTTCTTAGTGTTCTTGGGTTGAACACTTCCTCTCTCTTACTTTCATCTACTGAAACCACATAGGGTGAGTTCATACCCCTACATTTACATGTTCTTCTTAAGTTTTAAGGGGGGGAATACAAGTAAAATCATCAAGAACACAATTAAACTTTTTCTAACAGATTACATCAGAAAAGATGGACTTCGATCACGGACTGTTTTGGTCAACTTAAATATTTTAGTTTTCAAAACTGTTCCAGGTGCAAGTAGTTCAAACTCTTAGCTTTAAAATGGCTACTTGCACATCTCCATATGATTTTTCTACAATTTATGGTGATTTTTACAAAACTGCCTATCATTTCAGAGGCAAACCCGGACCAGTCTGTGATTATGAACATTTTCACCTCTGTTAGAAATCACTAAAAATCATGATAAAATTTACGAACAAACTAGACTCATATTCCAAACTCTCAGAATTTGCGGATTTGGATTTGGAGCTTTGATGATTTTTCTATAAATTTTCTAAGAACAGTAACAGAAACTGTATTCAACAAAAAGCTGCTGTCAATTTCATTTCACCTTGTAACATGTTGAGCAAGGTGTATATCTTTTTGTGATTATATGTTATTGCAATATATGACATTTTATCTTAATATTTAGACACACATCAGTTTACAAATGGATTTGGACATATAAAATATAAAGAATAACAAGTGATTATCATCAAAGTACAACCGATACATTCAAACATTTAATAAACTATTTTGAATATAGTTTGCATACATTACAACGTACTACCCTTGGTTGATAAACTATAATAGGTATAGTTTATGATACATTACATAATACATAGATTTAAAAAGGGTACATTTATACAAAGGATATTTTCATTAAGCAAGGTACAGCCATACGGTACCAAGTTTTCATAACACGTAATTCCGTTAATGACTTTATGAAACATTACATAACACATACATTTAAAAATGGTACATTTATACAAAGGATATTTTCATTAAGCAAGGTACGGCCATACGGTACCAAGTTTTCATTACACTACACGTAAATTCGTTAATGACTTTGTGAGACATTTACTTCAAATTACCATTAAGTCTTGTATTGTAACCAGAGTCTCCTTGAGGGAGAGCGTGATAGTTGTGTATAGATCTATATTGGGTTTGACAAACCCACACCTAAACTGCATGCAACAGTTAGACCGATAGGTCTGGGGTGACAAATGTCATAACATTTCCGACGCCTGAAGAACGTCGTTTCAGGCCAACTAGGTCATAGCATGGTTATAATAACTCACATGTGGTATTAACAAACATAGAATTTACGGGGATTTCACTAAAATCAAACGAGTTTATGTCGATTTAAACTTACATTATTTATTATAAGTAAGAAAAGTTACTTGTACATTTCGGTCTATGGATTTAAGACTACATATACATTTTAAGGAAAATATTGGATTTTTCTAAAACAAATACCACTTTTACAAACGAAAGGCTTTTAATAATACCAAACAAAAGCTTATGAACTCACCAACCTTTGTGTTGACACTTTTTCAAACAACTTGTATTCTCAGGAAATCATTAAACAGGTAATCAAGTGCTTTTGAGGATGGGACGCTAAGGCGTCTACTATTTCATATTTTGTCAACATATTGTAATTGATTCGTAAACATGTAATTCATACAATGATGTAACTTTTTCAATTATATATATGTTGGTTGTGTTTGCTTGAATTACTATTACAATTGTTGTTATGATACTATACATGAAGTCCTCCACCCCCGGACATTTCCGCCATCCTTGGTTTGGGGGTATGACAGATTGGTATCAGAGCACAATTTATAGTGAATTAAGTATATCAAACCACATAAGATATACAAACTATAAACACAATTGGGACTAATAGTCTCTGATTTGTGCATTTTTCAAATAAATATACTTTTAGAAAATGAATGGTTTCTTATTAAAAGTATAAATACATGCATACATGCTCACATAGTGTCATAACTAGAAGAGCATAAAGTAAAAGAAGAGGAGTTGTACATTATGGGTATGCCTTGGTATATGTAAATCAAGTCTGGGAAGGATATAGCCTGATCAACTATATCTGTCCGAGGAGTGACTTGCATATACTGGGGGATAGTCATAATGGGCAACAAATCTAACAACCTAACTACACCCTACAGGGAATACTTTAAGAATCGAATCTAAACACCTAAAAATACTATAGGAGTATTTGGTAATACTATAACCAACTTATGTGAAAACTAAAGACCTCTATTAGTAGGCCTATGATAACTGAGTGCATACGCCAAGGTTATACATAATTAAAGATATTATAGACTCAGAATCTATGACTATTGCTCTAATTCCTGTTCCTTGTTTGGTTGTGGACTTAGAGTAGAGTCATTTATTCGAAAGTCTATTATATCTCAAATTATGTATAACTGATATGCACTACGTGATTATAGACGTAATTAATAAGGATCACCCCTATAAGTAATTATAGGATTAGGCGTCTACTAATTATCTCTTCTATCCCTATTCTCGCACGAGCAACATGATGTGTAAAATTTTAACGCCCGTACAAAACCTACTTCTACCCACTACCATAACTCCGTCTCCAAGACGTTAACAGAAACACCAAGAATAGTTCACTAAAGTGCGAAATTATACATGTGTATATAAATGGTAAGGATATTTACTAAAAGGTTTATCAATGAAATAGGCATGTATTTTATTTCATTGAATCTCACTACTTAGTATTACAAACAATTTACAACTGGTAACTCTAAGATTCTTTAGGTGTACCTCGAAGTTATGTGTAATTAAGAAATGATTGACCTAGAAATGGTGAGTCCTCCTTAGGACCTGTTCCTTGTTTGGTTGTGGACTTAGGGTAGACTCATTAGGATCAACAGTCTAATAAAATTTTAATTACACATAACTGGGGGCATGTCAAGTGAATCTTAGGGGTGGATCAGACATGGAACAAATCACAAGATTATAATCAAGTTATTCCTACTAAATTCATAAGTCTATTTATATAGACCTCTGGTATAGAGTCGTCGGCGTAGTCGTGTCGGCAATCTAGAATATGGCTAAATACATAATACAAACTATAATACCCAAATTATACAAAATTTTCTGCATTAAAAATCAATAGACAAATACATAAAATGAAACTAAAAAGGGTATCAAACTATCAAGAGAAAAACATATACAATGTAGATTAAAATCCACTAATTATAACAAAATGGCTAAGGATTGTTAAGTCCTCTCTTCTTATAAATGGTTTTGAAGCAAGCTTGCCTAAGCTTCTTTGTTCTTTCTGTCAGTTCCATACCTGGCAATTTCTCCATCATCTTCTTGTGCCCTTCTAACGTCTCTATCTCCTCCTTTAATCCCAACTCCTAATATTTTTTAAAAGGTAGATGCAATATATTTTTCATGTGAGTTCACAAAATTTACAATGAGTTAAGTTTATATAAATATAAATCAGGAAATCGTAGTAAATCAATTGATTTGATGTGGCATATGCCTAGGACCTATGTTTAGTTATAAAGAAACTAACAATTAAAATTTTAGAAAAAAAAAAAAAACCAAAACTACTTTGGTTACCAAGTGCATGAGTAATGTATAGAAGGTTATTATCATAATTTACCTTGGCATTTTCAATGAGGGATTGAAGGCTCTTAAGTTTCCTATGTGGCCATCTGTTTATGTTTAGCTCTCTGCATCTTTTCTTCAACACTGTTAAACTTATCCCTAGTTCCTTTGCTGCCATGATTATCGGCATCTCAAAGTACTTCTCTATCTCTTCAAACTCCAATGGTCTCAATCTCTTTGCCACCTTCCGGCCACCGTGATCAGTGGTGGTAGCACTAGAACTACATGTAGCCTCACCACCGGATTTACAGTCTTCACTGAAACTAACCAATGGTAAATTACCATCCTCCCAACAATCCCATAAGCTTATATCTTCAAGGGGATCAAGATCGTGAAACTCATTTCTAGAAATGATGTTTTGATCTTTGTTAAGTACTGTGGAAACGTTCTGATCGAGCCCTTCATGCAATTTTTCCGACAACTCGTAATCATGATGGTTGAGCATGTCACCACTGCAAAAATCCAAAAACTCAAGATAATCAAATCCAACACGATGAAAGACTCTTTTTGATCACTACAAATCCAAACCATGTTTTGATCAATGTCGACAAAATCACTTTTCTGTGCGTAAGATGGTGTAATGAGTGACGTTTATATATACCTGAAAAGATCTTGATGATCAAAGTACTGAAACCAATCGAGGTCATCTATGGGGTTTTGATGATCTGCAGGTGGATCCATTTGTGAGGGAGAAGTTAAAAGTCGCGGTAAGAATGTGATGATTTATATAAGTGAAGTGGGAGAAGTAATTAATAGCAAATTGTTGGGAATGCAACAAAACAAGTTAAGCACTTCTGAAAAATTGATAAATGATTTCGGTAACACTCGCGGAATATAAACTAGTGAAAATTACAAATGAAATGGAATATATATAGTCTATGATGTTATGGTTATTGTGTATCTAACAAATGAAGAGAAAATGAATATATATATATATATATATATATATATATATATATATATATATATATATTCTTTGAGCCGTAACCTTCTTCTTCAATTCACACACATATACGTATATGTTGCTGCAAATTATGACTTGTGTGCCTCATGCATTTAATGCATCACATGCCTACTGCATATTCTTGACTTTGAAGCTACGTTCCAGTTTCCAATTTCCCCAGTAGCACAGTTTTCATTAGAAAGTACTCCAAGTCTTCACACATGAACCAGTTAGAAAGTACTCCAAGTCTTCACACATGAACCAGTTAGAAATTACTCCAAGTCTTCACACATGCAAATTATGACTTGTGTGTCGCTATAGGTATGTCGTTGGCTCTTGTTAAAAACCTATAGCGACAACAAGTCATCGTAATAGATTAAACCTGTGGTGACGACAAGTCGTCGCTATAGGTAACTAATAAAACTTTATTTTTTTAACCCCGAAAATATGATTGACAAAATCTATCCGACGAGACCCTCGTGATACCTCTTGACGAAATTGAAATCAACGAGAGTCTCCACTTCGTGGAAGAACCGGTAGAAATCATGGATCGAGAGATCAAAAGAACAAAGCAAAGTCGTATTCCTATTGTGAAGGTCCGCTGGAACGCTAAACGAGGACCCGAATTCACCTGGGAACGCGAGGATCAGATGAAACAAAAGTATCCACATCTCTTCCCAAACTCTTGAAATCCCAGTCAAAATGAAAATTTCGGAACGAAATTCCTTCTAACCGGGGGATGATGTGACAACCGTCAAAATTGAGTCAAGTCAAAGTCAAACAAAGTCAACAAGTCAAAACCAATCGACTCAATTAACCCTTGTATGTTAGGGTTTACGTTATGTAATCACTATACAATTCGCTATTTTAATGAGAAATCATCATTTGGAAAGTTCATGTGTTTGATTTTCCTTAGCCTTAACAGTGCTAAACAACAAACCAAAACGATAAAACATTATTGCACACTCATCGGGAGTGTGTACGACACTAAAACACGGTTTAACGGGGTTTACGAACCTTGCGTTATGAAGCCGGACACTCAAATTAATCACAAACGAAACCTCTCTAAATCGTTTTCACTCTATCTCTTTCTATTTGAAATCTCTCCCAAATCTCTCTCAAAAGTTACTTTAACTTTTTGTAATCATTTGGGTCATATCGACCCTTAACCGGGTCAAAAATCGCTTGAAACGGGGTAAAAACGGGTAAAATAGCCTTAAGGACCTGGAACTGAAGCTTCAGGACCGAAGCCTCTCATCCGAGGCCTCGGATCCGAAGCCTCTCATCAGGACCGAAGCTGAAGCCTCTCAGGAGACCGAATCCGAAGCCATCAGACAGCAGCCTCGCATGCGAGGGTCCGAATCCGGCCTCCATGCGAGAGGTCTCGCAGACGGCCCCTTTTTACCGGTTTTTCGACTACGATTTCGTTTTAACTCCGTTTTTCATTATTTTAACGTGGGATTTTCACCCAAAACTTTATTTTATAAACTAAGGCCCCAAAATATATAAATCTCCAGGGTTTTTATAAAAATATATTAAAAGAATTAGTGGTTGAACTAATTATTGAGGGAATATTTGCTTTTCCTTAATTTATGGCAAAAGCAAACCACCACCACCTCACTCTATGATTAGCCACTCTTTCCCACTACCCCTTGTCACCTTAGTGGACCTTTACACCCAATCTCCAGCTCTTCCCACGTTCTAAGAGCTGGAGAATTGGTCATCTCTCCTCATTCTCATTAACTTCTTTCATTCTACACTTAGCAACCAAAGAACACTCTCCAAAATTCTCTCATCTTTTCTCTCAACTTCAAGAACTTCAAGGCTTTCTCCAGGGATTTCTTTCTTCAATTAGTAAGTATCTTCATCATTCATATAATTATTACACTCCATTCTACTCAAATCATTGATATCTTACACAAATTCCATCTTATTCGGTGTTAGATTCTCGAATCATCAAGACATCTTCTTAGTGTTCTTGGGTTGAACACTTCCTCTCTCTTACTTTCATCTACTGAAACCACATAGGGTGAGTTCATACCCCTACATTTACATGTTCTTCTTAAGTTTTAAGGGGGGGAATACAAGTAAAATCATCAAGAACACAATTAAACTTTTTCTAACAGATTACATCAGAAAAGATGGACTTCGATCACGGACTGTTTTGGTCAACTTAAATATTTTAGTTTTCAAAACTGTTCCAGGTGCAAGTAGTTCAAACTCTTAGCTTTAAAATGGCTACTTGCACATCTCCATATGATTTTTCTACAATTTATGGTGATTTTTACAAAACTGCCTATCATTTCAGAGGCAAACCCGGACCAGTCTGTGATTATGAACATTTTCACCTCTGTTAGAAATCACTAAAAATCATGATAAAATTTACGAACAAACTAGACTCATATTCCAAACTCTCAGAATTTGCGGATTTGGATTTGGAGCTTTGATGATTTTTCTATAAATTTTCTAAGAACAGTAACAGAAACTGTATTCAACAAAAAGCTGCTGTCAATTTCATTTCACCTTGTAACATGTTGAGCAAGGTGTATATCTTTTTGTGATTATATGTTATTGCAATATATGACATTTTATCTTAATATTTAGACACACATCAGTTTACAAATGGATTTGGACATATAAAATATAAAGAATAACAAGTGATTATCATCAAAGTACAACCGATACATTCAAACATTTAATAAACTATTTTGAATATAGTTTGCATACATTACAACGTACTACCCTTGGTTGATAAACTATAATAGGTATAGTTTATGATACATTACATAATACATACATTTAAAAAGGGTACATTTATACAAAGGATATTTTCATTAAGCAAGGTACGGCCATACGGTACCAAGTTTTCATAACACGTAATTCCGTTAATGACTTTATGAAACATTACATAACACATACATTTAAAAAGGGTACATTTATACAAAGGATATTTTCATTAAGCAAGGTACGGCCATACGGTACCAAGTTTTCATTACACTACACGTAAATTCGTTAATGACTTTGTGAGACATTTACTTCAAATTACCATTAAGTCCTGTATTGTAACCAGAGTCTCCTTGAGGGAGAGCGTGATAGTTGTGTATAGATCTATATTGGGTTTGACAAACTCACACCTAAACTGCATGCAACAGTTAGACCGATAGGTCTGGGGTGACAAATGTCATAACATTTCCGACGCCTGAAGAACGTCGTTTCAGGCCAACTAGGTCATAGCATGGTTATAATAACTCACATGTGGTATTAACAAACATAGAATTTACGGGGATTTCACTAAAATCAAACGAGTTTATGTCGATTTAAACTTACATTATTTATTATAAGTAAGAAAAGTTACTTGTACATTTCGGTCTATGGATTTAAGACTACATATACATTTTAAGGAAAATATTGGATTTTTCTAAAACAAATACCACTTTTACAAACGAAAGGCTTTTAATAATACCAAACAAAAGCTTATGAACTCACCAACCTTTGTGTTGACACTTTTTCAAACAACTTGTATTCTCAGGAAATCATTAAACAGGTAATCAAGTGCTTTTGAGGATGGGACGCTAAGGCGTCTACTATTTCATATTTTGTCAACATATTGTAATTGATTCGTAAACATGTAATTCATACAATGATGTAACTTTTTCAATTATATATATGTTGGTTGTGTTTGCTTGAATTACTATTATAATTGTTGTTATGATACTATACATGAAGTCCTCCACCCCCGGACATTTCCGCCATCCTTGGTTTGGGGGTGTGACATCTTGGAATCACACTGCTAAGTCATTATACATAGAGTTGGAGTCTTTAAAAATCTGAACTTACTTTAATTAGTTAATCATTTGTGTGTCCCTTGTTTCATTTATTTAAATTGTTACATACAACCCCCCCCCCCCCCCCCCGCCTCCCTTTTTTATTTCTTGGTGACTA
The DNA here is from genome assembly GCF_052849685.1 of Lactuca virosa. Classification (NCBI taxonomy): domain Eukaryota; kingdom Viridiplantae; phylum Streptophyta; class Magnoliopsida; order Asterales; family Asteraceae; genus Lactuca; species Lactuca virosa. Next base: position 108,153,727 of record NC_136429.1, read on the forward strand.
AATTACCTTACGCAAAAAGGTATAGAAATTAGCCTTGTGTCTCTGTGGATCGACCCTGCTTATCATGTGCTACTTTTTAGTGCAATATAGCAGTGTTCTTTGGGAGTATATTGTACCTCAATCATTTGTTGGGTTTTGACAACCTGACAAAACACCTCACTAAATCTAGCCTACACATCATCCATGTAAGTAGATCAATCAGTAATATGACTTGGTACCACTGATAAATCTTACTTATAAATTCATAACAATGACTATGAATTTAAATATAAATTACACAAAAATAATATTGAGTGTAATTTAATTTATAGAGATGTCCCTGACAAAAGTTCGAAAATTATACTGGCAGAGCTCCGATCTGATAGCTACTAATGTCGGACACTCAGGGACCTCAGAGCTTTGCCAAAATACCTTAAACACTAAGAAATTTCAGAACTATAACTCATAGAATCAGACGGAAGGTTTGGAGAGGTGTGAGGAACAAATAAGGCATTGCAGCATATTTATAACTGAATTTTGATATGCGTGTTGCGCTTACCTACCCTACGTGACATACACTTCTGTGACGTCTCTCTTCTGCCTTGCTGCCACGTGTCCGAAATCTGGTGGTCCACATCCATTTGTCAGTGTGCGTCGTGTGTCACGCGTGCTTAGGCACACCTGCATTTTTAAAACTTTTTAAAATAGTATCTTCTTCATACGAGCTTCGTTTTGACGTTCTTTATACACACATGTAGCTATCAACGAGATCTACAAGTTTTGTTTAGACCCCGTCGAATAATTTTTCACTTTATTTTTAATGTTATAGCTTTAACAGGCTTAGACTGTGAAAGTCTGAATAAAAATCATAACTCTCTCATACGATATCCGTTGTCGACTATCTTTATATCGACGGATAAGTATTAACAAGATCTACAACTCTTGTTTATATTGTTTTTCCTAACAATCAACCGATTTCTATGTCATACTGCTGCGCTGAAACTTTGAAAAATCATAACTTCCCCAAACAAAATTAGATTTAGACGTTCTACATATGCACGCTTTTGTTTTTACGAATACTACGATTTTGATTAAGATTATTACCATTATAGTCGGTGACAATGGTAATATGTGAACACATTTAACAAATTTGATGGTCAAATGTATTAAAAATTGTCTAAATATAAATAAAACAAAAAAACAATTACTTTCTCTTAATTATGTAGTGAGTAGAAGATGGATATGATTATATTTGATTTCCGATATCAATGATAGTTCAACAAAATTCTGATCATTAGTCAAATATATAACATAAAAAAAATTAGTAGACCAAACTCAATAACATGTCACAGATAATAATTACAACGGATAAAAATAATGTTACAATTTTCAAACAAAATCAATTTAAAACAAGAAAAATCGAATGTACAAGTACGTCCAAAACATATTTAGTTGTGCCATTTTGACAAACAGGTGGTAGGCAGACGAACAGGTATCAATTATCATGTTCACTACATACGAACGCAACTCGAAGCCACGTTTGAATACTATAATCATAAATCATAACCCATTAAGTAAAACGCAGTAGAATAATAATGCAAAACAGATCAGAAAAACTTACCCCTACAACTATGGAGGAAGAGCAGGCTCTCCAGAAACGAAAATTTTATTGGGGAAATACACCAGATGAAGAAGAATACCACAAACTCCATAACATCAAGTCCACTACTTCTTTCTACAAATCACCAAGAGGCTTATCTTTATTCACTAGATCATGGCTTCCCCTCACCCCACCACGTGGAATCATCTGTATGGTCCACGGCTACGGCAACGACATCAGCTGGACCTTCCAAGCCACCGCGATCTTCCTCGCCGGCAACGGGTATGCCTGTTTCGCACTTGACATGGAAGGCCACGGCCGATCTGAAGGACTCAAAGCTTTCGTCCCCAACGTCGACGATGTCGTTGGAGATTACTCGGCGTTCTTCTCATCGGTCGCTACTTCAACCGATGCCAATTATCAAAACCTCCCTAAATTCTTATTCGGTGAATCCATGGGCGGCGCAATCTGTCTCTTGATTGAATGCAAAAGACCTAAATTCTTCGATGGCGCAATCCTGATCGCTCCGATGTGTAAGATCTCGGATAAAGTAAGACCTAGTTGGCCGATTCCTGAGATTTTGATGTTTGTATCCAAGTTCGCCCCAAGTTTGGCGATCGTTCCGACGGCTGATTTAGTCGATAAATCTGTGAAAGTTCCCGAAAAGAGAATCATCGCTGGTATGAATCCGGTTAGATACACAGGGAAACCGAGATTGGGGACAGTGGTGGAGTTGCTACGAGTGACGGAATACTTGAGCAGTCAATTAAGCAATGTGAACATTCCATTCATCGTGTTACATGGAAACGCTGATGTTGTTACAGATCCCGAAGTGAGTAAAGATCTGTACGAGAAGGCAAAGAGCAAGGATAAGAGTTTGAAGATCTACGACGGGATGATGCATTCACTGTTGTTTGGGGAAACCGATGAGAATGTTGAGCTTGTTCGTGGCGATATTTTGTCGTGGTTGAATGATCGATGTTGAAGATTGAAGAAACTTGATTTGATTTTGTTGTTTTGATCAACAAATGTGTATTTGAAGATGTTTGTTCACCATCTGTAAAATAAGTTATTCACTGGAACTGTGTTTTAATAGAATGTTGGAAGTCGATGATGATTGCTTCACCATTGTTCTTTCATTACTTGATTAACGAAGATAACTTCTACCCTGCATTTACCACACCTGTAAGGCTGTAACTGAAAATTTTATAAAATATCGTCATTAGATGGATTATCCATGTGTGTTTACTCTTATAACTAATTTAAAATGTTAAGATAATCCTTCCGCAGATGGAGTGCAATCAAACAGCAAACATGCAAAAGGTGTGGAAATAATGAAAGAAATTCAAATGGGTCTAAAGGTGAACTGAGTCGTGCTTAAATTGCTAAAAGATGAGGGTTCCCTAGTAGTATATTTCACAAGTAACTTTTATTCTATATAAACCATGCCAACTTTATACAATCTCTTTAATTTCATTCCAAATCTCTCTAATAGTCTAATTCTATTCCGAGCTTTTTCCTCTTCGATTTTAGATGGATTATAGGCGTGGCAAATCCAAAAAAGAAAAAAAAGTGTTCTACCCAAAGTAGAAACTGTCGAGGCAAAGGTGGTTGGCAATGTTACCCAAGATCAATTCTTGAAACTCAAATCTCAAATTATCTCCAATACCTACGATATCAACACCCAACATCAACAAACTCCGGTGCAACAATCTTTAGACATATATGTACGTATTTTCAAATGGATTGTATACATTTAAGATGTAATGGGTTTGAAACAAATAATCTAAAATCTATTTTTAAGAGTAAACCCTTCTCAATATAAGAAAATTGGTGGAAAGAAAATATTTATGTTATTATAATTATTATTTAAATATCATATGGCTTAGTTGAGATATGGAGACATTAAGTTTTTTAGTCATATCATGAAACTTTGAAAAAAAAAATGGAGATTAGGTCGCGACATTAAACAAATAATACTGAAAACTAATTTGGCTTCATATCTTTGAGGTCAACTACATAGGCCTCCTCGGACACCTTTGATAGAAATATAGAGAAATTGGTAGAGATCTTTGTATGGTATTTATTGATTTTGAGAAGACATGATAATTTATCTCAAAGAGGATATGTCATCGACATGTGTCCGAACTCGAGTGAGCAGTTTTCGAGTGAGGTTATGGATGAGATTTGTTCAGTGAGATTCTGGAAGGAATGGCTTGGTGTGTACTTTTTAGAGATGATGTTGCGTTGGTGACAAAGTATAGGACCATGCTAAATGACATGTTGGATATTTGAGGACTATGTTCGAAGAAAAAAAATGGTTACATATCATTAATATGACATGGAATATATGTTGTTTAATTTCAGTAATGGAATATATGTTGTTTAATTTCAGTGGGAGTGTGTGCATAATGGTGATGTACCTTAGTAGGTCGGTCTTAACTTATCTTAGGCCTGTGCAAACAAGAAAAAAAAATACCCTATTAAAATTAGGTTTATATAAAAAAATTTCCTAAATATAGAGTTAATTACAACAAAAAAAAATGTTAAAAATAATAATTTAACACGTGTCATTTAGATTAAAAGAAAACATAAAAATTTAGAAACCAACTAACTATACACATAATGTTTAAAGTAGAAACATCAATAGTAAATAAATAAAATAAAATGGACCGTAACTATAGTGGGCTACTAAAAGCTAATGCACTCTTACCAACAGGATTTGTTCAAAACAAGCCCATCTTAATTTGTATAATATATATTACTCATAGAAATAAGAGTAAATTACACGAATGGTCCCTATGCTTTGGGGTAATTTACACGCTTGGTCCTTAACTTATTTTTTAACTCGGAAGGTCCCTATTGTTTGCTTTTGTTACGCGCTTGGTCCCTACTGTTTGTTTTTGTTACACGTTTGGTCCCTGTCTTACCTAAAAAAACTATTATTTAAATAGGAAAAAATAGTAGGGTGTGTAAGGTAAGGTGAAGGGGTGAGGTTGGGGTGTGTTTATTTAAATAAATTTAAAAAATAAAGGGGAAAATAGTCTTTTTAGGTAAGACAGGGACCAAACGCATAACAAAAACAAACATTAAGGACCTTCCGAGTTAAAAAAATAAGTTAGGGACCAAACGCGCAAATTACCCTAAACCATAGGGACCATTCGTGTAATTTAAAAAACCATGAACGCGTATAGGAAGAATCGAACACGTGTGAATATATTCTGAGTGGTACGCCCCTAACCAACAGCAGCAGAACAATTTTGAAAACAAATTCCGATAACGTTATATATAGTATAATATTGACGAAATTGTAAAAATGTGTATTTTTTTCGGGTCTTGGTTCAAACATCAACTTCTTTTGATTGATAATCCTTTTGAGCTGGTTTGGTTGTGCGTATTTAAATTAAAGGTTTATTAAAATAAATGTAGGTCTCTCTCTCAATTATTTTTTATTTATTAAATTAAAAAAATAAAAAAAAATAGAAAATAAATACATTCGTAAATGTAACTTTTGGAAGTTAGGGTTTACTTTATTGTATCCGACTGTATTCGGTGATTGATGTCACTCTAGGCTTGTTTACAATAATTGCATCCAATATCTTTCCCAACATTGTATGATTGTATGTCTACCTTAGCATCTCATTTCCACAGCCTATATCTTCTTATAACATAACCGACACCCTGTAAATATATCCCTTTAGTTGCAAGAATCAAATGCCTATTTTGTCGCACAAAACTCTTGTGGTAACTTTCCTGTTTTAATGCAATGATTAACATTGCCATGTACATCTCCTTATTTGTGGATTATAGATCCCACGTACTTAAAACTTTCATTTAATTATATAACACATTCACTAATGCACAGGGACGACCCTACGGCAGTTCAAGATGTTCGACCACACATGACCCAGAAAAATTAGGGCCCGAAAATTATTCTATCAACCTAATAACATTATAGACAAAACTGCAAAAATGGTCTATGTGGTATGTATTTTTCCAAACTCCAATTTTTTTGGATTGATGATCATTTTTAACATGTTTGTATGTGTTTTTGGTCCCTCAAAAAACTAAAAAGACTAAATTGCCTTCTTGATACATTTTTAATGTTTTTTCTATTTAAATTAAAGGTTTATTAAAATAAATGTAGGTCTCTCTCTCTCACAATTATTTTTTATTTATTAAATTAAAAAAAATGAAAGAAAAATAGAAAATAAATACACCAATGGTAATATAGTTATTTTAATAAACCTTTAACTTTTCAAATCATTGATAAAAAGTGTTGTAGTTATACCCAAACTTAAAGATACACTATTATTCAATAAAATAGAATCATAAGAAACTAAAAATCTTGATGGAATATTCGTGTATAAATTTTTATAAGATGCCTATTCTCGTATACACAAAAGACGGATAATGACCTCCATTATCTTCCTTTTATCTTTACACAAGTTGTAAACCACTTACTTTTATGATTTACCAAGGATGATATGTTGGTACATGTTCCACCTTTTTGGTTATGACCAAAAAAAAATTACAATTTTTAATTCTATTAACATCAATACAAACACTACCATGTCATGTCTTGCATAACGAGACTTAAATGATATTTCCCCTAAGTTATGAAATATACATCAAGAAACGTAATATAATAAAATAAGTGAAAACAAACAAAAGAAAAGAAAACTGAAGATGTTCACCCAAAAACCCGCTATCTTTACCTGATGTAATATACCATTTGAGTTCAAATATCCATATCTCTATACAACTTAGCAACACTTTCCAAAATGAATTCAATCTTTCTATAATCCTTCTAACCAACAACTATCAAGAAAAACCTTTTTTCAACTGTAATCAATTCCGCTTATGTTAATAAAGAGAATATACTGTAAGTCAAATTCCAAGATAAAGAGAAAATACTCAACACAACACTTGCATCATGTCATCAACCATGTTGATATAATCAGTACAACAAAACAAAGTTGTATGTATATTTGTATTTGTATTTGTATTTGTTGTACCACATTATATATTGATGGCATGAAAGCAGTGATTATATTCAGTATTTACTCAGGTTGATATATCTATCAAGGGAAACCAAAACCATAAAGAACCTTGATTTTGATTAGGCTTGGAATAGGTATTTTAAGTCATCCACTGTAAGCCGCGTCTGACTGCTACCTGTCTCATCCTCCCCAAACGCAGACGAGACCATCTCTCTCTTTTTTTGCTGCAATGCAAAAACCCAAGGGTATTTTAGTAATTTCAAAAGGAATTACTAAAATATCAGAGAGTATAATATTAATACCTGAAGAGCTAATATGCGGTCTTCAACCGTATCTTTAACAGTCAACCGTAAAACTGAAACCGGACGAGTCTGGCCTATCCTGTGAGCTCTATCAATTGCTTGATCTTCGGTTGTTGGGTTCCACCATAAATCCAAAAGAAGCACATGACAAGCTGCCACCATGTTTAATCCAAGACTTGCAGCTTTCAAAGACATAATCATAACACTAACCTACAAAAGTCAACAATTTTTCTCAACTTATTTTTAAAAAAATCAGATATATAAAAGTAGGTTGCTATTTCTTCCCAACAAACCTCTGGAAGAGTGTTGAAATCCTTGACTGCTTTATCTCGGGCAAGAACAGACATGGTCCCATCGAGTCTTCGGTAACCAATGGAGGAATCTTTCAAACAAGCTTCAAGCAAATCCAGCATCCTTGTCCACTGTGAGAAAACTATTGCTTTTTCTCTCACAACCACGGTTTCTTTCACGTTAATATCTACATCATTTGAACATTGAATCTCTTTTGGTTTAGCGATATTTGTAAGGACATCAACTGCAGCCTTGATTTTTGAGGAATCGAGTGCCTCAGCAGCCTCGATGTTTGATGAACTAACTGATCCACTTGATGAGCATTGCTCTAGAGGCTCGGGTTTCACTGAACTAGAAGAAGAAGAAGAATCAAGGGTGGTATGGTCGCCGAGAGAAATCCTGAGGGTGGATTTTGAAAATACTGATGATGTGTTGAGGATGACTTTGCATTTTGGAGATGGGCATTGACTGTCGTCACTTGAAAGATGCTCAAGAATGCATTGGTTGCAGAAGACATGCTCACAAGTTGTCACCACAGCATCTTCAGGTGGGTCCTGTGGAACATATAATAATAATTTTGAATATCATGAAAAATAAAGTATCAATAAATAAAATAGTGAAACACCAACAAAAAAAATATGTAATGTGCTTACACTGCATATGCTACAAATGGCTAATGAAGCTTCCAAACAATTTAGGAGACGAACTCGTTTTTCAGGAGGAAGTTTTTTGGCCTTATCAAGAGATGACTTCCACTCAGAGTTTGAACTGCATCCTCTAACAAGTAGAGGGTGATCACAAGCTTGTCTGAGGCGTAGTAACATCAACAATATGTTTACATAATTCTGTTTCACAGTTCCAGCAGCTGCATATTCCTGACACAATGCATCAAACCTTCATGTCAAATATTGGAAGGATATAATTATCAAATAAATGAAAGTATGTCGCTACTTCTTCTCCATTTAACCCTAGAGAAGAAAAAAGATAAATATAAACATACTGCAAACTGAGCCCGGGATTCAGATTCCAGCCTGCAATAAAAATCTCGTTCCTCAGCTGTGAATTCCACTTTCTTGAGATTAATGGTCTTGGGTGGAAGAGAGATAATTGGTTCTCCATCAAGGAGTGTAGCTGATGCAATTACATAAACCAACAAACAGATTAAGAGCTTATTCTTTCAAAGTGAAAGTTTTAGGAATGTCTGTTACCTTTTGTGCGCCTAAGCATAATAGTCTTCAAGACAGCTTGTAACTTCCTATAACCAGTTCCAGGACTTCTTTGAATAGGGCCTTTGATTTGTGAGCAGAATGATTTATATACAGCATATGGATCATATCTCAAGAATCTAAAGTAACTATAAAGATCATCAATGGCATTCTGAATAGGAGTCCCTGATAAACACCACCTACGTTTAGCTCTAAGTCCCCAACAAGCCCTAGCTACTTGTGTCCTGTGATTCTTGATACTCTGTGCCTCATCTAACACCACCCTAAACCACCTCACCTTGGCAAGAGGACGTGCAAGAGACTCAAACAGCTCATTGTCCAAACTACCCTTTTTGTCCTTTTTAGAACCTTTTTTAGAGCTAGGAGGGTATTTTCTTTTCTTGCTAGGCGAAAGCCCAACAGGAGGGTAATCACTTCGCCTCTTTGTTTCATCTTCTTCTTCATCAACAAGTGGCTGTTTTGGAACCTCCATGCTTACAATTGCATATGTGGTAAGGACAACATCGTACTTTGCTAACTCAGAAGGGTCTTTTGTTCTGTTTGCACCATGGTAGACTAAAACAGAGAGATTAGCTTGGCTTGTTACTTTGTTATGCAACTCATCATTCCATTGGCGAAGAACACTGGTAGGGCATACAACAAGAGTCCCTGCTGCTGGCCTACTTTTTGTATGCAAAGAAGAAGTGTTTTTAAGATCGATTGGACTCCCACTCCCTTTAATTTCCAAATTGTTTTTTTTCTTGGATTTATCAAGCTCGGTGACATCATCGTCCTCGTCATCATCATCTAGATTTAAAGTTTCTGTTTCTATCTTTTTCACTTCGGTGGTTCGGACACTAGAAGATGGAGACCTTTCCTTTAGAATAAGAGCAATTGTTGATATAGTTTTACCAAGTCCCTGTGAGAGAGCAATCATACAGTAGACTCAAATTAGATTCGATGTAATTGAAAAGGTTAAAATTGTAAAAAGACAATACCTGGTCATCAGCAAGGATTCCTCCAAAGCAGTGCATGCTTTTAGTCTCTTTCTGTACCATCCATGACAAGGCAATTCGCTGTCAAATAATTCATTTTAAAGTTAAAATTCCAAATCCTCATGACCAATAAAACTCATAAAAATCAAAGATAATTGTAAGAAGCTAATTACAGTTTACAAATCATTATTCTAACAAACAGAAGAACCAGATACTATGCCAAAGGAGACATCATTAAATTCCCTAAGTCCAAAGCAATTCAACTTGTCATGTTTGCTTTTGGGTTCATGGTTAAAAGTTTCTTTTTTACATTTTTACCTAACCAGGCTAATTTATTGTGTATGTGAGCCGATTCTTCTGGCTGTTCCTATATCACCTCACAAGGCTTTCCATCCTAATTTGATTCATGTCTCAGGCAACAAGGATTAGATTGCTTGTTAGAGACATGAAAATACTGAGAAGACAATTTGGAGTTTGTTTACTTTTGGGCCTTTGGATTATATTACAGTATGCTTACCTATGGTTTGAATGTTTGATGATTGATATCCCACATTGATAATCGTTTTTGAAGTTTTAAAGATGTTGAATTATTTGGGATTTTCTGCTGCAGTTCTAATGAAGTTGTGTCTTTTCCAAAGTATAATTTTATACAAAAAATCAACAACTACAAGTAAATTTTTATGTAACCAGACATTTATATGAAGTCTTCACACTAAATTAAAACTATGTGCATAGCTCCAAACCTGATGTCTCAAAAGTGAAACCACCAATGAACCATCTGGTGCAGATGCCTCTGACTTTGGCTGGGAAAGATCCTGCAGTTGGACAACACCGAATTCATCAAAGTAAACACTTAAAGAAAAAGCAATTTCAAATTTTAAGATGGCATGATTCATGAATATGATCATGAATTACTACTCACCTGCAATGCAACCCGATAAATAACCTGCTCATCATTTGCCTTGATCCTTGCATTGTTATATCCCATGTGGGTTGGAGGAACGCCAATTGAAGACCTATGGATAGGTGGTCTCAAATCCACTGGAGAAGGTTTCCTGGGTGCAGGTTCACTCATATCTTCTAGAATACATATGTCAGGATCATCAACATCAATGTATGTAACATGACCCATTTTTGGAGGCATAGAACCCATACTACTAAATGCAGCAAATTTACTCTCTTTCTTGATTGAAGTATCATGATGGATAAAAGATTGTGAAGACGTTTGCACAACATGATCCTTTCTTAAAAAAGGCACAATACGGGGTAATGTGGGAAGTGAAAAATCATGTGATGTTGCTGATCGGTTGTTCATTGAGAAGGGCCCATCATTTGTCCTCTCCATTATAGAAACAATTTGTCTTCTATTTAGCATCTTACCAGAGAAATGATTTCCATTTGTAGACACTTTAGCAGGTGTGTCTGATGAGCTTTCACTGCTTGGTAAACAAGCAATACCACCTTTGGCACTTGCATATTGCTCAATACCAGAGTTTTGATACTCATTAGATGCAATCTTATCACTAAAAAACATTCCATTGTTATAAATCACAGATGGGTCGTTTCTGTATGGCCTTGAAGATTCACCATCTGGGCTGCAGAGAAGGTCAGAATATCCACTTACATCAATAAATGGGACTTCTGGTGTTGTAGAAAGGTTTGCAAAATCAGTTATCCCAGAATTATCCATTAATTGGTGATTACCATCATCATCACTAATACCGAAGCTCCCGCCTTCAGTAGCTCTCTCAAAGTTAGTTTCCCTATTGTCATAATGCCTAGATGATGAAAAATCACTTGGTGGAACTGGCATCCCCCAATCAGCAGGGAGAAAGTGCATGGAGGAGACAGCTGGCAAAGGCTCCACTTTTGTCAACCCATAATTAACAGTCTGCCTCTCACAATCAGATGAACCACTTGAACAAACAGTTCTAGAAGCTGAAGCTTCTGAGTGATCTGGAGGGAAAAGAGCAAGTGATTAATGACTGAGTTATAAGTTATAACACATATTTTGAAGCCAAAAATCTAGAAAACACTTCACATGTCAAATGAAATCATAAATTTGTTCATGAGGAGAAAAGATTACCATCATGGATTTGGGATTGCTCATTAGCACCAACATTTGAAGCTGACTCGTTACAGAGTGCAATGCTTAAAGAAGGATCCACCAATCCACTCTGAAAAATATATATCAGATAATAAGATTGAAACTGTACAAGAGACAAATAACCCCAAAAAGAAACTCCCCATATCTGAAATCAGTAGCCTACTAATTCCAATCGTAGAAAGCCTTAATGAACATGACCATATCAGTCGATTCATAATCAGACAATGTTACAGCAACACATTAGAATGATATCTAGTTTATCGACACAAATTTACAAAATCATACATATGCAAAATAGACTAACTTACATGCTAACAATGATTCAAACGATCACACTCCAAATCACTTAATTTCATATAATAAATCAACGAATGAAACTCACCTGGGAAGAATCATCGGGACGGTCTTCATCTAGAATACTTAAAAACGATTCAATGTCCATGCTCAGCGCACCATCATCCGCGCCTAATTCAGTATCATCATCATCATGCCATTCAAAGGGGGTACCGCCGTTTGTCATCATCATCACAACCCCAAAATCATGCAATCCTTCAAAACCCTAATTTTTTCCGCGGTTGTTAGTGATACAATAATACTTAAAGTTATGATTGTTATCACTTGAAATCCCCCTACTTCTATAAACGAAAAATCCAAAGAACCTCAAATTCGCCCTCGATTTGCCCTAATTCTGGCGATCAATCAAAAATCATCTCGATATGTACGTATGTGGAGGGGGTTTTTTGTGAAATCAGCAAGAAAGTTCTTTGGAGCTTCTGGGTGAGGTATGTATGTGCGACTTTTTCCCATCGTTGAAGGTTATAGATTTGGAATCAACGCGTGACTTTTGCGGTATTTCTTAGCTTTTCCTTTATTTTATTTGGCGGTGAAGGTTTTGAGTATATCTTTGGGTTAATATAAAAGCCATAAGTTTTCCGCCCCAATTCTAAATTAGCCCTAAATGGATTTTTTGTGTCTAATTAGCCTAAATAATTGTGACCCCGTTTCAAAATCATTTTATCAGCCGGTTAACAACAGGTCAAGGTACGCAGCCGGTCACCACTCTCCTATACTACTCGATCGTTCATACACCACCAAATATCACCTTTCACAGAAACGTCTTGCATCAAAAAAGGGTTTCATGTAGTTGGTCTTAGGAAGAAGAAGGGTTTGAAAAGGGTTTCTTACACCATTGTTGCATGCAAAAAAGCTTCTATTTTGAAGTTGAAAATCACTGAAGTAGAAAGGTACGTGGGGTGCCAATTAGAAATTGATGTGTATGTGTGTTCTTATCTTACATAATCGAGTTCCATAGTGTCACTTACAAGTATAATTTTTCATCTTGAACAGATGGCTTCATCATCTGGAACTAAAAAGGTGAAAGGGCCTGAAAAGGTTTATGTAAGGGACGAGGACTCTGATGATGATCTCATAGATTTCTCTTTCCTGGATTTTGCACCAGAGACCTTTAAACCAACCTCAAACCTGTCTGATGACCCATTCCTTAACATATTATGTGATGAAAATATGCTAAGGAGGACTCTTGATGGAATGGGAGATGATGATCAGGAAGCTGGTGTTAAGGATCCAGAACATGATCATATTGATGATCAAAATGACGGTGAAGTAGGTGTAGAGTACAGGGTTCATGATCCAGACATACATTGGAAACAAATGAAGCTTGTAGTGGGAGAGTGTTATGAGTCCCCTTCTCAACTCAGGTTTGCATTAACTAACTATGCAGTAGCTAATGGATATCAGTTGTGGTTTATGAAGAGTGATAGGCATAGAGTGATTGCTAGGTGTGGGAAAATATATAAAAAAGACCCATGTCCCTTTAGAGTTTATGCTGCTTGGGAGTATAATGAACGAACATTTCAGATTAAATCCATATGTGACATACATCTATGTGCTAGAAATTTTAATTTTAGAACTTTGGTTAGTTGTAACTGGTTGGCCAAACATTACCTGAAGGATATTATTATGAAGCCAAAGATGACATTAACTGAGATGAAGGAAGATGTACTTAGGATGTTTTCAGTAAATGTATCTAAGGGGCAATGTCACAGGGCTAGGACAAAGGCAAGAGAGATGATAGAAGGTAAGTTAGAAGAACATTATGCAAAGGTATGGGACTATGCTGCAGAAATCCTCAGGTCTAACCCAGGGAGCACTTGTAAGGTGGGAGTAGATTCTAATGCAAGTGGCATGAACTATTTCAAAAGGTTTTATGTGTGCTTAAAGGCTTTTAAGGATGGTTGGAATAGGGGTTGTAGACGTGTGATAGGTTTGGATGGTTGTTTCCTAAAGGGTCAGATCAAGGGAGAACTTTTGACTGCTGTTGGAAGAGATGCAGACAATCATGTATATCCAATAGCATGGGCAGTGATTGATGTAGAGAACAAAGATAATTGGACTTGGTTTATTGAGCTGTTAGTTGCTGATCTTGACCTTGATTGTGGTATGGGTCTTGTGGTTATTTCCGATCAGCACAAGGTAAATTATACTGTAAATTTGTTTAATTATTATACATTTATAATAATTTTGTTTATTCAATGTCAGGGTCTACTACAAGCTGTTACAGAACTACTTCCATATGTTGAACATAGACAATGTGCCAGGCACATCTATGCAAACTTCAGGAAGAAATACACTGGGTTAGAGCTCAAGAACCTGTTTTGGGAAGCTGCCAAAAGTACTGTGGAGGGGGACTTTATAGCAACAATGAAGAAAATCAAAGACATAACTCCCAGTGGCTATGAATGGTTGATGTCAAACAAACCACATTCTTGGTGTAGGGCATTTTTCTCTCATGGATATGCTTGTGAGGCTATAGAGAATGGCATATCAGAGTGTTTTAATTCGATGATCATTCACATGAGAAAAAAACCAATTCTAACAATGCTTGAGGAAATCAGGATTTATTTGATGAATAGGTTTTATCATCAAGCTGCTACAGTTTCTCAATGGAAAGGTGACTATGGCCCAAACACCTTAGAGAAGATTAAGGAGTTTGGAAAGCATATGAGGTATGCTTATTTGATTTTAATTGTGATCTTAAGTCTATACATGTACATTACTAATTACTTATAATTTTAGGTTCTGGATAGTAATACCAAGTGGAGGGGCATTATTTGAGACAAGGCATGGATATTCAGCTTACAAGGTGGATTTAGATGCTCATTCTTATTCATGCTCAAGCTGCAATCAATTTCACACATAGAGATCCAACTAATTTTATTTCCTTTTGGTTCCATAAGGACAAGTTCATAGAGATATACAGGGACAACATCTTACCTGTTAATGGAAGTAATATGTGGCCCTATACTGAATATTTGAAGCCCTTACCACCCCTTGTTAGGAGAATGCCTGGAAGGCCAAAAACAAAGAGAAGAAGACATGCCTCAGAATGTCAGGATTCTAAGTTCCCAACTCAAAAGGCAAAGGTTAGCAGGACTGTTAGGTGTGGGAAATGTAGGGAACTTGGTCATAATAAGTTGTCTTGTAAGAATGGAGAAGGTCTAAGTGACCCTGTCCCTAAAAGGAAAAATGGTAGACCAAAGGGAGATGGGGGAGGGAATTTAGCTGTGAACATTGCAAAGACACAAAGGAAAGTAGATAAGGGAAAGAAGAAAGTTGTTGAGGGCACATCAAAAGAAGCAAATGAGGGACAGAATAAAGTTGTTGATTACACATCAAAAGAAGCAAGTGAGGGAAAGATGAAAGCTGCTGAGGGCACATCAAAAGAAGCAGGTACGATGATAGATGTTGATCAGTCAATTTCTCCTTTGAAGAGAATGAAGATGATGGAAAGGAGGGGAGGTAAGATCAAATATGTAGGGAGAATAGGGGCTATGCATGGTAGTATAAGTCAAACTGTGGCAGGTGTTGATGAAGCTGTACTTACCTGCCATGAAAAGCTTGACCATGACGATTTTGAAACTATTAAAGATCTGCAGGCATCTGGATATGATCATGGGGAAATTGTTGAAGCTTTTAATAAGGTGTGTAGTTATAAATTTAAGAACAAATTACTGAAATCGTCCCTGTGGTTTGGTCAAAATTACGTGTTTGGTCCCTAACATTTGTTTTGCACTCGGACCGTCCCTAAGTTTTGATTTTGTTGCGTTTTTCATCCCTCGCAGACATGAAAAGACTTTATTACCCTTGGCCATTTCTTTTTTCTATTTTATTTGATAGTTTTTCAATATTAACATAATAAAGAATATTAAAAATAAAAAAGTGGGTCCTTCCATAATTTCTTCCCCTAAAATCCGCTAAACACCCTCGAACAAGTACTCTCTCTCTCTCTCTCTCTCTCTCTCTCTCTCTCTCTCTCTCTCTTCTCACCAGAGACCTGGAAACTTTGGTGTTCGCAACATTTGGGGATTCAGAGATCCGAAAATCAAAAGAACTCCATTAATTCATCACGAAATTCTCGAAATTGAATCGATTTTTCAATGTAAAAGAACATACCTCAAAATCAAAGAGTAGAACAAACATAACTGGTACGCCTTTAATCTCTCTCTCATCTCACTCTTTCTCTCATATACACATAATAATAATTATGTTGATTTTGTGTTTATTGATTTTGGGTGTTTTGATTTAGGTGGAAACGACGATGATGAAGTCAGACGCTTCGATTTTAATTTTGGGGTTCTCCCGATTCTGGATTGAACGAAGACGATGAAGTAAATGCTTCATGGGTTTCTTCGATTCTTGGACGGTTGCTGATGTTTAAGACTTCATCTTTGTTGTCAGAATTAACTGTAGATCTGGGACAATGGATGGCGTTAAACAAGTTCAAGATTGAAGAACAATGTTGACTGGTTTTACAAAAAAAAATTACATTTGGACTGATTTTTATTTTTCGGGTAATTTTTTTTTGTGTTTATGGGAGATGAAATTAGATTTAGGGTTTCTATTTTTTATAGGTATGTGAATCGGAGAGGGTATGTTCTTTATCATTCAGCTCGAGTTCATGTTTAATTTCAAGATTTCGGAATTTGGTTATATAGGAGTTATAGTTTTCGTTGGGTTGTGTTCACCAGAGCTGATAGATGTCTAGGGAAGAAGAAAGGATTTGGAAGAGAGAAACACCAAAGTTTACAGGTCTCCGGTGAGAGAGAGAGAGAGAGAGTATTGGTATGAGGGTGTTTAGCAGATTTTAGAGAAGAGATTATGGAAGGACCCATATTTTTATTTTTAATAATATTCTTTATTAGGTTAATATTAAACAAATATCAAATAACATAGAAAAAAGAAATGGCCAAGGGTAATAAAGTATTTTCATGTCTGCGAGGGATGAAAAATGCAACAAAATCAAAACTTAGGGACGGTCCGAGTGCAAAACAAATGTTAGGGACCAAACACGCAATTTTGACCAAACCACAGGGACGATTTCAGTAATTTATTCTAAATTTAATTATTAACACAATTTTCTTGAACATTATGTGATAATATGTTTATGTTAATTTCTTATTCACAGTTGACAAAGAGAGGAAGGAGATGTTGGTTGAGAGTATAGTTGATGAAGAGACCAGTCAAGAAACACAAGATCTGTTGGTAAGAAAAAGGAAGCCCTCAGAAAGAATTATCAAGATTAAGTTGAAAAAAGCAGTGCATGATCCAGATGGAGGTGGTTCAACAACTGAGAAAGCACTTACATTGGACTGATGTTGTTATGGATGGGGGGTTAATTGGGCATAAATCTTTTGATAGCCCTTTTTTGTGAAAGCATCTTTTGGTAACAAGCTTCCAATTTGTTGACAACATGTTATCTTTTGACTGTAAATTGTAGTAACATTGTCATTTTGGGAAATCATCTTTTGGCTTGTAAACATTGTTGTAAAATTGGAAGTTTGGTTCTGATTGTTACCCTCCATGTATGTATTTGGCTATTATGTTTATAAAGATTGTGGTTTGTAGTAAGTTCAAATTTCAATGTCAGTTTGTAATGGATAGTAAATTGTCAATTTCTGGTTAATGCTTTTCATATTAATTGTCCCGTAGGACTATGTATTACAAGGGTACCCATATTACAACCATCAAAATGTTTTCAGATACTATTACAACTGTGCCAAAATAAGCATCTAATACAATTTCACCTAACCAACAACTTCACAAAAGACTAAACTTAACTTCCTAACTTCCTATAATTTCACCAGCAATACAGTCCCTGTTACCAACATCACTGCAAATAGCATGACCATGATGAACATAAGCTTCATCATCAACATCAACCTCCTATTTTGATCCACATTCACCTGTTCCAACTGAGCATTGCCATCAGCCATACCAACCAGAGCTAAATGCATTTGGTACATGAGGTTTTTGTAATCTTCACTAGGCAAAGGTGGGTCCAACCACATGAAGAACTTACAATACCTGGAAGGATCCTGCACATTTTTATGACAGATTTGCCCTTAGTCCCATAACAAAACTTTATACTGGATCAAAGAGTGAAGAACATACCTTGTAGTTGGTGCATCCCCTAAATTTTCTTCCAGGGTTCTTGTCCGTCCACGAAATTGAGAAGCTAGCCTCAACACCACAACGACACAAAACCATGGGGTTGTTTCTGTTCCTGAAATTGACATTAACATTTTGAAATCCTGAAGTCATTGACCCTGTAGATGAACTAGCCATGAAGAAGTTGATGCGTGGAAGAAGAAGTCAGAGAATGTAGAAGTAGGAGGTGGAAGATGGGTTTCTAACTCTAAAACCCCTATTTGTAAAGGGGTAACCGGCTGAAACCGGGGAAACCGGCTAACAGGGTTTGAGGCAAAAGTCAACACATACATAATGGCTAATTAGACACAAAAAATCCATTTAGGGCTAATTTAGAATTGGGATGTAAAACTTATGGCTTTTATGGTATTAACCCTATATCTTTATAAATTAGTTAAGGGTATTACTTATTCTACTTATTCTACTCTCTTTGCATATGCTAAAGGGTGATGCTAAAACTTTATTTTAAAATGACTGACTTCTTTTCCTATAAAACTAGATTGTAAAGGTTATAAGGGTGGAGGGAGTCGTGCGGCATGAAGAGATAGATAGATGAGGTATAGTTGGTATCGTCATGAACATTATTTTGAAGTGTGTGGTACCACGTGAATATGTGCATTCAGGAGGTTAGTGAACCCACTCCACCTCTTAAAGTCTAGCCATTGGTTAGTTGTAAGTGTTGTATATCAGTGTCAAAACAATTTTGATAACCAGGATTGAATTGAGGATCATGGATCTAGCATTATAAACAACTAAAACAACCATGGATCGAGGTGTAACGAAATACCTTTCATTTGACAACTGTTGTTACGATTCTTGAATGAACAAGAGTCCAATGTAGTTGTAAGAACCCAAAAATTAGAAAGATTTGACTTTAGGTGAATAATTGACCAAAATGGCAATTTGGTCATTTAGAGGAATTTCATAAATTGAGAAGATGTAACTTCAAGAACTTAGTCGAGATAAGTCTAAGTCACTTTTATAAGTTCAAGAGAGTAAATGCAAGAGATTGTGCAGTTAGACCATAAAGGGTAAATTGGAAATTTTATGTTTTTTAAGCCAAGTTTGTAACTTAATAGTTTAAGACATGTAAGTAGTTAATCTGAGGCGACTTAATGGAGTTGTAGAACTCATTATCACCTTCATGTAGATAAAAAGATCATTGAAAATGGGTTTAAAACGAAGAAGTTATGAGTGTTAGAAGTTAGAAGAAAAACTGTCCCAGAACTGGAAATGAATCAGCTAAGGAGCTGCTAAATTGCAGGCACTGCGGCGCAATAAGGGGTTTACCATAGCACGATGGGCGAAGCGGTAAAATGGACAAAAGTATCGTCGTAAGCAGAAGGCAATGTACTTTGAACCGCAGCGTGGTAATATGGGTTACCGGGGCGTAGTAATATGGGCTACTACAGCGTGGTAATATGGGTTACCGCGGCATGGTGGCGAAATTAGGATGTTATAAGGGAAAAGCATAGTGACTCGGTTAGAGGGAGACCACAATCTAATTAGGCGCACCATGATGCGATAGACATGCAATCGCGACTCGGTTATGCAAATCAGATAACATATTTAAATATGTTAAGGGTTCATTTCCGAATGAGATAATATGAGCTAGAGATAGAGGATTGCAAGGATTAACATCCTTTCCCTCTTAAGGTAATGTGTAACATCCCAAAAATTTCAACAAATTTAAACCTTTCAAAACCACTCATTTACTAATAAAAGTGTTTACAAAATCATTGTTTCTAAAATATTATTTAAAATCAGAGTCTCCCAAGATCCAATCAGTCGTAAAACCAAGGATGTGTACGGTCACGCCTTCGCCTTACAACGGTCCTCTGAAGTACCTAAAACCATAAACCAAAACTGTAAGCACGAAGCTTAGTGAGTTCCCCCAAAATAACACCATACAAACAAATCACATGCACAAACACTCATGTCTGGCCCAATCAGCCTCAGGCTGGAATACTAGGCATGTCTACGATGAGCTCAATCATCCTTGGGATGGAATACCCTCGTATCATAAGCATGTTTGGTCCAATCAACCATCGGGTTAGAATACGAAAGGCCCACTCAACCTACGGGTCCAATCATCCCTTGGGATGGAATACCCTAGGTTGGAATGCCAATATACATAACGAGTCCAGTCATCCTCGGGATGGAATACCCTCGAGCCCAATCAACCATCAGGTTGGAATGCCCCCGGTCTGTTGGCTCACGCACATAGTAGTAAAGCCTCAACCACCAACAAATATATGTCCATATAACAGATAAACATATAAACAGTCTACAGACAGTCAGACATATCCATTGATTACTAAGCATAACATCATTCTATATACCAGGATACCGATCTAACAGACACTACAGCACGATAACATACTATCACATAACAGGATATCAAATCCAAAGGGTCGTCCTTAGTGCTTTCGACCCACAAGTACAGTGAGGAAAACTCACCTCAATCCGCTGATAATCAAATGACTGCTCGGGTTGATGAACTGGATAACCTCGCACCAACTAGCAAAATACAATCTTAATCAATAATTATCCTAATAATCCAAAATTCGAGGCCCACTCCATAAATCCACTTCCTAAAGGGTAAAAGATCATTTTTCCCGTTTCTTACTTGGCCCAAAACCAAGGCCCAGCCCAATCACACAAAAACCCAAGATGGCAACTCAAAGCCTAAAATGGCCCAACAAGGCCCAAAACCACATCTCACGTCGTGACCAGCCTTGGTTACGTCGTGAGAGATCACTCAACCAGATCCCAACTCATCACGACTCAACCTAGCCTACTTAGTCAAGAAAATTCAACGGGGTTGCCCTCACGTTGTGAGAAGCCTTCTCACGTCGTGAGCCTCAAGCAGTTAACCAGAAGCGGGACCAAACGTTTCTCACGTCGTGAGACCTTGTGTCTCACATCGTGAGAACAGTCTGAGGCTAACAATCCAACTTTTAAGTCCTTAATCCATTAAGCTTTCAATCCTAATTCTTCTGGAAGCTAACAAGGACTCCAAAGGCCAATAAAACGATTACTTTATGGACATGCATGCCCCAAGCATGTCCTAAACCCATCTTAGGTCAAAATGACAATAAATGGCCCCAAACTCAAACAAAATTCATAAATTATAACCATACTTCAGATCTATAAGACTAAATCACAGAGAATGACTCATTGATCCATAAAGTTGCCAACTTTATGGATCCCAAGCATGCAATCCATCATAAACATGCAAAAAGGAGCTTAGAACTTAGATCTATAAATTTGAGCTCATAAAGATTGGATCTTGGACACTTACAATGGTCCAAAATGTGCACAAGATGATGATGATGAAGCCTCCTTGTTGAACCAACACTCTAGAACCTCTTCTTCTTCTTCTACTAGCCACCAAAACACTAAAATGGATCCAAAATCACCAAAATGGATTAGGGTTAGGGTTTTCTGAGTTAGTGGAAGGTGGAGGTTGATAAATGACCCCCTAAAACCGAGTTAAGGGGGCTTAAATACGTGGGAAACCCTAAAACTTCGTGGGCTTGGGTTGCAGCGATCCTCAGGCCGTGAACTCTTATTGCTCATGCCGTGAGCTCAGTCCCGGATTGAACCTTCATGCCCCCCCACCCGTTGTGAGCCTTTATGCCTCACGTCGTGAGGACCCCTTTTTCTCCAAAAATCCAACCTTTTGACCCTCTGAAAATCTAATTTGATTCATCCAAGAAAACGGATGTTACATAATGATTTCTTCCTTTTATGAAGCTTTAAGCTTCAATGTGAAATCGTTAAATTGATTATATTGTTTAAATTAATCGACTTGTATCTCGATTTGTATGTTATTGAGAGTGTTTAAAAGCTTTGAACAAGCTTTATATGTGATTTCCAATGTAAAATCCATATATGTATAAGTTAGGGTTTCAAACCCTAACTAGTGAGGAACATGAGTTGATGCAATAGAGTTAGAGTGTAATGAATTAGGTAGTATGGGATGATTAATTCATGGGGTGTAATAGATTTAGAAAAAGAAAGCGAGATGTTGGAATTATGATCAATTGAGTAATCATTTTAATATGCAGAGTGATTAATCTCTTGATGGGCTAAGACAAATTCTAGGGAACTTGACATGTTGTATGAATAGGCCTTGAGCAAAGAAGATGGATCAAGTTGCATCAATTGAAGATTTGAAGCCAAGGGTAGTTAGTTTTCACTAACTAACATAGTGAGTTATAACTCTCTCTCACTAAATTATGATTATATTTTTTATGATCTTATGTATTCATGTTTTAATACAAGTGGGATTATGTTAAATACCCACAAGACATTAGAAGAATATAGACCATGAATGTAAAATTAGATGTAAATGGTATTATGTTAAATACCTACAAGCTAATAGATGAAAATAGAGTATCATTATATGAATTATAATATATTGCATGAGTATGTATGCACGGTACATGTCAATGATATTGTGTTAAATACCCACATTATATTAGATGAAAATAGAGTATGAATGTATGGCTAGATGCTAATGGTATTGTGGTAAATACTTACATGTTATTAGATGAAGATTTAGATTAAGTGCTTAATGAATTAAGTACTAGATCGATAGTAGAAGATTTCTTAAGGGAATCATGAGATAGAATGTTATGTAACAAGTGATGTGTAAGACTATGGGTAGATCATAGCATTCACGTGAAAAATTATGAGAATATCGAAAGATGATTCCTTTGGGAATGAGATTATGATTCCTTCGAGATTGAGATTATGATTCATTCGGTAATGAAATTATGATTCCTTCGGGAATGAAATTATGATTCCTTCAAGAATGAGATTATGATTCTTATGGGAATGAGATTATGATTCCTTCAGGAATGTAGATAGATGATTCCTATGGGAATAAAATTATGTGTTGTTAGAGAAGGTTGAGAAAGGGGTTCCATTTAGTAAGAGATTTCTTCTAAAGAACCTTGATATATAATATGTGAGGGATTAAGTGTAGAGGGTCCGTAAGGGATCATTGCAATCCGCGAAGGATGCATGAAAATAGATGTTGCCAAAGGATCCGTGAAGGATCAAAGTGTAGGGATTGTGTAACATCCACTTTCAGGATGTTTCTTATTTCAAGATTGTGGACCGTAATTCGATTATGTAAAGGCCTTGGGCTTCAAGTTAATAGAGTTTAGACCCTATCGAATGTTGATAATGTTGGTTAAGTGATTAAATCCCTTAAATTATGATTTGAAGCAAAAGGGTAAAATGGGAAAAGTAATATTTCAAGCTTCTTGCATGGATTATGGTTTTATTTCAACATGTATTAAGTCAAAAGTAATTAGATTGGGTTTTGGGGCTTGTGCAAGTTTCGTGGATACATGGTGACCAAAAGATGAATAGAAGCAAGTCCGGAGCAAATAAAATTCATCATTGATTTAAGATCCCCATCCTCAATGCATGATATTCAGAGACTAACAGGAAGAGTAGCAGCACTGAACAGGTTCATCTCAAGATCCTCAGAAAGGTGCAAGCCTTTCTATGATATCTTGAAGAAGAACAAAAGATTTGAGTGGACTAAAGAACACGAAGATGCTTTTCAGGAACTTAAAAAATATTTAAGTTTTGCACCCTTGCTAGTGAAACCACTAGATGGGGAACCACTCCTCCTATACCTTTCAGTATCCTCTAACAATGTAAGTGCAATTTTAGCCAAGGATATCAATAGGGATCAAGATCCCATATACTATGTAAGTAAAAGTCTCCTAGATCCTGAGACCAGGTATTCCCATCTTGAAAAACTAATACTTGCATTAATAACTGCTTCCACAAAATTAAGACACTATTTTGAAACACATATTATACATGTAAGAACTAATTACCCTGTCAAGAATGTTATACGAAAACTAGAGATGTCAGGTAGGATGGCAAAGTGGTTCGTGAAGCTAAGCACATATGACATCAAATATGAAACAAGATCAACAATAAAGTCACAAGCACTAGCAGATTTTATGGTTGATTTTAGTGATGATCTACAATCTGAAGTAGAGTTGGAAAGCAGAGAACTCCAAAAAGAAGAAAGGATGGGAAGATGGACACTCTTCACTGACAGATCCTCGAACATTAGAGGAACAAGCCTAGGGATTATACTAAAATCACCACAGGGGGACATCATACCCCAGGCAGTCAGCTGTGAATTCGATGCAACCAACAACGAAGTTGAATACGAAGCATTAATCTTGGGATTACAGCTGGCCAAGGATCTTCAAATCAAGGATTTTCAGGTATTTGTTGACTCCTTATTATTAACTAATCATTTTAATGGATCCTATGCAGTAAAAGGCAAAAGAATAGCACTATACCTCTAAATCCTCAAAAAGTTGGCCTCTGAATTCGAAGCTTTCAGCCTAAGAAAAGTTACCAGAGAAGAAAATGTTGAGGCAGACGCACTAGCCAACCTAGGATCTTCCCTTAGGATCCCGCCAGAAATCAGGATCCATATAACCCATATACTGATCCTAGCAATAGAAGATCCTCCAACAAACCAAATGATCCCAATCACCATGACCAAAAAACCAACGTGGCAATAATCGAGGATCCTGACTCTCAACCACTTCCTCGGGATCCTAATCGTCGGGATCCTAACATTTAGGATCCTCCGTTGCACTCCAAATCTTGGATTCAGCCCAGTGTGGAGTATCTCCAAAATGACACGATCCCAAGAGAAGAGAAAAGTGACAGAGAATTCAAGATAAGGGTCTCACGAATTGTGACGATCCAAGGAAAACTATACACGAAATCCATGATAGGCCCATACCTTAGATGCTTAGAAGATCACGAAGCTGCAGAAGTCCTAAAAGATATACACGAATGAGACTGTGGCAACCACACTAGGGGTAGATCCTTATGCTCCAAAGCATTAAGAATGGGATATTAGTGGCCAACAATGAAAAAGGATGCTTTCATGCATGCCCAAAGATGTGATGCTTGTCTGAGACATAGCAACATCTGTGACAACCTGAACCTTTTTCCGTTTCCGTTATCCTAATTCTGTTAATAAAATATGAATATTATTAAGTTTTCGTCAAAACTTCATGGTTTAGGAAATCATCTAGTTTTATATAATTAAATTTATATAAGCAATTCAGAATCAAATCACGCGAAAACACGAAGTCCTTGAAAAACAAATCAGTTTTTGGCCTAAGTGAGTGTATGGTCGCACACCTGTGTACGGCCGCACACCCGTTCACGGCTGGTGTCAGGTGGACCCCACCACCGACCATACCCCCAGCCTATAAATACAGGACCCCCACCTTCATTTGAACACTCTTGGCCGAAAACTCTCTCATTCTCTCTCTAGAACTTCTGACCGTACACACTAAAAACACCTCTTTTCTTCTGGAAAACATCGAAAAACACCATTGGGGGTCATTTCGGAGCATCTAGAACACTTTTCTCGTCGAAATCAGCATCTGTGTTCTTGAGTGTACAGCCGTACACCTTCAAGTTCATCGACCGCACACTAGTATACGTCCGTACACCTTCAAAGGCCGTACACCCCTCAAAGAAGAGTTCACGGCCGTACACCCTGTTTACGGCCGTACATTGCCTGTCCGGCCGTACACCCCTGTTCACGGCCGTACACGCCTCTTAAGTAGTGAAAAACTCGTTTTCTCGATTCAATCAAGTCCCGGTAACATTCTTTAACCGAAAACAAGTGTTTTTCTAACACTTTACCTAACGAGATCGCTAATTTAGATGCATATATGTATTTATTGATATTAGGATTTCGTTAAGTGCCACGTACAACAACCCGAGGATCTTCGTTTCCAGTCGACGTTTTCACACAACGACAGTGAGTTCATACCCCTACGCTTTTATGATTTTTAAACGTTTTCAAGGGGGAATACAAGCCAAACACAAATGATTTTGTGAACTAAAACAAAAGGATTTTAACAAGTATAACACTTATGCAATTGACACAGACAAACGATTTCCACGTTTTTATAAAATATTCAGATATTTTATCCCTTTTGTACTATGTTGAGCATAAGGGACGTTTTCAACGTACAACCATAATTGCATAGTTTTCAGATCAATATATGAACCAAATACACAATATGCATGCAAACTATAATAGGTATAGTTTGGGGTTTTCAATACACAGCTTTTACGAATTCAGAGTTATACACTGCTAAACATATAAACTATGACAGATTTAGTTTATGATATACATTAGTACAAGAGTACACACTTAGTAATTATTTAAGTATAATTATTACCTTATACAGTATTCAAGGGATTCAAGTACAAGAGAACAATACGGTATTACATGTAAACTAGATTATACAGAATTGTGACTCTACTTCAAAAACTGTACCCTTAGGTGTACTGAGTTAAATCCTATCATAGTATAACCAGAGTCTCCTGGAGGGAGAGCGTGAGATTTGTGAATAGATCTATTCGGGATTGACAATCCCACACCTGAACTGCTAGCTACAGTTAGGCAGGCATGCCTGAGGTGACAAATGTCATTTAACCGACACTTGAAGAACGTCGTAAAGGTCACTAGGTCATATCAAGCATGGTTATACGACTCACAATATGTATAAATTAACCTTTGGTTACGATATTTCTTTCTTCATTAGTTTTATTTTCATTAATAGAACTATTATACACTACACTGGAGGATTTCAGAGATACACTACTCGATTTTATTTTAAATAATAAAACAACTATACATACTGGTGTTAACCAGGGTTTTCAAACGGAACATACTCTACATACTGGTGGTAGCCAGGGTTTTCAAAACAGAACATACTATACATACTAGTAGAATCCAAGCATATAGACTAATATGTTTCATATACTATAAAGGATACAGTAACACACATTCATAGAAGGAACTGGTATTATCATGCTTTTACTAAAGAAAATATTGGATTTTCTTATAAACATACGACCATTTTTACAGATTCATCAACAGGGTTTTCACTACAAAACATCGCTTATGAACTCACCAGCTTTATCCTGATACTCTTTCAAAACGGCTTGTATTCTCAGGAAATCAGTAGACAGGTACCTCCTGGAGTTTTTGAGAAGACGGAGCGTATAGAATCACGTCTTTTTCTTTTGATTATACTTTTGATGTATAAAAACAAGCATTAAACATATGTAAACCTTTTTCATATATGTATTCAATGTAATGGTTTTGTTTACTATGATTTCTATGATACAATTGTTGTGATACTACACATGACATCCTCCGCCCCTGAACGTTTCCGCCGTTACGGTTTGGGGGTGTGATAGACTGGTATCAGAGCTCTTGTTTATAGTGAACTAAGTATACCGAACCTTACATGGTATACAACTATAAACACTAAGGGGCTGAAGTGCTCTGAACTAAAAGTATACTTTTAAAATATAAGTATTTTATAAGAAGTATACAAGTATACATACATACCAGAACCAGAGTCATAGGTAGAACAAAACAAAAGTATTTGGATGTTGGACACTGTGGTTAAACCTGGGCAGCTATGTAATCATGTCTAGGGTCAATATAGCCTGATCAACTATATTTATTCGAAACATGATCAACATATGCTTGGGAGTGACTGTAGTGTTGCAGCAAGCCTAAAACTTACCAAGTATATATACATCAGGTATCGATAGAACAAAACATACAACTTAAAATACCATACGAGTATTTTAGCTAGAGCCGAATACAGTATAGATAATCATTCCAAGTGTTGCTACATATTGCTTCTTAGCGATAGTTTACTTACATTAGTAACCCTTCTCTATTTATCGCTTCGTAGAACACTTTATCTACCAGGCTGAGATATATTTTTGTATTATATCTCTTGGTTCTAAAATTCTAGAGGACTTATCATCCTCTTTTTCTTCATTCTTTTTAGAACAAGATGCCTCCCAGAAAGAGACCCGTCAGGAAGAACAACAATCCCCCAACTGATCCAACGCCACCACCTCCACAGTTCGATCCTGCCATGTTTCAGGCAGCAGTTACAGCCGCCGTGACTGCAGCAATGACACAAATAAATCAAGGCAGCTCTGGTGGATCAGGAGGTGGACCAGATCCCCAAAATCTTGGTGGAGGCCAGGGAAACCAAAAGGAGTGTTCCTATAAGGACTTCATGAACGCAAAACCCAAACCCTTCGACGGCAATGGTGGAGTCATTGCCTTAGCCTGATGGTTCGAGAAGATCGAATCCATCTTTGAGATTTGCGCCTGTTCCGAGGCAAACAAGGTGAAATTCGCCGCCTGCACCTTCACCGACAGAGCACTGACTTGGTGGAATGGTCGTGTCAAATCCCTAACCCTGCCGGTAGCAAATGCCATGGGTTGGGATAACCTAAAGGAACTCATGCTTGCTAAATACTGCCCAAGAGGCGAGATGCAAAAGTTGGAGCACGAGCTCTGGAACCTGAAGATGAAGGGTTCTAAAATTGCCGCCTACACAGCTAGAATCTAGGATCTGGCTCTCCTCTGTCCGGGAATAGTCATCCCGGAAAGCAAGAAAATAGAAAGATACATTTGAGGATTGACACCCCCAACTCAAGGGAATGTCTTGGCTTCTAAGCCTTCTACATTTGATAGCGCCAAGTGTCTGGCGCAGACTTTGATAGATCATGGGGTCGATCTTGATGAGGTGACAGCCGCTCCCGAACCACCAAAGGCTAGTGGTGGAAAGAAAAAGTTCTGGAACAAACGAAAGGGCCAATCTTCGCAGGAGCCCTCCAAGAAACAACAAACAGTGGCAGTCCACGCTGCTACTACTCCTGCTGCTGTTCCAACCACCCAAGCACCTACCAGTGGATATGTTGGTACTCTTCCAAAGTGCAACAAGTGCAAATTTCATCATCACGGACCTTGCCGTGAATTGCAATGCAACAGTTGTGGTAAGAAGGGACACACAACTTGATTCTGCAAAGCACCAGTCCAACCTACCAATCAGGCTCCTGGAGCGGGCGCTGGTCAAGCCTGTTATGGCTATGGAGAGGTTTGGCACTTCAAAAGAAATTGCCCCAAGGCAACAACAGCTGGAAACACAGGGAGGGTACTAGCTATGGGCCAGGAGGAAGTAGTCGTTGATCCCACTGTTGTTACGGGTACGTTCCTCCTTGACAACTCTTATGCATGCATTCTTTTCGATTCTGGTGCGGAGAGGAGTTTTGTTAGTCATGCATTCAAACATCTACTCAAATGTAAATCCCAACCTTTAACTAAAACATTTACCGTCGAGATGGCTAACGGAAAGAAAGAGAGCACTAACGACATATTCATAGGCTGTACTCTTACCCTAGACGATCATTCCTTTCCCATCGATCTTATGCTAGTTTCCATAAAGAGCTTCGATGTCATTATCGGCATGGATTGGTTGAGCCCCAATCGTGCTGATATCCTTTGCTACGAGAAAGCTATCTGTCTCAATCTTCCCTCTGGCGAAACCCTCACCATTTACGGTGATAAACTCAGTTCGAACCTTCGTATCGTTTCATGCATCAAAGCCCAGAAGTATCTGCGGAAGGAGTGCCATGCATTCCTAGATCATGTTGTTGATGAAACACAAAAAGTTAAAGACCTCGAGAGCATCCCCGAAGTCTGTAACTTCCCTGATGTCTTCCCCGAAGATCTTCCAGGAATCCCTCCCGAGCGCCAAGTTGAGTTCCGTATCGATTTAATCCCCGGAGCTACTCCTGTAGCTAAATCTCCATATCGTCTAGCGCCGGCGGAAATGCAAGAGTTATCCAGCCAGCTCAATGAGCTGCTCAGTAAAGGACTCATAAGGCCGAGTTCCTCACCCTGGGGAGCCCCGATCTTATTCGTGAAAAAGAAAGATGGATCCTTTCAAATGTGCATTGATTATCGATAACTAAACAAGCTTACCATCAAGAACCGTTATCCCTTACCCAAAATCGACGACCTCTTCGATCAACTTCAGGGAGCCAGTTATTTCTCGAAAATAGACCTAAGATCAGGGTACCATCAGTTACGAGTTCATGAGAATGATGTTCCCAAGACAGCATTCCGAACTCGCTATGGACATTATGAATTAGTAGTAATGCCCTTTAGTCTAACCAATGCACCTGTGGTATTCATGGATCTGATGAATCGGGTGTGCCGCCCTTTCCTCGACAAGTTTGTAATCGTATTCATTAATTATATACTTGTCTACTCTCGGAGTGAGGAAGATCATAAACAGCACTTGAGACAGGTGTTGGAAACACTAAGGGCGGAGAAACTCTACGCAAATTTTTCAAAATGCGAATTCTGGATCAGGAAAGTAACATTCCTCGGTCACGTGGTTAGCAAGGAAGGCATACACGTGGACCCTTCCAAAATCATAGCGATTGAGAATTGGTCAGCACCGAAGATGCCCACAGAAATCCGTCAATTCTTGGGTCTCGCTGGCTATTATCGCAGGTTTATCCAGAACTTCCCCAAAATCGCTAAGCCTTTAATCACCCTGACACAGAAAGGCGTAACTTTTAGTTAGGAAGAAAAGCAAGACACTGCGTTTTAAACATTGAAGCAGCCCCTATGCAGCGCACCTATCTTGTCCCTGCCCGAAAGGGACGGAAGACTTCATTGTCTACTGTGATGCATCTAATCAGGGCCTAGGCTGTGTGCTCATGCAGTGAGGAAAGGTTATCGTCTATGCCTCGAGACAACTGAAAACACACGAAGTCAATTACACAACTCATGATCTAGAGTTGGGTGCAGTGGTCTTCGCGTTAAAGATCTGGAGACATTATCTCTACGGGACCAAGTGCACTGTTTTCACCGACCATAAGATCCTACAACATATCTTTGATCAGAAAGAGTTAAACATGAGGCAGCGGCGATGGGTAGAGCTACTCAGTGATTACGAGTGTGAAATACGCTACCATCCCGACAAGGCCAATATGGTAGCGGATGCCCTCAACCGAAAGGAGTATTTAGGTCGTAGAGTGAAGGCACTGACAATGACCATCCATTCCCAATTATCCGCGCAAATCAGAGAGGCTCAGCTTGAATCCTTAAAACCAGAGAACATGTCGGATGAAGCCTTGAGAGGAATGGAAAAGAACTTAGAAGTCAAGGGAGACAGAGTTTACTATTTCATGAACCGGATCTGGACCCCAAAGTACGACGAGTATAGGGAGGTTGTCATGAACGAAGCTCACAAGACTAGGTACTCTGTTCACCCAGGTTCAGATAAGATGTATCTGGATCTCAAGCAACTCTATTGGTGGCCTAACATGAAAGCAGAAATCGCTACCTTCGTGGGCAAGTGCCTGACTTGCGCCAAGGTGAAGATGGAATATCAAAAGCCCTCAGGTCTACTTCAGCAGCCAGAGATACCTGAGTGGAAGTGGGAAAGGATTACAATGGATTTCATCACTAAGTTACCCAGATCTCCGAGTGGGCACGACGCCATCTGGGTAATTGTCGATCGACTAACGAAATCCGCCCACCACCTGCCAATCAAGGAAAACTTCAAAATGGAGAGACTCACACGAATCCACATTCGAGAAATAGTTCGTCTGCATGGTGTGCATGTATCTATTATCTCCGATCGAGATAGCAGGTTTACCTCGAGATTTTGGCAGTCACTACCGAAGGCTCTTGGAACTAAGCTGGATATGAGCACAACTTACCATCCACAGACAGATGGGCAGAGTGAGAGAACAATTCAGACATTAGAAGACATGTTGAGAGCCTGCGTCATCGACTTCGGCAGGTCATGGGACACCCATTTGCCCTTGGTCGAATTTTCCTACAATAACAACTACCATACCAGCATCAAGGTTGCGCCATTCGAATCTCTCTATGGCCGTAAGTGCAGATCCCCTCTGTGCTGGGCTGAGGTGGGCGACACGCAACTAGTCAAGGGTCAAGTCCCTGACAGCACTCTCACAGGCCCATAAATCATCCGAGAGACTACCGAAAAGATCATACAAATCCGAGAACGATTGAAAACTTCAAGAGATAGACAAAAGAGCTACGCCGATAAGAGACGAAAACCCTTGGAGTTCCAGGTGGGTGACCGTGTTCTTTTGAAGGTCTCACCCTGGAAAGACATGATACGCTTCGGAAAGCGTGGAAAGCTGAATCCAAGATACATTGGACCATTCGATATCCTCGCTAGGATCGGTCCCGTAGCATACAAACTTCGTCTACCCCGAGAACTTAGTAACATTCATCCTGTCTTTCATGTCTCGAACCTGAAGAAGTGTCGGTCCGATGAGACACTCGTGATTCCCCTCGATGAGATCGAACTAGACGAGAACTTACACTTCGTAGAGGAACCCGTAGAAATCATGGATATGGAAGTAAAGCGAACAAAATAAAGCTGTATCCCGATAGTGAAGGTTCGCTGGAATGCCAAGCGGGGACCTGAGTTCACTTGGGAGCGCGAAGATTCAATGAAACAGAACTGCCCTCATATATTTCCGAGTCCATGAGTTGTATTCTATGTCTGAATTTCGGGACGAAATTCCCTCTAACGGAGAGATGATGTGACAACCCGAACCTTTTTCCGTTTTCGTTATCCTAATTCCGTTAATAAAATTTGAATATTATTAAGTCTCCGTCAAAACTTCATGGTTTAGGAAATCATCTAGTTTTATATAATTAAATTTATATAAGCAATTCGGAATCAAATCATGCGAAAACCCGAAGTCCTTGAAAAACAAATCAGTTTTTGGCCTAATTGAGTGTACGGCCGCACACCCGTGTACGACCGCACACCCGTGTACGGCCGCACATCCGTTCACGGCTGGTGTCAGGTGGACCCCACCACCGACCATACCCCCAGCCTATAAATACAGGACCCCCACCTTCATTTGAACACTCTTGGCCGAAAACTCTCTCATTCTCTCCCTAGAACTTCTGACCGTACACACTAAAAACACCTCTTTTCTTCTGGAGAACATCGAAAAACACCATTGGGGGTCATTTCGGAGCATCTAGAACACTTTTCTCGTCGAAATCAGCATCTGTGTTCTTGAGTGTACGGCCGTACACCTTCAAGTTCATCAACCGCACACTAGTATACGTCCGTACACCTTCAAAGGCCGTACACCCCTCAAAGAAGAGTTCACGGCCGTACACCCTGTTTACGGCTGTACACTGCCTATCCGGCCGTAGACCCCTGTTCACGGCCGTACACGCCTCTTAAGCAGTGAAAAACTCGTTTTCTCGATTCAATCAAGTCCCGGTAACATTCTTTAACCGAAAACAAGTGTTTTTCTAACACTTTACCTAACGAGATCGCTAATTTAGATGCATATATGTATTTATTGATATTAGGATTTCGTTAAGTGCCACGTA
The DNA here is from genome assembly GCF_052849685.1 of Lactuca virosa. Lineage (NCBI taxonomy): Eukaryota > Viridiplantae > Streptophyta > Magnoliopsida > Asterales > Asteraceae > Lactuca > Lactuca virosa. The sequence continues at coordinate 108,187,038 of NC_136429.1, forward strand.
CAACAACCCGAGGATCTTCGTTTCCAGTCGACGTTTTCACACAACGACAGTGAGTTCATACCCCTACGCTTTTATGATTTTTAAACGTTTTCAGGGGGGAATACAAGCCAAACACAAATGATTTTGTGAACTAAAACAAAAGGATTTTAACAAGTATAAAACTTATGCAATTGACACAGACAAACGATTTCCACGTTTTTATAAAATATTCAGATATTTTATCCCTTTTGTACTATGTTGAGCATAAGGGACGTTTTCAACGTACAACCATAATTTCATAGTTTTCAGATCAATATATGAACCATACATGCAAACTATAATAGGTATAGTTTTGAGTTTTCAATACACATCTTTTATGAATTCAGAGTTATACACTGCTAAACATATAAACTATGACAGATTTAGTTTATGATATACATTACTACAAGAGTACACACTTAATAATTATTTAAGTATAATTATTACCTTATACGGTATTCAAGGGATTCAAGTACAAGAGAACAATACGGTATTACATGTAAACTAGATTATACAGAATTGTGAGACTCTACTTCAAAAATTGTACCCTTAGGTGTACTGAGTTAAATCTTATCATAGTATAACCAGGGTTTGCTGGAGGGAGAGCGTGAGATTTGTGAATAGATCTATTCGGGATTGACAATCCCACACCTGAACTGCTAGCTACAGTTAGGCAGGCATGCCTGAGGTGACAAATGTCATTTAACCGACACTTGAAGAACGACGTAAAGGTCACTAGGTCATATCAAGCATGGTTATACGACTCACAATATGTATAAATTAACCTTTGGTTACGATATTTCTTTCTTTATTAGTTTTATTTTTATTAATAGAACTATTATACACTACACTGGAGGATTTCAGAGATACACTACCCGATTTTATTTTAAATAATAAAACAACTATACATACTGGTGTTAACCAGGGTTTTCAAACGGAACATACTCTACATACTGGTGGTAGCCAGGGTTTTCAAAACAGAACATACTATACATACTAGTAGAATCCAAGCATATAGACTAATATGTTTCATATACTATAAAGGATACAGTAACACACATTCATAGAAGGGACTGGTATTATCATGATTTTACTAAAGAATATATTGGATTTTCTTAGAAACATACGAACATTTTTATAGATTCATCAACAAGTTTTCACTACAAAACATCGCTTGTGAACTCACCAGCTTTATGTTGATACTCTTTCAAAACTGCTTGTATTCTCAGGAAATCAATAGACAGGTACCTCCTGGAGTTTTTGAGAAGACGGAGCGTATAGAATCACGTCTTTTTCTTTTGATTATACTTTTGATGTATAAAAACAAGCATTAAACAGATGTAAACCTTTTTCATATATGTATTCAATGTAATGGTTGTGTTTACTATGATTGCTATGATACAATTGTTGTGATACTACACATGACGTCCTCCGCCCCCGAACATTTCCGCCGTTCCGGTTTGGGGGTGTGACAACATCCCTCATCAACCAGCAGAACCATTGCATCCTATCATTTCCCCTTAGTCATTCATGAAATAGGGAATGGATATAGTCGACAAGTTACTAAAAGCTCGTGGTGGAAAAGTGTTCATGTTGGTAATGACCGATTACTTCTCGAAATGGATAGAGGCTGAAGCCTTTGTTCAAGTACGAGACAAATAAGTAGTCTATTTTATCAAACGTAATATCCTGACCAGGTTCGGGATCCCCGCTGAGATCATATTCGATAATGCATCCCAATTCATAAGCAAAAGGACTAGAGACTTCTGCACAAGTTGGGGGATTAAAATGATAATGTTCAATCCTGTTCACCCTCAAGATAATGGTTAAGTTGAGTCCAACAATAAGATCATAGTCAATAATCTAAACAAGAGGTTAGATGAGAAGAAAGGAAGATGGGTATAGGAACTTCCTCTCGTCCTATGGGCAGATAGGACCACTTCAAAGGCAGCCACTAGCCAAACTTCATACTCCTTGGTGTTTGGAACTAAAGCCATGATCCCTACTGAATTAGTAATCCCTAGAACAAGATAGCAGTTGCAGGATCAAGAGAACAACAATAGGATCCTAGCCCAAGATCTTGACACTATCGATGAACTCAGGGATCTTGCCAAGATATGCATTGCTTCTCATCAACAAAGGATCACTAAAGCATATAACAAGAACATTAAAGTCAGAAGGTTCCAGGTAGGTGACTTGGTACTTAAGAAACCATTCGAAAATACCAAGGATCCCAGTGCAGGAAAATTGACACCTAAATGGGAAGGATCATATCTCATTGATTCAAAAGCAGGAAAGGTGGCATATTGGATGGCTACCCTTGAGGGTAACATCCTGCCAAGATCCTGGAATGTCGTCCATCTAAAAGCATACTTCATGTAAGTTATATTGATCATAAACAAACAAACTCAAGGTACACTCTCTCTACCCTCTACTTTTATATAATTATTTTTATTCTTCTAAAAGCCAATACTAACTTAAGCATCGGAGGGGCGTTAGCCAAGCTAACGCCCACCCCAAGATAACGCATGTTATGCGCATGTAATCAAGGATCCTAACGCATAAGGATCCTAGCGCCCAAGGATCCTGACACATAGGGATCCTACCATTCCATGATCCCGATGTTGTAGGATCCTGACATTCGAGGATCTTAACATTTGGGGATCCCGATGGATACATAATTATGTGATCTTGACGATTACAATATGCAATTATCAAAGTAACCACGGACAAATATTGATCATCTCTCCTACGATTAAGGGTACTTAATCCCCTCTAAGGTTTAAAGAGTTAATTACCTCTTTCATACAAGTTAAGGTTTCTACACCTCGCTTGGACGCACAAAATCTTACTATGAGATGTGAATAAGGGGATCATTTCACGCTTTAGTGACTTGGAAACCCTCTTATTTTTGAACATATGTCAAGATCCTAACGTTTGAACATAAGGTTTATAACACTTACGTGTTATCCTAAGTTGGGATCTTCCCCGATGATTTCATGAGGTTTATAGCACTTACATGTTATCCTAAGTTGGGATCTTCCCCAGTGATTTCCTAAGGTTAATAACACTTACATGTTATCCTAAGTTGGGATTTTCCCCAGTAAATTACTAAAATTTATAACACTGACGTGTTATCCTAAGTTGGGATTTTCCCCAGCTACTTCCTAAATTTCATAACACTAATATGATGGGATTCTCACCATAATTTTGCTGAACATAATCATGTTTTCAAAAGATAATATTTTTCCAGGAAACATCTAAGGCTTGTAGCATTATTACAATCAGGGATCCTCCCCACTTTCCTTTGAAGTGGGGATTATTCCCAGTTAATTTCTAAAGAGGGGTCCTTCACAGTTCGCTAAGTAGAAACTTAACAGGGATCTTTCAAGTAAGGATCCTTCCATGTCTAATTCAAGGGATTGTGAACCCTAAGGAGCACCAGGTTTTATCTATCCTTTAGAATCATATTTTATACGTAATGTTCAAAGGTCTATTGTCTTAAAAAAAATATTAACTATTTAAGACTTCAATTTGATGACTAACTGTTTTCAAGTTGTTCAGGGTTCTTTCTAAGATTTTGAATACACAAGAATACCTAGAAGTCCTATTGCTATTAGCATATAAACTAACCATGCGAACAAAAGAATATAAAACAACCATAGATAAAAGAAAGAGTTATATATCAATTCCATAAAAAATGAAAACTGTCTCATACAAAGTCATGTTAAATATTTTTGTCTAACAGGCCTAGACCCTGGCTTGGTCATCATTGCCTGAGGTTTTCTTCTCCTCATTCGCCTTTGGATGCTACCCCTCATAATCCTAACTGGTCTTGACAGGTTTACCCTTTAATTCAGTTAGAGTTGTGTGCCACCCAGCCAGGTTCTAGGTACTTGCGTTGGCCATATCCTTAGTTAATTTGATCTTGGCTTCCCAAACAGCCATGACGGCGCCAACGTTCACTTCGGCGATCACCTCTGCCATCTCTGCATCATGCTCCTCTTCTTTCTCGGCCTTTTCCTTGCTAAGAAGTTCCACTAATCTCAGGAGATCCTCATTGGTCGCCTTCCACATGTTTTCTTGTTCCCTTAAAGCTTGTTCAGCCTTTTCAGCACAAATCCTCAAGTCCGTGGAGACATGACCAAAGACCTGGAACAAGAGTAACATCAGAAAGAGTGAAAGCCAAAGAATAAGAAACAAAAGTAACACTAACACCTACAGCTTGAGAAAAGGAAACCAGTCTCTGAAGTGCATCCTCAGCCCCAAGATTTTCCAAGCTCAAGCTCATAGCTTCGAAAGTTTTCCTCTTCTGGGATCCCGGGGTCTTCATAGTTAGATCGATGTGGGCCTTTTTTTACGCAAGGGAAGAGCTAGTCTTCTCTTTCTTCACAAATATCTGGCCACTTTACATAGCTGTATCAAGATCAGAAAGGGAGAAATGAGCATTAGAGCGTGTGGCTTTGGATCTTGGGAAAACCAAAGAAGTCTTTAAAATTTCTCAAGACCAAAGATGAAAGTAATCAAGGATCCTTACCGGTATCCATAGGGATGATAACGGTTGAGCTTTCTTGATGATTGGAAGGATCGAACTTGAATGTCTTGTCAATCTCGGGCAGAGCAAGGAAGTTCCTAATCCTGTCTACGGTGTCTTCAGCGGGGGGAACTAAGTCGTCAAACTTGAAAGCTACAAAAATAAAAAAATAATAATAATAAGAAGTGTGAATATTAGGATCCTCGATGTAAAAATAAGAAACCCTATCCTTTTTAACCCATGATTGAGGTAAAATATTTCCACCGGGAATCGAGTCACGTTTTACGAAAAAGTATCTTCCTTTCCAAGCACCATCATTATGCTTGAATTTTAGTACAAGAGATGATCCATCGGTTTTAACTTTCAACAGGAAGCGGGAATTCCCAAAGGTAGAAAGGTCGTAAACATAATCTAATTCATTTAGACAAATGTTGAGACCCATGGAGCGGTTCAGATTATCAATCCACTAAAGGATCCTCCAAACTGGTGGCATGGCTTGAATATATGAAATCTTGGTAATTTCAAAAAATTTAGAAATGATTCCGGAAGAGGGATAAGTAAGGCCTAAGGTAAAGGGATACTCAGGAAAACAAACCCAAATGGAAGAAATAAAATCAGGTTGGATCCTGACATCGAAAGGTTTGAAAATAGTACCAGCAGGAAAGGTTTCAATCGAACTCAAAGCTTCGATACTATCATTATCAAATGTACAAATTTCCTAGTAGGAAAGGAGTTTTTGATCTACAAAATCATCATCATGTATAGCTATGATGTTTGTGCGAGAGCGAGCTCCTTTTTTGGCCATTTTTAGAAGAAAAAGAAAACTATGAAGGAGAAAATAGGCGTAGATAGTACCTTCGACGATATTCGATGAACTTCCAGAAGTAAAGCTAAGAGTAAGATGAGATTGAAAAGCTGTATACCCTATTTATACAAGAATCAAGGGAAGGTAGAAGGGTGATTTGGCCTATCCAACGGCTAGAAATCTATTCGTTGAAATTTAAATTACCCTATCCATTAGAAATTTTTACTTCATTTTTTACTTTAAAATTATACCTTTAAATATCTAAACACTAACGTTTATATTTCGCAGGTATAACTTGGGGGCTATTGTTAGGGGCATGATCCTTGAATCATATTCAGGATCCATAAATATTTCTGAAGCCTCAGGATCCTTAAACATATCTCAGGATCCTAATTATTACCACTAATATTTATAACACTTATAACGACTATATTTTCCTTTATTTTACTCACATGTGCAAAAATAGTCAACACAAGATACATTATCAATGGAAAGTCACTTCAACTAAGCTCAAGACCCGGGGATACCAAGTCAAACAACGTGCAAATAACTGTTCAAGGAGGATCCCAGAAATCTCGTACTTCTTGTTGATTAGCTTAGACTATAAATAACACTTGTAAATCACACACTAGACACACGATTAGCTAGACCATTACACTTGTACTCGTATCACCTTCAACATATTTGTAATTTTAGTTTTAAATCAATAAAACACATCAAGGCAGGTGATCATTATCACTTCCCAAGGTTTTATACCGAAGATCCTATAAATGATCAAGGGCTTTCTTTGTAACTCACTTGTTTCACTTTGATCATTATTTTACACTTACATTGCACTAACACCACAACCTCTCATACAATTTGGTTGAATTATACTTGATCAATTTTGGGAAAATGCTACTGTAGCACAAGTAACTTTTGTGTTTTGTCCGATTTGACCAACTATGTTATTTTTTTGCACAATTAACCATTAATATTTTATTGTAGATGTCAATTACACCATTGTGACCGATTTTTGAAGGTTTCTCGGTTTCACATCCTAGCTGTCATTTATTTTAAATTGAAATTGTTAATGATGTGTATATTTGGTCCATGTTATTTTAATGAAACATATTAACACAGATCCTCACTTCACTCGTCTCCTTCCCCTTGACCTCAATTTACTATGCAGGAAGTAAACGGCAAGTCAACAGTTAGGGTTTTCACAGTTGCTTCCGATCGAGGTATCAGTGCTGTCGATTGAGTTTTAAATGAAGCTAGTAACATAAATGGCACAACCTAATCCTGATGTTGGACTGTTTGCGATGGTGGAGCTTAATTACCAAGGTGTATTTACTCGTAATCCTTTGTCTTACTTGGGGGAGTGAAAAGCTCCTTCAATAATGTTGATTTTTCTTCTATGACTTATTATGAGTGTATCACTTTCCTGTAACGTTTCATGCATGAGGAGATTAAAAAACTTTACTCCTGTGAACCAGAAAACGCTTTATGTGATGACATTCGACCAATTTTAGATGATGTAGATCATGTTGCTTTTATTTATGATGTATATGGCATAGATGGCATAATTTATGTCTATGTTGACCATGATGGGGGTGGACTGGGGGGTGGTTTGATGAAGAACAAAATGAAGGTGATGATAACGACTCTTATGTTGATGGTGTGGAAATGGAGATAATATTAGGGATGTGGAGGTTGAAAATGATTAAGATGCTATCCCTATTAACTGGACAACCCATGATCCTTTCTTGAGTCAATTATGTGTTGAAGGGGGTTTAGATGATGAGGAAAATGACTTTGTAGATGATGATAATCGGATGGAAATGCATGATTCCCTACAGATGCATTCCATTTTGAATGAGAGTTTACAGTGGAAAAAACAAAAGCCTATACTTGGAATGAAATTTAAGGATCCAAAACAGTTGAAAAGCATGTTGTAAAATTATGGAGTGGCTAATGGGTACCAATTATGGTTTGAAAAAGAATGACAGACAGAGACTTCTTGTTAGGTGTTCTAAAGGTGCATGCACATTTAGACTATGGGCATCTTGGACGAGTGATGAAGCTAGTTTCCAGATCAAGTCATTGAAGGATGAGCATAAGTGTTCTAGGAATTTTAAGTTAGGTTCATTGGTTACATATTCATGGATTGGGAGCCACTATACCAGACAAATTCTACATAGGCAGAAAATGAGTGTGAGGAAACTTAGACTAGTAGTGATCAAAAAGTTTGGTGTGAATGTCAGCATAGGGAAATGCAAAAGAGCAAAAAGATATGCAATAGAACTAGTAGAGGGTAATCTTAAGGATCACTATGCAAAACTCTGGTCATATAGCCAATATATTCTGAGAACAAATCCAGATTCCACTGTTAAAATTGAGATGGATTATATGCCTGATGGGAAGAACTATTTCAACAAGTTTTATGTGTGTTTTGATGGTGTGAAAAAAGGTTGGATGGAAGGATGTATAAAGAGAATTGGACTTGATGGGTGTTTCGTGAAAGGGATTTGTAAGGGGGAGTTGCTTTGTGTTATAGGTAGGGATGCAAATGATAAAATCTTTCATATTGCATGGGTAGTGGTGTCTATTGAGAATAAGGAGATTTGGAAGTGGTTTTTAGATCTTCTTATTGATGATTTTCATTTAAACTTTGGAAATGGATACTCTTCAATGTTAGATTAACATAAGGTATGTGTTTTTATTATTTAATCCTTTAATTCATTATATTTCATATTATAACATCATGAAAAATAATTTCCTTTTTATAGGGGTTAATTGAGGCTGTGAAGGAGATGATGCCTTTTGTAGAGCACAGACAATGTGCTAGACACATTTGTCAGAATTTACTTAAGAGATATAGTGGGGACACTAGGAGACATTGTTTTGGAGAGCATCAAAAGCATCAACTGAGAATCCATTTAAAGCTACAATGAAAGAATTGGAAATTTTAAACCCAGAGGCACATAAGTACCTAATGGACAAGGATCCAAACACTTAGTCTAGGGCATACTACCAAGCAGGTAGATGTTGTGACTCAGTTGAGAATGGCATGTATGAGAGCTTTAATTTTGTAATTGTATATGCCAGAAAGAAGCCAATTATAACAATGTTAGAAGAGTTGAGATTGTACATGATGGGGGAGATTATACAATATGAAGGTGAGAGGACAACCATGGGGTAATCAGATTTGTCCAGAAATAAGGGATAAGGTAAATGAGCTTAAAAAGCACATAAGACATTTTGAGGTGTTAGCAAGTGGCTTAAACCAATTTAAAGTAAGGGGAACATGTGAGGCATTTGAGGTTGACCTTGACAAAAGGACATGTTCTTGTAGGTTGTGGCAATTGAATGGGTACCAATGTGTGCATTCTACAGCATGTATCTCATACCTAAATAGGGATGTGGAAGCATATGTGGATCAGTGGATGTGATGTTTAGTACCACCAAATACATGAAAAGTTACAAATATAGAATTGCAGCCATGAATGGGAGTGACATGTGGCCACAAGCAAAATATATCCCACCTTTGCCACCAATTAATAGAAGAATGTCTGGTAAGCTAGTCACTAAAAGGAAGAGGGGTGCTGTTGAAAGACTTACTAGCCATAAGGTATCTAAGGCTGAAAAGAAAATCAAGTGTAGCATCTGCAAGGAGCCCAGTCATAACAAGGCCAATTTCCCTATAAAAGGACCTGATGATGTTAACACAAGGAAGAAAAAAAACAAAAGGTTAGTGAAGGTGGCAATAATGGAAATAATGGAGTAAGTGTCAATGAAGCAAGAGGACAAGTATTATCTTTAATTTTAATTGGAGTTTAATATGCACTATAACAAAATACTAATGAAACATTACTTGTAGGTTAATGAAGGTGGCTCAGGAGGGCAGGAACATGAGGAGGTGCAACTCACTCCAATTGATGTGCAAGTTACTCCAACTCAAGATGGTGGTGTTAATGGTCAAATTGGTGAAGCTTGTGGTAGTACACAAGTTCAAGTGCAAAGGAGGATCCGTGTAAAACCAATTTCTGAAATATTGAAGGGGATAAGGAAAAGAAAATCATAAAGAATCATAAAGGTGAAATTGGGCAAGAGAGTTGGGGATGATAATGCTCCAGGAAATTCAAAGGAGAAAGCACTTTCTATAGATTAGTAGTAATATGTTTTATGCTTTTATTTGTGTTATGTTGTGATATTTTGATGATATGAAGTTGTTATGTTTTCAACTAGTACAATCTATGCAGTAACATACAATTATAAAAATGCCCATCACCATGGGCATTTTTGGTATTTAATGGAAGTATTTCATGCAGTTTATGCACAATTACAAAATATGAAAGTTGATTGCTATTTTTTGAAATATGTCAAGTTATATGTTGCATGGTTGATAATGACCAATATGGTTCTATGTGTATATACCTGAATGACTAAAATAGACAATGCGTTTGATAGAAGTAGTTTCCACAATAGACTATACGTGTATACTTTAATGACCAATATGGTCCACAGTTGACAAAAAGATAGTGATCCACACATAAAAAAAAACAAATACTTGATCCACTAATGAAGTTTTTGTTAGTTTAAGTAACAATTACAAAACTGCCCATATACATGGGTCTTGTAGTTTCCAAAATAAGCTGCTAAATGTTGGGATCTACAACCAACATGGGTCTTTGCAGTTTCCAAAAGTAGTACATAAACACCAAAAGACAACTAAATCAACGACCAAAAGACAACTACATATACCAAAACATCCTACAATATTCCCTTCTAGTTAAAGCACCAAAGTGCATCAACCAATAGAATCATCACAACTAGAACTTTCAACATGGAATTTTGCTGCATGGAAGCTTCCAATTTGTTGTTAAGCATCATCACAACTTCCTTTCCTTTGTTACCTTCTTCTCAAGCTTGTCAACAACTAACTTTTCCTTTGAAAGCAGAAACTCCAACTCCACAACCTTCTTCCTAAGGCTGATCAGTCCAACATAGTTCTCCTTTGAATCTACTTGTTGCTTCAATGTTCTGATATGGTTCTTATAGTACCCCTCAGGCAGCTCATCGTCTTTCCAGAAGAAGTAATCACAGCTTTTTAATGTTGTCTGAAATATACACCATTGTCAAATCGTATGAGATCTTAGAGACATATACAATAAATAAATGATACAAAAAAGGGATCCCACAAACAAATTATTCCTTTCAATATCTTCACAAAAATCAATGACATTACACTATTAGGGTTTTCTTACGCTTATCTAAACATCATAAATGCTACAAATCATATGATTATTGAAGATTACAAGAAATCGCGACCATGACAGCTTACCAAACTGTTGCCACAGTTCCAGAACCGCCTTCCCGGGTTGTGATATTTCCAGCTCGTTTGTTCCTTCACCGACTTCTCACACCCATAAGTCTTCAACTCATCTGACTCCCTAAATTTATCGATTTGGATGGGAGGGTTTCTGGAAGAAGAGATTGAGGATCGAGAAATTGCTTTGGATCTTTGCTCGAGAGAAGCATGCACGAAAATAGAAAGATTGAAGGTAGGTGTGTTCCATATACGGGTGTTAAGTTTTTTGTATAAGAAGGGAGTTGACGTGGAGTCAACGTGGAAATAACGTGGCAGTTTCCCATTAGCTTACCATACACGTCGGATGCCAGGTAGGATGCGAAACTGGGAAACCTTCTAAAATCGGTCACAAAGGTGTAATTGACATCTACACTAAAATATTAATAGTCAATTGTGCAAAAAAAAACATAGTTTGTCAAATCGGACCAAACACAAAAGTTACTTGTGCTACAGTAGCATTTCCATATCAATTTTTGACCAAAAAATTAATTTTGAATAAAATCTTCATGTAAAGAGCTACATAAGATTCTGATTTCTAAACAAGTATATATATAATTATGAATTATAATTAGATCATGACTTCATTGTGGGATGAAGAGTAAGTTTGCTTGGAATGAGGTCCAAGGAAAACATAATGACATGATATACTAGAAAATAAGAATACACTACTTTAGAAGTTGAAATCTAATATGATTGGATGAATAAGTTCGTTGAAAACCTATGTTGATTTATGCCATTCAAGGATCATATAGAAATCTTTGTTACTTTGAGAGTATACTTAATCAAGTTAAGAGACTCTATTTCATGAAAGAACAACAATCATATACTCCAAGATATTTAACTATACCTTGAGTAAAGTCAAATATGGAGATGATAGTATTCGTAGAATTCACACAAATTAAGTTTAGTCGAACCCATTAATAAAGCCTTTCTTCTAAGCTAAGTATGAATGGTCACACTTCAGCTGTAATACTTTATTATTCTAGAAATGGGATTTTGATTTGGATTTGGTATTTGGATAATAGAACATTGTAACAACAACTATTATATAACGTTTTAATATACATGGATATGATCATAACATCAATTCTTGTTGTGTTCTATATTAACATGTTTAATCCATGAATAATCTTATTATTCTAAAAGTTCATAGTTGGTTATAGTTTTGGGAGTAATTATGAAGTAATACTAATATGAATTGGATTGGTTAACTCTCACCAGAGGAAAGTATGCAAGTGGTTGTAACCAAGTTTCATAGGTACTTGTCAACTAGTATTGAACCGACTCGCATCAAGATCACCTCATGGATCGCTATCATAAGTGATACTTGATTAAAAGGTATTATCTTTGTATCCTTAACACCTGAGATACATAGTGGGACGTAAGTATAGGGAGTGTTGTGATTTGATATTGTCAAATGTTGATCCTTAACTGGGCAGTTATCAAAGCCATTTTCAGGTATAGTGAGAACTATGCAAGAGGATTATGTAGTCAAGATGGGATTTGTTCCTATTATGTGTTGAGAGTTAGACATCTAAGTCACCTTACCAAAAATTTAACACCTAATGAGATTGATCGCGATCTGTATCTCATGTTCAACACGATGACTGTGACAAAGGGATAACTGATAAATTTACCTTATACACCAATTGTATCTTTGATCTTTTTGGGAATTGGCCGTCTATAGAATGGTACCAAATCGTATGTTGATGGGGGCAGTGAAATGTTGCTAGACGTTTACCAATGTCTGTATCAGTCTGATATGAATCTTGTGCAAGTGGGAGATTGAAAGATCTAGTATGCTCAAGAATCATATTAAAGTGATATTGCTAATTAACATATGATACTAATAGGTCACACTAACAACAAATCGATACAATTGATTATTTATTAGAAATTTAATTTAATAAATATTCATAAACTCTTATAATTAATTGGAAATTATTTATTTTATGGAAATATTAATTTTCAATGGCAACTAACATAATATATCATATGGTATGCTTTATTAAATCATGCACAACATTTTGGACTAGATAAATTCTTTTGTCTTTTACCAAAAAGTTAAAGTTTATATTTTATAAACTTGGTTTATGAAAATTGAAACTTTTGTCTTCTTTTTAGGCATATGGCTGAAAGTCCTTTAAGAGACAAGGAGGATGGTCATTTGACTATTTTATTCAAAAAATATGGTATGGATTAAAGCATGGGGAACACTTAGGCTTTAGGGGTATGGGTTCTTAAAGTGTTAAGGACTTATGGTCCAAGGAATAGCTTTATTAAGTGAGGCTTTCATCTTTCTTGGGTGATAGATGCATAAACTGTAACATGCATGCATGTAGTGTTCTCTCTCACTTTTGGTTCATATTTTGAAGATTTACTCTCTTGCTTATGCTCTCTTGAAGTTCATATTCATTATGAAGTTCAAGCTTAGGAGTCTTAAGAGTTATCGTACAAAGAACTAGCATTCTACATCAAGTTGAGTCATTGTTGGTGTATCAAAAGTTCTACATTCTCCATCAACTTCCAACCCTCTCAAGAGGACCCAAAGAACTACAAAGGTTGTTACTTCTTCATCTTCTTCTTTGGTGCTTGTTTTCTTTCCAAACTTTGCAAGAAGATCCTTGGTGGGTATAAACTTGTTTTATGTTATTCGAACTTTCTAAGTCTTCCGTTGCTAAATATTATGTTTTGGAAACCAAAATTTTGAATAAAAATCCAACAAAAGCTTGAACTTCTCTCTGGGCAACGTCCTTGTCACCATGTATTCTGGATTCTCCTTGGCACCAGACTTTTGAATGCATAACCTATCATAGAACATGATTGGTTTCTCCATGTTCAAAAGAAGACTCTGAATGAGACCAACCACCAATGATCTTTTTATCTCAAGATTACTTTCATGGTCCGAGTCTATATATTCAACCAATTTTGTATGTCGTGTATTAGGACCATACACAAGACAAACATCAAGCGTTCCCTTCAAGTGTCGCAAGATCCACTTGACCACTTCCTAATGATCTTTTCCCCGATTGCCTCGAACCGCCACATAAGTACCAAGAAGTTTGGACTAATCACAATAGAATGACCGCAAGATTTTCTTAATGAAGTGAGAGATGTATAACCATCATGATATTCTATCTATCCAAATCTCCGTCCATGCTATCTTCTTTTCAGATCCTAAATTATAAATCACAAACTCATTCTCCAGAAGCTTCATCAAGTTGTCTTTCCCAACATCAGCATCACCAGGCACTTCTTCCCATGTTTTTTTTCAAGGGATTCATCATGGCTATGTTGTTCCATGCCACCCTTTTGTTACTCATTTATTACAAAACTGCGTGGGGGTTTCTGTTTCAAACTCTACCTTCTGGCTAGCACCCTGATCATTCCCCACAACACATATACCACATCCTTCTGCTTATGTATAACAAATTTAAATGTCACATCTCTGCTAATAACAAATTTTGGGGTCTTTCCTTCTTCTATTGTAACGTCCATAAAATTTCATAAAATTTGAACTTTTCAAGACAACCCTTTTTCTATAGAAGTGTTTACAAAAACTGTTGTTCTCAAAACATTACTTAAAAATCAGAATCTCTTTCAACATAGATTTCAAAACATTCACATTATCAGAGTTTCCCAGAAATCATAAGTCCAAAACGCGAGGATTTGTACGGTCACGCCTTCACCTTGCTACGATCCACTGAAGTACCTGAAACCATAAACCAAAACTGTAAGCACGAAGCTTAGTGAGTTTCCCCAAAATACCAACACCCAAACAGATAACATATACACATAACAACATACTATGGGTCCAATCATCCTCGGGATGGAATACCCCAGGCCCCTGAACCATCGAGTTGGAATGCCAACATACTATGGGTCCAATCAACCATCGGGTTGGAATACCCCAGGCCCCTCAACCACCGGGTTGGAATGCCAACATACTATGGATCCAATCAACCATTGGGTTGGAATACCCCAGGCCCCTCAACCATCGGGTTGGAATTCGAACATACTATGGGTCCAATCAACCATCGGGTTGGAATACCCCATGCCTATTGGCTTACGCACAAAGCAGAAACCTCAGCCACCAATCACACATGTGCACATATAACAGATAATCATATAACAGTCTACAACTAGTCAAACAGATCTAACAAATCACTAAGCATAACATCATCCTATCTACCAGGATACCTGTCTAACATATCATAACAGCATAGCAACATCCTATCTATCAGGATACAGATCTAACAGATCATAACAACATAGCAACTTGCATAACGGGATATCAATCCAATGGGTCAGCATTGGTTCCTTCGACCCACAAGTACAGTGAGGAAGACTCACCTCCAATGTAGAAGCTCCCCGAAAGAAAGTCCTTAGTTGCTGCCCTGTAGGCTTCCGAGCTATCAAAACCAATAACACACCCAATTAGCAATTGGGTCCCACGCTATAATCCATAATCCATACTTGGGATAAAATGACCATTTTACCCCTGACCCAACATACACCAAACTGAGGCCCAAAACGAAAAGATCCAAAGGCCCACTAATGGCCCAATTTTCCGAATTGGGCCCAACCCCATATGAGTCTTATCCTAAGCCCATATTTTCCTTAAATCAAAATCAGGTTACCACAAACACCCCTTGGGACAAACTTGGTCAAAGATATAAGTCAAAAGTCAAAGTCAACGGTCCAAGTTGACCCAACTCACCGAGTGTACTCACAGACTCATCGAGTTCCCACAGAACTCAGAAGATCGGGAAAAAACCTAGCCAACTCGCTGAGTTGGCAGAACAACTCGCCGAGTTGTCCCAGTCTTAACACATTCAGCCCCTTTTCATCGAATCTTATGCTTCAAGATACATATCTGGTCCTCTATGGCTGGAATACCACGTAAAGTTGCCAACTTTACGTTCATGCATACCAAACGAAGATCTAGAACTCACACAAGGCTTAATCGAGAACTTAATGCATGGATGAGGCCTTGAACCCAATAAAGTTTGCAACTTTAAGCCAAAAGAGACCATCAAACGTCCAGATCTAAAGTGATAGCCCCATGAAATGCTCAACCCCATGAACAATCCAAAAATGAGTCAAATATGACAAGAAACTTCCAAGGAAGAGATCTAAGCAATAGATGAACAAGATTTCGACTTTTTACCTCAAATGAGTAGCAAAACACAAGGAGATCCTGGATCTAAAACTTTCCCTCCAAGCTAGGCACCACCAACTTCAAGCTCTTTCAAAATGGGACCAAAATAAGCAACTTTTAAGCTCACACACTCAACTTGGGATAAGATGCACGAATCTATGGTTTTCTTGACAAGGGTGGCTTGTAAGGAGGCCATCCAAGGGGTTAAAGTTCTTTAAATAGGGGGCAACACCCTAAACATTAGGGTTTCCTAAACAGTGCCCAACTCGTCGAGTTGGCTCCTCAACTCGCCGAGTTTTCTCATTAAACCCCGCGACCAAAACAACTTCTACTCGCTGAGTTGAGGCTCCTCAACTTGTCGAGTAGACCCTTAAATCCTCATGATTCTTCATCTTCAACACGTCGAGTTGGCTCCTCCAACTCGCCGAGTTCAACTCCAAATTGGTCTAAATTCAACAATTAGCCTTCTAGATTCTGGGTGTTACAACTATACACCAGTGATGATGACCTTTACCTATAGATACATATCCTAGAAATATGCACATTATTTCCCTCGGCTCTAGTTTACCATCATTCATATGAGTGTAAGTAGGGGATCTAAACATCTGTAAACCAGAAGTCTCAGACGGTTTCCTATACCACATATCTTGAGGAGTCTTATAATCAATTGCAGTTAATGATGATCTATTCACCAGATATCAAGCAACATTGAATACATTCACCCAGAATAGCTTTGATAAATCAGCAGGTAATCGCATGCACTGAGCATGCTCCACTAGTGTTTAGTTCATCTATTCTGCCACTCAACTTTGTTGTGGTGTTAGCCGTACAGTGTGATGCCTCAATGTACCTTCTATTTGGAAAAAGTTGTAAAACGAAGCCTTGCATAACACCAACCCATTTTTTGTTATGAGTGATCTGACATGGTTATCGATCTATTTCTCAACCATAGTCTTCCATTCCTTAAACCGCCCAACCACTTCATCTTTGTCCTTTGTCTTTAGAAAGTACACACAGGTCTTCCTTGAGTAATCATCGATAAAAGTCACAAAGTATTGACATCAACCATGAGACTTCACATGAAAGGGACCCCATACATCTGAATGAATACACTTGAGGATCTCCTTGCTTGAGTGTTGGACCGAACTGAACTTCACCATGCATTATATCTCTTGAAAACAAGCTTCACCATGTTTAGCATTTGCAGTTGCATCTCCACCAAACAAACCTTTCTCGCTCATATTTCCCAACTTATTATGTCACAACTTTCTTTCATCATTATACTGATCTAAGAATTGGGATATAATCATTGTTCCCCTAACTATAGAGCCTTCTAAGATATAAATCCCACGAGGATTCATCATTCCCTTCATAACTATAAGAGCACCCTTGGATATTCTTACCCGACCACCCTCTCCAGAATACTTCAGTACATAATTTTCCAAAGTTCCAATAGAAATCAGATTCTTTTGAAGCTTCGGGACCAACCAACAATCCAGTTTCATGACCATATCATCGTGCATCTTGATCTTCACCGTGTCACTGCCCTTTACCTTGCTCATCCAATCATCACCCGTATTTATTGTGTCATTACACTCTTTAAAGCAGTCGAACTAGTTGGGATTGTATGTCATGTGATAGGACGCTTAAGTATGCAAGACCCAAGCATCAACAGAACTAGTTGTACATATAGTCAAAGCTTCACCATTATCCTATTCATCAGAAATTCCTTGAACCACAACAACATTTATGTTGCTTCATTCAATACCATTATTCCTTTTCTTCAGCAATGGATAATCTCTTCTGAAGCGCCCCTTTTCCTTTCAATTTTAATATTTGATGTTAGATTCGGAACTTGACTTCCTTTTGTTACCTCATCCTCTATCGAATGTTCTTTCTCTGCTTGCGAACAAACCATAACTAGAAACTTCTTCTCCAATTGAAATTTTTTTTTCTGTTCCTTGGACATCAAAGAATCTTTCACATCATTCATAGTGATCGTTGTTCTACAATACAACATGGTATCAACGGAATTCTCATAAGAGTTCGACCGTGAAACATAAGATGATAAGTGCTTGATCTTCATCTTCAATCTTTACATTCACACCTTGTAAGTCCAAGATGATCCTATTGAAGTTATCCAAATGATCCTTCACTTGGGTGCTTTTCAACATCCTAAGAGTATACAAACGTTGCTTTTGGTATAGTCTGTTCGTCAGAGAATTGTTCTGATACTTGTCACATATTTTTTCCCAAATCCCAGATGCACTCGTTTGATCCACAACCTCTCTCAACACTTTGTCTTTTAAACTCGACAGAATAATGTTATATGCTCTTGCCAGAATATTCACCTTCCTTTCATCCATCATGTCCTTTGGTAGTTTTGCTTCTCCTTCCAATGTCGTTGCACATCCTTATTAAACCCGAAGATCCTTCATATTCACCTTCCACAAAGTGAAGTCATTCGAACCATTGAACTTCTCCAAATTGAATTTCTAAGATGACATATTCAATCAAAAGAACACCAACCGCGACTCTTGTCACACCCCCGAACCGGAACGGCAGAAACGTCCATGGGTGAATGACTTCATCTTGTAATATCATAACAAGTGTGTTTAAATGAAACATAGACATCATCATCACCATGCATAAAATATAACAACATACATAGTTTACATCATTGTGTTTGTTGATAAAATTACATCCCAAAAATATCAAGTGTATGATGAAAACAACATACAACAACATCCAAAAGTCCAAAGCTGCCAACCTGATTAATGCGTTCCTGAGAATACAAGTTATTTTGAAAGTGTCAACATATAAAATGTTGGTGAGTTCATAAGCATATTTGTAAGAAAACTTTGTATTAGTTGCAAACTCTAGAAAATCCGATATTTTCTTGTAAAAATAGTTTGTGTGTTTTTGTTTCAAATCTCGTATTATAGCATGTGTATCCTTGTTTTATCTTATTTGAAAAATGTATCGAGAGTGATTCCCAGAAAATCTTGTATTTTCTATGTCATGAGAAATTGTGGTCTTAAACCCAAAGACCGGAGTGAGGTAGACAGTACAAATAATCAACACATTGTTTATACTTTCCAAAAACTGAGTGATATGTATATTCAGCGTAAAACTTATAATAGTTTTGTTATTCTCTATGTGAGTCGTTATAACCATACTAATATGACGGAGTGCCTGTCTTGACGTTCTTCAGGCGTCGGTTTCGTAGAAGACATTTGTCACCCTAGACTGGCCTGTCTAGCTGTAGCGAGCAACTCAGGTGTGGGGTGTCAACCCCGTATAGATCTATACACAAATTCCCGTTCTCCCTCCAAGAGACTCTGGTTATAACTACAGGACTTACGGTGTACATTAAGGTAGGTACGGTGAAGGTGCGTCTCACAAGAGCCTTAACGAAATTCTTACGCAAATAGTGTGTTTCATTATTTAGCATTAAAATAATGATTACGAGTGAATAATTTTTTACTATAACTCGTAAATAGTAAAAATGTAATCATTTTTATCGAGAGTGTCGGAATAGTTCGTTGTTTCATCGTTGTTATCAAAATAGTCGATCGTTAACGATATGTTCACGAGAGGCCTATTTTACACAAAATTAACATTAAGGCCCGATTAACATAAAAGGTGTCATACAAGGCCCAATTAGGATAAATGGGCCATATAAGGTCAAATTTTTGATACAAATTGTTATAAGTGGCCCATGTTGCTAAATAATCCAATTTTGGCCCATTTTATATAGAAATGTCATTTTTGGCCCAATAGTTCATTTTTGGCCCATTGTAAATGGAAATGCCATAAAAAGCCCATTTTTACCAAAAATGACCATATTAGCCCAAAAATACCGAAATTGACAATAAAAGACCCATTTTTAACAAAAATGGCCTTTTTTGGCCCAAAATATCGAAAATAACACAAAGAGCCCATTTTTATCATAAAATGTCCATTTTGGCCCATTAATACCGAAAATGACATAAAAGACCCATTTTACCAAGATTGTCAATAAAAGCCCATTTTTAACAAAAATAACACTTTTGGCCCATTAATGCCGAGATTGATAATAAAGTCCATTTTTATGAAAAATGACACTTTTGGTCCCAATAATACCGAGAATGATAAATAAGGCCCACTTTTATGAAAAATGACAAATATGGCCCCCTTTTTACAATTTCTTTAGTTTTGTTGTGAATATTCAATCTTACTTAGCATCTTTTACCAAACATAAGAAATACATAATGTAAGTTATTCCAACAACTTCAAGGTTTGGGTAGATCTCGAAATTTTGGGGCTTTTAGCATAATATCACCACATATTAACACATAAATCACACAAAACATACACATGCAAGCATACATAACAAGATTTTTCACAAAACTAGCTTGTATTCTCCCCCAAAAGATAGTAAATCACGAAAAACAAGGGGTATGAAGCTCACCTTGGGATTTTCTTGGTTGTGAAGAGGTAGGTGGAGGTGGTTTTCGGCCTAGTGTGCTCCTTTGAGAAGATTTTTCGAAACCAAATGGTTCTAGTGAGCAAACACGAAATGGCGTGGTTTAAGGAGTGATATTAGCACAAATTTAGAACAAACCCACTTGAAGTTGATAGGAACTTACCAAGCTTATGATATTTGAAGAGAAGCTCTTGAAATCATACACAAACTCACGGTTTTTAAGAGGAAGAATGAGAGGATTTTTAGAGAGTTGAGAGGAATGAGAAATGTAGATGAGTTTGAATTGCAAGATGATAGAGGTGGTGATGGTTCTCGGTCGGTTTAAGAGAGGAGAGAAGAGATAGAGGGATTAGGGGTTAATACTTGATGGATACTCAAGTTGCATTGATGCATGTATTGTAATAGTCTAATTACATAGTGTATATTAATGTGGTGTCAACTTTTAAGCCACATTTCCCTTTTTTTGTATAGGGTCGAGAATAGGAGAGGGGAAAGGATTGGGCTTGGGTTTGATGTGTAACCGAGAACCATTAGTCCAATAAGGGTTTACAGACCCAAAATAAATGTTTCTTGGCCTAATTAAGTCTTAAATTAATTTTTCATGGTCCAATAAGGCCCATTAAGAGAGTTTTTGCCCCAAAATAATGCCAAATGGGGTATTGGGCCCACTATGCCCTAAATAAGGTATTCACGGCCCAATAAGACCCACTAAGGGTCTTATGGCCCAAAATACTATTGCTTAATGAATTTTAAACCAACTAGGGCCCAAATGTGAATTCTTGGCTCAAAGAACCAAGTTGAGGGGTTATCGGCCCATTAGGGCCCCATAAGAAGATTTTGGTCCATTAAAAGGTTTTGAACCGAGAATCCAAGGTCTAAACCCAAAGTTGAGTGAATGAAGCTTTTTGGATTAGGTTTAGGGCTTTTACGAGGAAGTTTCGACTGAATTCAAGTGTTTGGATGTATAAACTGATATATCATTGAATTTGGTTCACATACAAACATAGTGTTACCTTGTTACACAAGGACTATCTTGTTCATGAATAGGGAAAACCTAGCCCTAAAATGCTAGTTGTGACAGCTCTGATACCACTTGTTATGAAAATCAAACGATAATTGTCAAGAGTCAGAACAAATCTGATGCCACTTGTCCAGTTCTGATTAACCTTGTTAGGAAGTAATGCAAATAATGTTGGATTAAGGTGTCTAAGGTCCTAACTACATTGGTATAATGTTGATGAATAAAAGTAAATTCCTTTTTGTGTTGCCCTCATAACCAAGAACTTGCTTAGATTTATTATGCAAGAGAGATAAATGTTTTATTAATATATTATAGCACTAATATATTAATTAGAAATAGATATAATTAATTTACAATTAATCAGAATTAATTTGGAAATAATTCTGGGTTAATTAGAATTAATTAAAACTTGAATGACTATAGTTGTAATTGTTCAAAAGTTGAGCAGAAGACAGGTTCCAAAACCTTCATGTGATTGACGGTTTGGAGGCTCATCTTCGAATCTTCTAGAAGCCTTCATGAAGATAATTAAGGAACTAGATAATTACCTAATTTGAAATAATATTATTTTATGTTCAAATTAGGGTTTCTAGGTGTTTCCTAATCAACTATAAATAAGGGCTTAGACTTGGAATTTTCAGCCAGTGCAATCAAATATACCAAAGCCGAATATTTGCCTCCTTTCCCCTCTCTCCAAAATCTTCTAGGGTTCTTGTGTTGTAGGTGTGAACCATTAGAGGCTTGCAAACAATTAAAGCTAGTTTTCAAGAGACTATTGGATTGATCTAGTTTGATCAAAAGGGTTTGTTTACAATAACAAATCTGAGGTATGTTATTCCTTTTGTGAATTTCGATTTAAACTAGGGTTTAATAGTTTTGTTGTTTAATAGTATGTTGCTTCAATAGAGTTATGACATAGATCAAATTAGGTTATATGTACCCTTAAGATTTTAAGGTATTTTCAACATTATTACATGTAAAACCCATCAGTGGTATCATAAAATTAGATTGTCTAACAACTGAATATGCAGTAGTTGAACTTGAACAATTGAAGGATTGCAGAATCGTCATTCTGTTTCATCGACACATCGTGGGCTCTTCTGCCACGTCGTGGCCAATGTCTGATCCACGTTTTTTTCTCTTCTGCCACGACGTGGAGTTTTATCTACCATATCGTGGGGATCTCCTATTCAACGATTTTTTTATGGATAATTAAGTTTTTGATTAGGATAATTACATTAATAGATATTATTTTAATTGGATAAAATCAACATATTTAAGTTGGTAATCTGATCTCCTAATATCTTGAATCTTTGAATTATCCTTATGATTTAATTAAATTTTAATTATTTGATTAATTAAAAAGATTATTTTTGAAATCATTAATATAAATTTCTGAACTTTGTTTTAAATGTTTAAAATACACTTGTATACTTATATATATATATATATATATATATATATATATATATATATATATATATATATATATATATATATATATATATATATTAATACTATATGTATAACACGAGTCAGGTGAATTGCTAGTATGCCTCATTCACGAAGCCATGCTATAAAGAGGGTATAAGGAAGCAACCTATAAAATGGTCGTTGAATGGGTGTCTATTCTTACCCACCGCTCTCTTGTGTGGTGGAGGGTCGTTTGCAGAACGGGTTCAATAGGACATAACCTCATTAAAAGCATAATGTTATAAAATAATAGAACCTTTTATAAAATTTCCCACTCTAGTTACTTTAGTAAAAAATGTGAAAGTGTATACTAATCCATGAAAACGCACATCAATCCTTATGAGTCGTTAGTGGAGCGTATATGGTTAACCAACACACTAATTGGGGACTATAAAGTTGAAATGATGGCACAACTCAAAAATTATCATTAATTAATGGAGCGTGAATGGTTTACCGTCACGTTAATTTGAGATGATAAAAGACATTGAGGTTGTCAAGAGGGTTTTCATGGTTATTCACATCTTGTTGGTGATCTTTGACATCCCAGTCACAAAATTGAAGAGCATAATCGAAATTAAACATGTCATTGATAAGATTCAATGAATCTTAAATGATCTAGGAATTTCATATATATTGAAATTGGTAAAATCCATTACCTACCTTAAATGAATTCGTGATTAGATTATGGCATCCCTTTTCTTAATTTCGAATTGCATTATTGAATCCTAGCCTTGAATATTAATTTGGGTTAAAATATCAAGGATTGAATCAACTAACTAAAATCTTGTCTTCATTTTCAGAAAATGTCTTAAAGTGGTGAAATTCGTCGTCGTCGTCCTCCTCCTCCTTCAAACAACAACTTCACTCTACTATCGGTCCTTGCTAAGGACAAGCTTGTCGGTCCAAACTATATGGACTGGGTGAGGAATATGATGATGATGCTTCACTACGAGAACAAAGAGTATGTTCTTACTACTCCTATTCCAGAAATCAACAAAGAAACTGCCACTCCTTAGGAGATTGATATGATCAGCACGTGAATGATGACACGAAGGTCTCTTGCATTATGATTGCAACTATGAAACCTGAGCTCCAAAAGACTTATGAGGATTACTAGCCATATGAACTTAACACAACCATGTGGCGTGCAAACTGAAAGAAGGGGAATCTGTGTGTGCTCATGTGCAGAAAATGCAGAGGCACATGGAAATATTGGAAAAGCTAAATGTGAACTTTGATAAGGATCTTTCCATTGACATGGTCCTTAACTCTCTGCCTAGTAGTTATGATTAGTTCATATTGACCTATCATTTGAACAATACAGATACCACGTTGATTAAACTTCACAATCGGTTGCAAATGGCTGAAGTAGGAATGAAGAAGTCTCATTCCAACAGTTATACAAGTGCCCTTGTCATGGCTGTCCAACAAAGCAAAGGAAAGAAGAGAAAGACACTTTCTCAATCCAAATAGAAAGGGAAGGTCCATCATGGAGAGTCTAGTAGATCAAAACCAAAGCCCAACTTCAATACTCCTCCTGTTGCTGATCCAAAGGAAACGGTGTGCTTTCATTGTGGCCAAAATGGCTATTGAAAAAGAAGCTACCCCAAGTACTTGCAAGAAGTGAAAGATTTCAAGGCCAAAACAGTTGGATCTTCTTATGGTACGTATTCTATTCAAGTCAATAATACTACTATTTCAAATTCTTGGGTTCTTGATACAGGATGTGGTTTCCACGTTTGTTCTGATATGCAAGGACTAAAGGAAAGTGAAGAGATCGGGCATGGGAAGCTGAACCTAATCATGGGAAACAAACGAATATTGGCTATTACCAGGATTGGGACTTATGACCTTATGTTTGATAGTATTAGGGTTGATTTGAATAATTGTTGCTATT
Organism: Lactuca virosa; assembly: GCF_052849685.1. Taxonomy (NCBI): domain Eukaryota; kingdom Viridiplantae; phylum Streptophyta; class Magnoliopsida; order Asterales; family Asteraceae; genus Lactuca; species Lactuca virosa. The sequence continues at coordinate 108,211,768 of NC_136429.1, forward strand.
CGCTAGAAATGGCTTGAAACATTATTTATTTTCATGCTTTATTTCGACAAGGATATCATTATGGTTTTGATAATAAAGATGGTACTATTTTAGTTTATTTTGATGGTGCATTTAGTTTCAAAGCTTATACTTATGATGGTGTGTATGAAACTATTGTTTGTGTGAATGAATTAGGCAAAAATATGTATAATATTGGTTCTTATAATATTTTAGACAAGTCATGCCTATGGAATTGTCGTCTTGGGCACATCAACAAGAAATGCATCCCCCAAATCCAAAAGGATGGAGTGTTGGAATCATTTGACCTTAAATCAGATGATGAATGTGAGTCTTGCTTGTTGGGAAAGATGACTAAATCACCTTTCATTGGTACATGTGAAAGAGCTAAAGATTTGTTGGCCCCAATCTATACGGATATATGTGGACCATTCAGATCTACCATAAAGGATGCAAATCACTACTATGTTACATTTACTGACGATTATAGTGGATATGGTTATATTTACTTGATCAAACATAAATCAAAAACTTTTTAAAGGTTCAAAGGGTTTAAGAATGAATTAGAGAACCAATTGGGCAAAAGGATAAAGATGTTGCAATTTAATAGAGGTGGTGAGTATCTTGGTATCGAGTTTAACGAATATCTGAAGGAATGTGGAATTGTTTCACAATTAACACCTCCTAGGACACCACAACTAAATAGTGTAGTTGAGAGGTGTAATCAGACTTTACTTGATCATTCTGGGTGTATGCCTTAGAAACAACCACCCACATCCTCAATCTTGTTCCAACTAAGAATGTTGCTAAGACATCTCATGAAATGTAGACACGAAAACCTCCCTCACTTGTGCATATCAAGGTCTGGGTTTGTGAGGTTCTCGTTAGGAGAGAAACCTCAGACAAACTTGAACCCAGAGCCGAGAAGTGTTTTTTCATTGGTTATCCACAAAAATACTTTGGATACTTGTTTTAACGACCCAATGACAACATGGTGTTTGTAGCTCGAAGAGGAGTCTTTCGCGAGAGAGAGCTCATTTCCAAAGAGGCAGTGCGAGCACTATTGATCTTGAAGTGATTAAAGAGTCATTCGATGAAGCAACTTTTGAAGATACTAGCTCTCAACCTGAGAATGAAACTGTTGAGCCCATTAACAATTCGTTGCCCCTTCGTGGGTCCAGTAGGGTTAGCATGCTACCTACATTCTATGGTTTCCATATAATTGTAGAAGGTGATACATTTATCAGTATTGCAACACTGGTAAATTTGGATGAGCCTGCTAACTACAAGGAAGCGATGGCAGGCCCTGAGGCTGCTAAGTGGAAATAGGCAATGGATATCAAGATCCAATCCATGTATGATAACCAAGTGTGGACCTTGGTTGATCAAGCACCTGGTCGAAAGACAGTGGGCTGTAAATGGATCTTCAAGAAAAAGACCGGCATGGATGGTAATGTACAGACTTATAAAGCAAGGTTGGTTGCAAAAGGCTTTACTCAAACCCAAGGGATTGACTAAGATGATACCTTTTCACATGTTTCCAAGATTAAGTCAATTAGGGTAATGCTTGCCATAACTGCTCACTATGACTATGAAGTATGGAAAATGGATGTCAAAACTCCATTCCTTAATGGGAAACTGGCCGAGGATGTTTACATGGCTCAACCAGAGGGTTTTGTACATGCAAAATTCCCTAATAAGGTGTGTAAGCTTGAGAAGTCCATCTATGGACTGAAACAAGCATCTCGTAGCTAGAATCTTTGCTTCCATTAAAATGTCAAAGAGTTTGGATTTTCTAGAAGTGAAGATGAATCTTGCGTGTATGTCAAAGCTAGTGGGGGCATTGTAACTTTTCTAGTTTTGTATGTGGATGACATACTCCTAATAGGAAACAATGTTCCAACCTTACATGAAGTCAAGTCTTGGCTTGGGAAATGTTATGCTATGAAGGATCTAGGAACAAGCATGAACGATTACTAGGATTAAGTCAGAGTACATACTTGGATAAAATATTGAAAATACTCAATATGGAAAATTCCAAGAAGGGAGACTTACCCATGCATCATACTATTAAGTTGAGCAATACTCAATGTCTCAGTAGTGATAAGGAGATAGATACTATGAGTTGGATTATGTATTCTTTGGCTATAGGATCAATCATGTATGCTATAAAATGTACTCGACCTGATGTGGCTTATGCTTTGAGCATGGTTAACAGATATCAGGGAAATCCTGGTTTAACTCATTGGACGACAGTGAAGAACATTCTTAAGTATTTGCGAAAAACAAAAGATATGATCTTAGTTTTTTGCGGCAAAGATGAACTTAAGGTGAGTGGATATAGTGACGCCAGTTTTCAAACTGATCAAGATAATAGTTATTCTCAATCTGGCTGGGTTTTCTTGCTATATTGTGGAGCAGTAGCTTGGAAAAGTTCCAAGCAACAAACGGGGGTTGATTCTACTTGTGAATCAGAGTACATCGTAGCAAGCGAGGCAGTGTGCGCCACAGAAATCGAAATAGAAACTGATTGATTGTTAGTCAAAACAATCTAAACCGGAATTAAAGATCTCGTCAATACCTATACGTCGATATAAAGATAGTCAAGAACGGATGTTGTACGAGAGAGATATGATTTTTAAACGGAGTTTAGCAGTCTTATCCTTCTAAAATTAATAAATTAAAAATAATGTCGGAATTAGCCAATAGAGTCTAAATAAAAGTTGTATATCTCATCAATAGCTATGCGTGGATATAAAGAATGTCGAATATGGAACTCGTATAAAAAAAGTTACACAATTTACCAAATATGCGCTGTGCGCGGTGCGTAGAGCATGCGGCGCGCGCTTCTAGAAGGTGCAGCTTGGACCATAGGGTTTTGACACATGGCAGGAAGCGAATGGTTCGACGTTACCCTAGCGCACAGAGGGCCTCCCCATAATTTTGTCTATAAATAGCTTCCAACCGACTTTCACTTTTCACACTCACTCCATACATCTCTCTCTCAAATATGAACTTTGGAGTTTTTTCGAGAGTCTGAGTAAGTCCACTGTAGTAAGACTCTGGGGCATCTAAGAGCCCGAGAAATAGAAGTGCTCGGTATCGAAGTCCTGCCTGCACAAATCCTATTTTTCGCTAGAAACTCCTATAAGTTGAGCTGCACTTACTACGTTGTAAGTGTAACTTTTATATATATATATATATATATATATATATATATATATATATATATATATATTGATAGTCGTTTATATGGATGTATAAATAAGATTTATCAATAATTGCAATTATAATACCGTTTGATCTACTTACAGGAGAGGTGTCTAGAATGGTCATGTTAGCTTGATTGTTGGATTTTAAAAAGGCTATATGCTGAAATGGTTCTGCCTCCCAACTGTCCTGCCTGGATGATCCTTATTTGATAGAACTATTGGTATTCATTGGGATTAGAAAAAGATCTAGTTTTCATTACCAAATCGTCATAGAGATTAATAAGTTATAGTAATATAGGTTAATACTAGTTAGGCGCGTTACCCGCCAGTTGGATCAGCAGTGGAATTGCCCATATATCTGTCAATCTTTTGAGTAACTGTCCAGGTGAGCTACCTCACAATATTTTGTATTACAATACATATCCATGGGTATTAGGTTATAAGAGCCAGTAGAGTGGAATTGATAGTATATTTCCTCGGTGCTCAATGTTAGTGTACTCGAAGTTAGTAGAATAGAAAGTATCGCATCTATGTGCATGTATTATTAGAGCCTAAAAGTGCAGTCTCTATATGAGTAATATTGGGTGGGGCCTATTATTTAGTTTAGGCGGGGACCGTTTATATAGCTCATTTATATGCTTATTGGGCGGGACCCTATATATGTATTGTGGTATATGGTAGTTTGGGGAACTCACTAAGCTTCGTGCTTACCCAATTGTTGACAAATGTTTTTCAGGTGATTCATTGATTCGTGAGAAGGGCAAGGTTTGACTGTACACACACGTATTAGCAACATGTTTCTTCTTGAATATAATTATACTATGATGTATTTGAATAAATTGTAGATGTCGAATAGTGTTGTAAGGTGTTGAAGGTCATGGATAGTTTCGATAGGTTGTTATTTTATTATAAGGACATTTTATGTATCGAAGTTTTAGTGTTCAGTCCCTTATATTTTTTGTTTGCTTTCATGATCCCTATAAATATGGGATGTGTACTAGAGATAGATAAGAACTTTTGTGATTTTGTCTAAACTCTCTCTGTACTTCTTAAAGCATAATTGAGCCAAACATACTTTATTTAGATCTCTTGTTCATCGTTCTTACTTTACTCTGATCATATAATTCATACTCGATTTCATTACAACTACATTTGGTATCTAAGCAGGATTCATACATAATTGTTCTGATTTTCTGAGTTTTTGCAAAAGTTTTGAGTCTCGTTCTAGATTTCAATTTTCCACCCTTTTGCTTCAAAAAATCATCTTAGATCTTCTGTTTTGATTCGATTTTGCATTCGAGTTGTATAATCGAGTGTTCGATTGTTGAATTCTGAGTGTTTTAGCTGTTTGATCTCAATCTGATTTGAGCTTTTCTCAAAAAATTTCCGTACAATAATGGCGAACTTCAACATGAACACGATGACGTCTTACTCTCATCTCCTTGGTTCATCGACGAAGATTCTGATGCTGATTCCTGAGTATTATGATTAGTGGGCTGATCGAATGGAGGATTACTTGAACGGAATTAATGAAGAGATCTGGTTGTGTATTCTCAGTGATGTTCGTCCTCCTGCTGCTGTTCAGAGTATTGGTACTTCTTCTAACAATCAAAATGTTAATGAACAGTCTGAAAGATTGTTGAAGAATGAAAAGAAGTGTATGAGAGAACTCAGAGGTGCTCTTCCTCCTGTTGTTTACAATTACGTGCGTAGCTGTAAGACTGCGAAAGATATTTGGGATACTTTGAAGGAAAAATATCAAGGAAGCGAAAAACGAAGATCAGTTCAGCCAAACAATGTCTGTTTGAATTAAGAGAATTCAAGCAGAAAGAAGGAGAGACCATTGAATCTTATTATGATCGTCTGAATGAGCTAATCTTCAAATGCAACCGATATGGGGTCATTTGATCAACAATGGAGTTCAATATCACATTCATCATGGGTCTTCGGAAGGAATGGAAAAATGTAAGCCTCATGATAAAGACACAACAAAGTTTTGATTACTTCTCTCTGAATGATCTTTACAATGTGATGAAAGCACATGAATCCGAAGTGCATGAAATTGACGAGGAATCGAAGATTAGTTTAGGTGGTCCACTTGCACTTGTTTCGAAAGTTACTGGAAGAGAAGCTGAGAAAAAGGTTGATGAGAAGGAAAATTTGGAAGATGAAGGTCTAATCGTCAATTCTGATGACGAAGCTGTGGCATTTTACTCTAACAACCGTGTAAAGAAAATTTTCAAGAAGCCTTTCAATGCAAAGTCGAAAACAAGTGATGTGAATGGAAGTTTTGCTGGGAAATCAGGGAATGATGAGAAGAAATTTGAGAAAAAGAAAATTTGTGCTGAGGAAGCGAAGAAATAGAAAAAGTTAAAAGGTGATTCTGGATTCGACTACCATAACTGTAATGGAGTGAATCATATGGCCAATGATTGTATGCTGCGAAAGCGAGATGAAAAGAAGAACAAGGTCAAAGATGAAGCTTACTATGTTGAGAGATTGGAAGTGGTGCGTGCAAAGACGAAGGAGATATCTCTGGTGGCCAAAGGTATGGATGAAGAAGATGGAACATACCAGATTTGATCATCTGGTTCTGACGACGACGAGATGCGAAACCCTATACATGGGGCTATGTTCGCGATGCATGAGGAAGAAGAGGAAGAGAAAATTACTGGGAAATGCTTTGTTTCGACATATTCACACAAATCACCAATGACTTCTCAGTTATGTTATCTTTTACAATCTTTTAATATTCCCACTAGTGCGTATGATTCGATTCTATCTGAGTTTGATGCAACTATTACTTATGTTAATGATCTACTTATTTCTGCTAGTAATGATGCTAAGAAGTCGAACACACAACTCTTAGAAACTCAAAGGATGTTGGAATCGAAGAAAGTGAAAATAGAATAATTAGATTTACAAATAACGAATCTGATGTGTGATAGGGACAATTTAAGTGTTGATGTTAAATTGTTGTTAAAACAAAGAAATATCTACTGTAACTCAGCCAAACGTTTATATGGTAAATTGACAGCTTTTCATCATTCATCGAATATTAGCAAAGAACAACATAGGAAACTTTTTCCCTTTTTAGCATTCGAAAGGGAGAAAACTGACTATATTTCCTATGACTGTGAAAAGATAATTGTTGAATTCGATAGGGTTTCAGATAATAGATATGCATATGGTATTATGAAAATTGATGAATGCCTGGATGCTAATGAATTAGTTGATATTGTAAATGAAACCTTGACAAAAAACGAACAAATAAAGATTTTGAAAAGAACTGAGAATTCGAAATCTGACTCTCAAACTAATTTTACTGATATCGAAGACGATTCTGGTGATATTAGTGAAATTGAAGAGGAGGAAGTTATTGATTGTTCTTAGTTGTCTGTTATTAATGTCACATCAATGGCTAAAGGCAAAGGAAAATGTAATGATTCATCGGTCAAATTTGACACTGGCATACCCTCAACTTTGAAAGTTCATGATCTTAACCATGTCACTGTCGAATATATTCAAACAAATAATGATGATGACAAGGAAGATGTTCCGAAAGAAACAACTATTCCAAGGGTTGTAGTTGTTCAGGTTTTTGACGATACTGAGAAATTTGACAAAATTATGAAGGAAAAAGGTTCTCATTGCCTTGAAACAAATACAGTTGTGTATCCAAATTTCATATGCACAAATGAGGTTATCTTTCCGAATAAGGTTTTTGTCACAACAGGAAACTGTGATAATATTAAACCTGAGTTTAATAAAATAATTAAAGAGGTTAACAAGAAGGCATCAAAAGAAGGATTTTTCTCAAACCAAAGTACTGTCGAAAACAATCTCACAAAGAATTCTTACACTTTTCATCGACAAAAACCACAACGAATTTGGGTTGAAAAATCTAAAAAATCAAAAGATGTTTCAAAACATGATGACATTGTTTCTCAACATGTCAAAATTAATTCTCAAGAGTTTAAGGAACAAATTAAAAAGATTTCAAAAGAAAGTGGTTTTCAAAGAGACAAGCAAGAAAGAAAGTTTTTTGGAAAACCATTGAGTCTCGAAAGAAACCGACTATTTTGCTAAATAAATCATCTGAACAGAAAAAGTCTAATTCGGTTCAGACTTTTTCTCAAAAGAAAGTTGAAATAAGAAAAATTCCGCTCTAACTCAAAAAGATTTGTCTCCAAATAAACAACAAAATGATTTTACAAAGCCTAAAACTCAAGAGTCAAAATCCTACTACCAAACAAATAATCAAACATCAAATGTAAAGAAGTTCACAAATCATCAATCAACAAGGAATTTCAATTCAAATGAACAAACACGGTTTTCACAAAATCATTTTTCAAGACAAAATCGATTTTTGAATAATCCAAAGAATTTTCAAAATCGTTTTTCTTATCAAACTAAACCAGTGTTTTCAACTCAAAAGTTCGATAAATTCCATTCTAAAAGAAATGTGTCTTTCACACCAAAACAACCAAAATTTCCCAATCCTCCTACGAAACATGTTTCCAAACTTTCGTATGTCAAAGGAAAGTCAGATGTGCAAAACATTAACCATTGGCTCAAAGGAAAAGGGAAATCATTTCAATCAGGTAAGTTTTCCCAACAACAAATCAAGGACGCTTATGAAAAGTATCTGAATGAATCTTCGAATGAAAGTTCTTCATCCAAGGAATCGAATCCTTCAGTCAAGCAATGGAGAGCTATTTCGAAAGAAAAGGTTAATGAGAAACTATCTGAGAAGCAAAAGGCGAAAATCAGTGAACAATCTAAACCTATGGATGATTACATTTTTGTGCCTTTAACTGCTGAAGTTGACTTAATTGATAGTCTCAAATCTAAAGTTCGTAATTGGATCTCAGTATCTTCATTCCATAATGTTTTTCAATTTAATATCCAAGGACCCAAAAAACCTTGGGGACCTAAAATCTTTCACTGATTGCAGGTTTTGAGTGACGAGCAATACGATGACAAATGGTATATTGATAGTGGTTGCTCTCGTCACATGACTGGAAAGAAGGAAAATTTGCGTGATCATCGAAGTCTAGATAATGCTGGAGTGGTGAAGTTTGGCAACAATAACAAATGTTATGTGAAAGGTTATAACAAATGGTAAATTCACAGTGAATAGGGTGGCTTATGTCGAAGGTCTTCAACATAACCTGATAAGTGTTTCGCAACTTGTTGTGGGCGCTGGAAATCAAGTGGTGTTTAATGAAGAAGGAAGTGTGATTTCGAACATAGACACAAAGGAAGTATTGCTCAAATAAAAAAGGAAAGGCGATATGTTTACTCTCGACATCAAACCAATTGTTGGGATTCCCTCAGTATGCTTATTTTTGAAAGCTTCATCTGATGTTAACTGGCTCTGGCATCGAAGACTTTCTCATTTGAATTTTCGAAATCTGAATAAATTGGTGGTAAATGATCTTGTTCGAGGTTTACCTATGTTAAAATTTGATAATGATACTTTGTGTGCAACTTGCAAACAAGGAAAACAACATAGACAAGGTCATCCGATTGTTATTGATTCAAAGATTGTTGAACCTTTGGAACTTCTTCACATTGATCTTTGTGGACCCTCAACTGTTGAGACTCTCAACAAGAAGAGATACATATTGGTCAGTGTTGATGACTTTTCAAGGTTTACTTGGGTATATTTTCTGAGACTGAAATCTGAAACTGCTCAAGCAATGATCGACTTCATCAAGCATATTGAACTAAGTTTGAAGAAAAAGGTTCGAAAGATCAAGAGTGACAATGGCTCAGAATTTAAGAACAATGTTCTTGATTAGTTCTTAACCGACAAAGGAATTTCTCATAATTTCTCTTCACCTTACACTCCTCAACAAAATGGTGTTTTAGAAAGGAGAAATCGTTCACTTTGCGAAACAACAAGAACAATGCTCACATATACGAATCTTATTCAATATCTATGGGCTGAAGCAGTTTCCACTGCATGTTTTACTCAAAATCTATCTTTTATTCATCGTTGTTTTAACATCACTCCTTATGAAATTATCAACAACAGAAAACCAAATGTTAAAATTTTCATGTTTTTGGATGCAGGTGCTTCATTATGAATCTCAAGGATAATCTTTCGAAATTTCAGTCAAAAGTTGATGAAGGGATATTCTTGCGATATTCTCATAATTCGGTTGCTTACAGGGTGTTAAACAAACGAACCAGGAAAATCAAAGAAACATTTAATCTTACTTTTGATGATTATTATGTTAAACGAGTTGAACAGATCTTTGAACAACAACCAATAATGAATGAATCAAATAATGAATCTTAAAATTTGAATTCGTTAGATTTTGATTATGATTTGATTTTTGGTGTTCCAGATCGGGCTATTGATGCAGAAGTTAATGCTGATGACAATCACTTGCCTGAAGCATCGAAACATTCTGATAATTCCACTCTTACTCACGATAACAATGATTCGCTTTCATCAACAAATTCTTCAAGTATTAACGAAAGTCTGCCTGTTGCATCGAATGTTCAAGTGGAGGGGGAGCACTTGAATTCGTCTACTCTAGTTGAGGGGGAGCATACCTTCGAGGGGGAGAGAGAAAGAATGAATGTTGATGTCGAGGGGGAGCATTCTGATTAGAATCCAATTGTCGAGGGGGAGCATTCTGATTAGAATCCAATTGTCGAGGGGGAGCAAAATGGAAATAATACAAATGTTTCGAATGATCAAAATGATGAATTTCTTGACACTAATGATAACTTGTCAAATGCAGGTGAAGGATCTAAAACAGAAGAAATGTTCGAAGATGCATCTTTGGACTTTGATCATGCATATCCTCCAATGGATAGATGGACTTGAAGTCATCCAAAAGAGCAAGTTCTTGGTAATCCTCATGATGGAGTTTTGACACGAGCTCAACTTCGTGCAAAGAATGAGGTACTTAATGTACACCAAGAATTTTGCATGTTTAATGTCTTTATTTCGAAAATTGAACCTAAATCAGTTAAGGCCGCTATAGAACATCCTGATTGGGTTGTTTCTATGCAATCTGAGATTGCTGAATTCGAGAGAAACAAAGTCTGGAGACTAATTCCCAAACCAAATGATGTTTCAATCGTGGGCTAAAAATGGATTTTTAAAAACAAAACTGATAAAGATGGTAATGTTGTTCGAAACAAAGCTAGATTTGTTGTTAGGTTATTCGCAACAAGAAGGTATAGACTATGAGGAAACCTTTTCGTGAAATTCCGACACCAGTATCTCCAGTAAAGGGATTGTGATTCGTGAAATTCTGACACCAGTATCTCCAGCATCGAAGAAAAGGCATGCTAAAGACATGGCCAGAAGAATTTCGAAGAAACAAAAGAAGCAGAGGAAGTTAATTCTAAATGAAGACTCAATGGATGAGGACGTAGTTCCTGAATCTCCATTGGGAGATGATAAAATGGGTAATTCTTCACCTGTGAGGGGTTCTCCAGTCAAGTCGAATCTCGAGTCGATTGGAAATCCTGGTGGCAATGTGGAAGCTTCTAAAGTCGACACAACCACTAATCAAGGTGAACAAACAAAGAATTCTACTCCTGAGAAGACAATTGTCACACCAGTCAGAGTGTCGACTACCGAATCAATTCTTGAGGAGGTTCGCACTTCAGGCATCACTGCGAACATATCTAATATAGACGCAAATGTCAATACGGGTGAAGGAGTATCGAATGAAGAAGCCCAAGACAATCCTTCTCTTATTGTTTCTTCTACTTTCAAAACATCTGTTGTTGATACCACAGTCTCTTTACCACCATTTCTTATTCCTACTTCATCCGAAATACCTTCATCAACCCACTCACATACCTTCGATACTATCATGAAACAACCCATTACTTCCTTATTCCCATCCCAATCCACAGAAGGTCCCAAAACAGTTAACGATGATGAAACTGATGATTGTGAGTTTGTGGGTTCGTTTGCAGATATAGAGTTCGATTCTGAAGAAGAAAACATACCCCCTCACTTGTTGATGTTTGGGAAGCAATTTAAGATTCTGAATAGAAAGCTTAATTCTTTGCTACAATTACAAGCAGATGCAGAGGGTAAACATTCGGTATCAGGAATAGAGGTGGATGTGATGCTGAAAGCTCAAGAGCATCATATTCAGAATTAGCTTGATCAGATGGACAAATGCAACGAGTTACGAGTTAAAGCTCAATCCGAGTCCTTTAATTGCGTGTAACGCCCGTGTTTCTACGATAGGCATTAATGATGATGTAATATTCTAGGTCAACCTTTGTAACTCATTTTGAAGAAATAAAAAGGAATTATGTGATTATTATGTGAATTATGTGTTTTATGCTTAATTATTAGGATTTAATTAATTAAGAATAAAAATAAGCGTCGAAAATAAATATTAGATAAAGCCGATATCTATTAAGAAAGTCGTAGTGGTCGTGACAAGGATTCCGGATATATAAAGAGTACCGAAATCCGAGTTATAGCGAAGAAGTTATGACCAGTCGAAGTTCCGTGACAAAACCGGCACGACGCCGAATGATGTAAAAAGTGATTTTTTGATAAACTACTTTTTAGCCTTGGTGATCTAAATGAAAGTCGTAGTGTTCGTTAAACCGAGAGTATGCATAAAAAGAACGCCTAAATCTGACTTCGTATGAGGAAGTTATGATTTTTCTAAGTTTCAGCTTAGCAGTAGACAGCTAAAAACTCGAATTTTAGATCGAGTGATTTTTAGCCGAAACAACCTAAACGAGAATCGAAGGTCTCGTCAATAGTAGTACAACGGTAAAAAGACAGACGAAAACAGACATCGGATGAAGAAGTTATGAATTTTTAACGGATTTTCCTGTCCCGGTCTGTTAAAAATAATAATATTAAAAATAAAGTCAAAATTAGCAGACGAAGTCTAAACAAAAGTTGTAGGGCATAATTTTACCTATGTGTGCATATAAAGAACGTCAAAAACGGAGCCCGTATGCGAAAGTTATGGATTTTAGAAGTTTTTGGCTCAAAAATCAAGAAAAACACGAAATCCGAGAAATTTCGCATGGTCCGGAATAGGCCATGTCACCCACTCCTCGCAGGCGCCCCGTGTCCGATCTCGATGAGTCAGCAGACGCGTGTCCGATCCGGAGAGCCGTCCGAAGCGCGGTCCAATAGGCGTCCGACGCGTGCCCTCCTTGCGTGTCCGAGCCTCGCATGCGCACCACCTGCCCCCTCGCATCTGCTGCCGCGTGTTCACTTCTCAGCCCTCGGATCCGAAGCTCACCCATATAAATAGAAGGGTGCGAGACCTCCCGGGTATATTTTAGAAAATTGCCATTTTACACCCCAAACTCAATATTTCTTTCATTTCAACTTCCCCAAAGCCCCGGTATCATACCAAACACCCAAAATACGTTCCGAATTGCCCAAAGACCCGGAAAAAAATTTATCTTTTCGGTTTTGAAGCTCAACCCTCGCAGAGCCCGGTTTTTCATTAAAGCTCCCGATTTTATCAGAAACGATTGTTTTAGGAAACGAAGTGCTGCCCGATTATCGTTAAATCAAGTGAGTGTATAGTCACTTTCATCTTACACATAGATATGGAGTATTTTATATAAAATACATGCTATGTATATATATATATGTTGTTTGTTTACTTGGGATGGATGTTGAATGAATGTTTTATACAGTATAGATAAAGAATGAGGGATAAAAGTACTGTATTGATGTACGTTGGTAGCTATGAATTTAGTACAGTATAGATGTACGTTTGTAGCTATGGATTTAGTGCGTTGGCAGCTATGGACTTAGTGCTTGTTGTATAAACCTTGGCGACGATGTGACTTCGTGCCTATTTGACATAAATTGTTGAGGAAAAGCAGTGTTGTCACCCCGATGGTTGCCTTATTTGACATAAATTGCGGAGGAAAGCAATGTTGTCACCCAATTGGTTGCCTTATTTGACATAAATTGCTGAGGAAAGCAGTGTTGTCACCCCGATGGTTGTCTTATTTGACATAAATTGTTGAGGAACCCCCGAAGCAGTGTTGTCACCCTGATGAAAATCCTTAGGCTAGGTCCCTTGTGATATTTGTTTTAGGGACGTAAAGTGAGGATAACGGGAATGGGTAATCAGGGTTATTTTTGGTTGATGAAATTAATAAATTTATTGTTGAATGATGAAATTAATAAATTTATTATTTGTGGGTTGAAAACCCTATATGCTCACCAGGCTCCCAAGCCTGACCCACTCAATTTCTTGTATTACAGGTAGTGGCAAGAGCATAATTGGATGACTTAACGAGAGATTTTGGATTATAGGCCAGTACATGTAAATAAATGTTGTAAGGCTTATAATATACTGTTTATGCTTTTGATCTGTATCGGAACATGACATCCCGAGGTTTTGTTATGAAATGGAGAATATATTTCTTTAAGAAATGTTTTAATAAATTTTTATTATATTTGTTTTGGGAACAAATTCCGCAACATCTTTTGGAAAATTACTCTGATTTTATTGTAAAAGCATAAACTAAATCGGTCTTTTCTGGCCGAGAAATTTAGGGATGTCACATTGCAAAATTAAAGAATTGAAGGCTGTTGCAAGGGAAAGACATGTTCTTTTTGTTCAATATGTAAAGACTGTTCAAGAAGATGCGAATAGAAAAATCGATGAGTTACGAGCTAATATGGTCAAGGAGGTTGCAGATTTGACTAACAATTATTCTTCTCTTCTCACGAAGGTTGATATAATTGTTGAGGCAGTGACGAAAGTGGTTCAGTGGTATAACTCCATGGCTCCAAAACTTGATAAGAAGGCTGAAGAATATGTTACAAGTTTTGAGAACGTTTCAAAGTTGTTGCGTGAATTAAAGGATCAAGTGTTAAAATCTGGATCTTCGTCATCTTCATTACTCACTCCTGAGTTCTTAACTCATAAGTTTCGCCTGTTAGAGTTAACCATTCACAACGAATTGGCTCCACTTGCGAAGTATGCAAATTTCATGCAAACGGATGCCCCACCTGTTGTCACAGGGGTGCAAAGGGGAGAAAGGAGAAGTGTTGGCATAAGTTCACAAAGTGTTAGAGGCGAAGGAGGTTCTTGAAAGACTAGTGATGATGCAATGGTAATTGGAAAGGTTATAACTACTCAGATTCCAGTGACAATGCCTAAGAAGACTGATCCAATAATCTCAACAACAACAACAACAACAAAGCCTTTAAAAAAGGGAATTGTGATTGGAAGTTCAAGTTCATCTTCGAAACCAAAGCCTACTGAAGCAGATAAATCGAAAGGAAAAGGTGTAAGTGTTGAAATTTCGAAAGAGGAGAAGAAAGTTGCTTTAGAACAAGAAATGGAAAAACAAAGGCATATACAAAGCATTCTTCGACTTCGTGAAAGTGATCCACCAGGTTTGGATAAGGGTGATCCAAAAAAGTTGTATAACTATGAGAATATCGAGGCAATGGTTGTTTATGGCGAAATGCATGACTTTAAGAAAGTTCCGAAGAAAAGCTATGCAACAGAAAATTCTGATTTGAACCAGTTGGACTTTCCAATCAACATGATGATGTTCGTTACTACGCAATATCAAATTGTTGATAAGTTCCAAGACGAAGAGGAGTATAAAAGATTAAAGCTTCGATTTTATGTTGTCCTTGGTAAAGAAGAAGAAAAGAAGTAGAAAAAGTCTCGTCACTTGTCAAAATAGTTCGAGTTTTGAGTATTTCCAAAGATGTCTTATTCGAGGGAGTATTACAGAATTTTCGCTATCACATGGCCAGAGCAAACAACAAGACATTCGACTTTTCGATTACTGGCTTCCCAATTATGAATCTAAACGACTTGATCATAGTTGCGAAGATTCTCAATGGTGTTGATAAATCGAAACTCCAAGGTACAAGCAAGGAGGAGTATTTGCTGGGTCTTGCACACATCAAGCTTTTCATCGATAACTATTACGAATGCTTAGCTGTGACTGATGTCGAACTGGCTTTGGCTATGGGAAAAGAAATTACTATGCCTCAGTCATTGTTGAAGAGTCAAGCTGATTTAAAGCCTTATGTTGATGGAGAGATATGCTTGAAGCCTCTTGGGATAGTGTTCGTTGGAAAAAGCGAGAAGGGGAAGAAAATGAAGTTTTTGTTTCAAGCTTGTGATGTGGAAAGGTATACTACAACTCATTATATGAACTTGCTTGTTCGTATGAATAGTTGTAAAAAGAATAATGATGGAGATAAGGCTGAGCTGAAGAAAGTGATGAATTGGTATACTGAAGTTCGAAGAACCATGCACCAAGCTATCCAGATGTTGATGACCTGATTCGTCACTTCTCACAAAATGGGAGAATGTAGATGTCGAATAGTGTTGTGAGGTCTCGAAGGTCATGGATAGTTTTGATAGGTTGTTATTTTATTATAAGGGCATTTTATGTATTGAAGTTTTAGTGTTCAGTCCCTTATATTTTTTGTGTGCTTTCATGATCCCTTTAAATATGGGATGTGTACTAGAGATAGATAAGAACTTTCGTGATTTTGTCTAAACTCTATCTGTACTTCTGAAAGCATAATTGAGCCAAACAAACTTTATTTAGATCTCTTGTTCATCATTCTTACTTTACTCTGATCATATAATTATACTCGATTTCATTACAACTACATAAATAAAAATGAAAATTTTGGGTTGAAAATGGGTACGTTACACCTACCTCCAAGTTGGTACACCTTCTTCATAAATGGCACATATTTCTTCAAGTTGGTGCATCTTCCTTCTAGTCGGATCATCTTCCTTCTAGTTGGCTCACCTCCATCACAAATGACACACTTGTCTCCAAAGTGGCGCATCCAAGCATAGGATGATAAATCTAGATCATGGTGATAGTGGATGCTCGCGTCACATGACTGGAAGGAAGGAGTGTTTGAGATATTTTAGGAAACTTGTGAATGTTGGTGTAGTGAAGTTTGGAAACAACAATAAGTGCACAATCAAAGGCTATGGAAAAATCAAGAATGGAAATTTTACTGTTAATCGTGTAGTCTATGTTGAAGGACTGAAAGACAACCTAATAAGTGTATCTCAATTGGTTGTAGGGACAGGAAATTAAGTGTTTTTTGGTAAAGAAGGAAGTTTGATCTTCAACAAAATAAAAAATAAAGTGTTATTGAAGTCTAAAGAAAAAGGATATATGTTCACATTGGACATTAAGCCCATTGTTGGTTTACCATCCATTTGTTTACTGTCGATGGCTTCTTCAGATCTTATTTGACTTTGGCATCAAAGGCTTTCACACTTGAATTTCAAAAATCTAAATAAACTTGTTTTAAATGATATTGTTCATGGATTACGCGTACTTAAATTTGATAATGATTCTTTATGTGCATATTGTGTGCAAGGAAAACAACATCGAAAAGGACATCCAATTATCATTGAATTGAAGATGGTTGAACCACTAGAACTTCTGCATATTGATTTATGTGGACCTGCGTCAATTGAGTCCATTGCTGGAAAGAAGTATATCTTGGTCATAGTCGATGATTTTTCACGTTTTACTTGGGTGTACTTTCTTTGAAAAAAGTCTGAAACTACTTAAGTGATAATAGATGTTATCAAAAGCATCGAAGTAAGCTTGAAGAAAATAGTTCGCAAAATTAGAAGTGACAATGAAATAGAATTCAAGAATCATTTTCTTGATTCATTCTTGGTCCAACATGGCATTACTCATAATCTTTCATCTCAATATACACCACAACATAATGGATTCATTGAAAGGAGAAATCGATTCTTGTATGAAGTAGTCAAAACTATGCTTACATATGTGAATTTACCTTAATATTATTGGGTTGAGGCTATTTCTACTGCTTGTTTCACTCAAAATCATTCTTTTATACATCAAAGATTTGATATCACACCTTATGAAATCATAAACAGAAGGAAACCAAATGTTAAAATTTTCCATGTTTTTGGTTGTAGATGTTTCATCTTCAATTTAAAAGATCATCTTTCTAAATTTCAATCTAAAGTTGATGAAGGAATATTCCTTGAATATTCGCAAAATTTTGTATCATATAGGGTGATGAATAAAAGAACATGGAGGATCGAAGAAACATTTAATCTAACGTTTGATTATTATTTTGTCAAAAGAGTGGATAATGTTTTTCCTCAAAATCCAATATTTTCTAATAATCAAGAGAATTTTGAACAAATGCTTACTTTTGATGTTGATTTTGATTTAATTTTTGGTATTCATGACAGAGCAATCAAGGATGAGGTGAATAGCAAAGGTAATCAAGTTCCTAAGGCATTGAAAATTCTGATAATTCCACAGTCACATATGGATGGTCTGATTAATGTGTAACTTCGACACCTAATTCTCAAGTTGAGGGGGAGCAATCTTCGACGGAAGTACCAGTCGAAGGGGTGTAACTGTTACCAACTACTCAAGTTGGGAGGGGGGGGGGGGTTAATATCGAATGTTGTTGTTGAGGGGGAGCAACATATAGTTGATCCATGTGTTCAGGGGGAGAAATGTCGAAAACATCTTGAAAGTATCAATCAAACACATGTCGAAGATGAACATCGAACCATTGTCGAAGTTGAACATGATACTCAAGGTAATTCATATATAAATGATGATATTAATGATACTTTTTCTGTTGTATAGGGGTTTTCTGATGCAGAAGAAATCTTTGAGGATTCTGACCTCTACTTTGATCCATCGTATCCTCCAATGGAGAAATGGATGCATGATCACCCTAAAGAACACATTCTTGGTAGTCCTAACTCTGGTGTTTTAACAAGAGCACAAGTAAGAGCTAGAAATGAGGTTTTAAAAGTTAACCAAGAATTTTGTATGTTTCATGATTTTATTTCCAAGATCGAACCTAAGATAGTTAAGGTTGCATTGGAACATCCTGATTGGGTTGTTGCTATGCAAGCCGAACTGGTTGAGTTTTATAGAAATAAAGTTTGGGGGTTGATTCCTAAACCAAAAGATGTTTTTGTTGTTGGGCTTGAGCGGGTTTTTAAAAATAGAGTTGATAAAGAAGGGAATGTTGTTCGCAACAATTCAATACTTATTGTTAAAGGTTATTGTCAACAAGAAGGTATTGATTATGATTAAAGCTTTGCTCATGTCGCAAGACTTGAAGCTATTCGATTTTTTCTTGCCTATACAAATCACAAGAACTTTGATGTTAACCAAATGGATGTTAAATATGTTTTTTTCAATGTACTCAAAGAGACTGTGTATGTTGAACAACTACCTGGGTTTATGAAGGGTAAGTTTCCTAATCATTGTTATATTATTGATAAGGTTGATTTAAAATAGGAACCAAGGGCTTGGTATGCAACATTAACTAATTTTTTGAAAATATCCAAATTTAAGAAAGGATCAGTTGATTCGACACTATTTCGAAAGAAAGTAGGAGATCATCTGATGATTGTTCAAATTTATGTAGATGATATTATTTTTTGGTTCTACTTGCCCTGCTTTGTCGAAGGAATTTGAGGATTTGATGCGCAGTCTGTTTGAGATGAGTATGATGGGCAAACTTAGCTATTTCTTGGGGGTGAACATTCGTGAAAGCAAAGAAGGCATCTTTATCAATAAAGAATCTTACACGAAGAATTTCCTTGAGAGATTTGGCATGACCAACTGCTTAGATGCGAAAGCACCTATGGCATGTGGAACTCGATTAAGTCCATATTTGGATAAACCTATTGTTGATCTGAAGACATATCGAAGCAAGATAGGTTCTTTGTTATATTTGACTGCAAGTTGACCTGATATCATGTTTTCTGTATGTAATTATGCTAGGTAGCATGCAAACCCAAGGGATCCACATCTCACTATTGTAAAGAATATCTTTCGATATCTACATCAAACTCATACGCTTGGAATTTGGTATCCTGCGAATACACACTTTTTCATTCAAGCCTATTCCGATGCTAATTTGGGTGGTTGTCACCTTGATAAACAAGAGTACGACTCGTGGTTGTCAATTTCTTGATGGGAAACTTGTAAGTTGGCAGTCGAAGAAGCAAAAAAGTGTGTCGATATTAACTACAGAGGTGAATTATGTCGTTGTTCCATGCACTTTGCAAGTGATATGGATACAAAGTCAACTGTGTGACTATGTGATCAACATGAAGAAAGTTCCTTTATTTTGTGGCTCTCATAGTGCAATTCGTATATGTCATAACCCAATTCAACATTCCAATACAAAACATATTGCTCTTCGATACAATTTCATCAAAGATCATGTCGAAGATGGAAATATTGAAGTTCATTTTGTCAATACCACATACCAACTTGCTGATATTTGTACCAAACCTCTTGATGAAAATCATTCTTACGAATTTTAAATTGGTTGGGAATGATGGAAGCGTGCTATGTACCAAAATCAAGATAATGTTTATGGCTTTGATATTGATGTTGTTGTTTCTTAATGCAAATTTTGATATTCATGCTACTTCGACATTACCACTAGATTGTTAAGTAGTTACTATTCATATTCAGCGCTTCGCAGAGCTTCGCATTCGACATTTGTGATGAACCATTCAAAGGTGTAAGCTTACTATTGAAGTTTTGGTACAATTCTCATTTTATTCTTAATTTTTTTTTGAAAAATCAAAAAGACCAAAAATATTTTCTTTGTTTTTAATTTTTCTTTCAAAATTCCAAAATATTAAAAAGATTTTCTTTATTTTTGTCTTTTCTTGAAAAATTCAAAAACATCAAAAAATTTTCTTTCTTTTTCAGTTTTGTTCAAAAATCAAAAATACCAAAAATATTTTCTTTATTTTTGTCTTTTATTTCAAAAATGAAAAATCTTAAAAACATTTTTTGTGTGTGAAATCTTATATTCTAGTTCGAAACTATTGAATTGACAGAATTATTAATCGTGGTTTTTGTTTAACCCTTGACATTCTGAGTTTAAACAAACTTGGAATTATGGTTATTCGGAAATTGTCTCAATAATCAAATTTTTGTCACCATGAGTTTGTGAGAGACTCACTATCCATCTTCTAATCTCAATTTTCGTACACTATACACACACTTAGACGCATTACCCATTAGATCTGTGGTCAAAACCAACTTGAATTGCGGTGTGCCAAAACTCTGTGTTTATGATCTTGAAATCATTATCACCATGATGAAAGTGAAACCCACCAAACAATAAGTTTTTAGGAATTGACGGTGAACAATTTTTTTTCTAGATATTAATAGGGAATTGAGGAAGAAACATTTATGTTTCAATGTACCATTTGCATAATGTTTAAAATCTCATTTTCATTCTTATGCGAGGTCCTAATTAAATTGATCAATACCAAGTCATTTCTACCCAATAAGATCTAGGTTTTGTTTTCATGAAATGAGATTTCAGCCTGAACATTCTTTTCTTAACTCTTGTTACTTTAAAATCTTATCCATGATTACTTGAAGTTGATTACACTGATCAATCAAGGATTCTCTTACATTGTTTTGCTCTTATGTTAAGTTGCAAACATGTTTGAAAATGTATCCTACCTTTGATACCTATGAAAAAAAAGACCCAACGATACTTCTCTATACGTATTTAATTGTAATTCACGGGAAACCACACAAGCACTTCGATATCTCTCTTAATATCTAAAGAAGAGAATCTTTACCCGAGATCCTACGGCCTTTATATGAATGTACCTTTGATATCACGACTTATCCAAAAAAATATTTGCTTATATCTTTTTCTTTGGACACAGATTTGCATTGGAATCCTCTAGGTTTCGAGTAATACTGGCTTGTACCAATATTCTGCAAAGTCTGGTTTATGATTTCATTTACTTTACCCGTAAGTGGATAAGACCCAACCAAAGGTAAGGTTCCTATCGAAGTTTGTTACATGTTTGATACTCATATGCTTGATGTTTGTTGTTTGAGGAAATGCGAATTAACTGTTGTGTAGTAGGTGACAGAATACTATTTCTTTTTCTTTGATCGAGGGCAAATACTCATGACTTTTACACGTGGCGGATAGAGACGACGTCTCTTCAGTTTTTCACTTTACACGTGGAGGATTATTATTGGTGAGCAATTCAAATTCAAATTTGATGCCATTTATAAAAGTAGTTTTGACAGGTTTTCTGATCTCCCGGCTTTCTCTCAAGAACCCTACCCTAAATCGTTCAGTTTTCTGCAAAAGTCTTTTCTCGATTCATTATAATGTCTAGAGTCTATTTGTTTAATACTACCAATGAAGAATCTTTTGTTCCATAGATGAAGATCTAATCTAATAACGGCTGGTTTAATCCCGGTCTTTCTACCTATCTTAAAGAATTGAAGATGCTCGTTCAATGTTTGAACAATTATGTTCTTCATCATGCTTTAACTGATTCCTTTGCCATACCAATACAGTGGTTGTCCTTGGCATGTTCAACTACCATTTACAATAATGATCATGAACTCATTACGTTTTAGATGAAAACGAAAGGCAAGAAGAATCTCACGAAGAAGCAATTTACTCAGATTTTGAACTTGAAGTCTGATGGTTTGTTTGAATCTCTGTCAATGGATCAAATATTTGCTATGATCAATGAAATGAGGTATTTTCCGTCTCTTACTCTTATCAGTGCTTTTCGAAAGTCCAATTTACCTTCAATGTGGTGTTTCTTCTTTGGAGTGATCATTAGATGTCTAACTGGAAGGAATGTTGGCCTAGATAGGTAAAAACTCTAGTTATATTATGTTTTGGCAGGGTTGTATTATAATATGAAGGTAGATTATGCATCCTTGTTATGGGAAGAATTTAATACCTATGTAAATCGCTCCAAGAAAGCTACAGATGTCGCAAGTGCAAGGTTTTGGAGTTTGTTGCTTATCGAAGAATATCAACAAGCATGAATTCAAGTTCCGGGAGGAGTGGAAGTTGTTGTATTTTCTCATCTCCAAATTCTTATAAGTTTGGTTGATGATCCTGAAGTCTTTCCAGTTATTGGAAGGATACCTGATGCTATGCTCGAGTTAGTTTCATTATCAAATCCTGTCTTGATTCCATATAGTGAATTGATAGGTGACGTTCCCAGGGTGCCTACACCTAAGAAAACATAGACCACGTCAAAGGGTGATTTAATTCAAGAACCATTGGGTGAGGAGAAACAATCTAAGAAACATAAACCAACTGGTGTTTTGAAGACAATGGCTAGTAAGAAGCAAGTTAATAAGCCAGTTAAAAAGAAGAAGAAAGTTGTAGAAGCAAGTATTCTTGGAGTTATAGATGATGAGGACACTGACACAAAAGATATCAATATGTCGAAGGGACAATCTTCTCATTACAATCGTGATGCAAATGTAGATGATGTAGATAATTTGATCAATCATGAATTTCATCATGATACTCAACCTGTTTCACCACGAAAGGTTGTCAGTGTCAAATCTAATACATAAGAGATACGCAGTCCGGATGTCACTGTGAACACATCTAATATGGACACAAACATCATAAACAATGAAACAACTTAGACTTCTCTTCCTTCATCTACAACAACTGAAGTTCCTACTACCAAGTCCATTCTGGAGGAGGTTAGGACTTCATACACCCCTAGCACACATCTCATGTGGACTTAAATGTCAATATGGGTGAGAAATATATAGTAGAAACTTCGATAGTTACTCCAACATCAAATTCACCTCTTCGTGTATCATTGATTCCGTCTACATGTCACACCCCCAAAACGGAACGGCGGAAACGTTCGGGGGTGGATGACTTCATGTTAAGTATCACAACACATGCATCATAGTAATCAAAGTAACAACAACCATCATATTGACAATATAATATTTACATTGTGTTCAAAACATTACTTGAAATACATTAAAAGTTCATCAAAAGTTAAGACGTAAAGCTCCGTCTTCGCAACACCCGAGAGGATACCTGTCTACTAACGATCCTGAGCATACAAGTGGTTTGAAAAAGAGTATCAACATTGAAGCTGGTGAGTTCATAAGTATTTTTGTTATAAAAAGTACACTCTAAGTTCTTTGAAAAAGTTCGCCTGTTCCTCCAAACAATCCTATATTTTCTGATGTGATGAATGACAAGTAAAAATGACTCTTACAATTCCTTCTATGAGTACACAATGAATACTAGTTATATACAATCTAGATCAAACAGACAATCGATTGTGTGAATCTGCCCTAAGCCCACAACCAAACAAGGAACAGGAAATGAGGCGGAAGTCGCACATCCCATTGTTTGTTAGATCCTTATTGTATATAACCCTAACATATTCACCAGGTGCTTACAGAGTTAACTCTAATAGTTCTTTTATATCTGATGAAAATATTCCTTATGAAAATCTTATATTTCCTTTTTGTAAAATGGTAACCACAATAGTTCCTTCTATAATCACTTAGTTTATACTAACTATATATAATCTAATATCGAACGGACAGTTAAATGGGTGATTCTGCCCTAAGCCGACAACCAAACAAGGAACAAGAAGTAAGGCGGAAGTCACACATTCTACTGCCTATCGGATATTAATTATATATAACTCTGATGTATAAACTAAGGAATTATAGAATTAACCATTTAAGGTCCTTTATGTTATACTAGTTTAATAATACGTATTAAACCTTTTATAGATAAGTTTCTGGTTTCACTAACTCTATTGTGAAACATTGTTTTCGGTAATAAATGTTATTGTTTTCAGAAACTTCTATCGAAAACTGTTTATCTTAAAAGAACGATGTTTACCATAGAAAATCCTATATTTTCTATAAAACCGACTGGTAGTCTATGTTGTTCCAAGATCGAAAAGCACAAGTATAATCAATATACTTACTTTAATGATGTCTAGTTTAGTTGATAAGTTAAACTGAATAAAGACTTGTTTACCCTGAAAACCTGATGCGAAGATATTACCCTCCTATGACCACTTAATACATATGAGTTGTATATAACTGAGATCGAACAAACAGTTGAATGGGTGAATTTTCCCTAATCCCACAACCAAACAAGGAACAGGAAGTAAGGCGGAAGTCACACATTCTACTGTCTACCGGACTTCAGTTTTATCTAACCATATTATATATACTGAGTAATCACATAGTTAATATCTCTTGAGATTGTTTAAGGAAAAGTATATTACTACGTAAATATGTCGATGTTTTCTACTTGTGAGTTCTTATAACCATACTTGATGACCCAGGATGGCCTGAACACGACGTTCTTCAGGCGTCAGAATGGTATGACATTTGTCACCACAGGTCTGCCGACCTAGCTGTTGCAAGCAGCTCTGGTGCGGGATTGTCAGTCCCGTATAGATCTATACACAAACTCACGCTCTCCCTCCAGGAGACTCTTGTTATAAGTCAGGACTTGGTTGGTACTTAAATAAGTAAATGAAGGCGTCTCACAAGTTGCTTCAACGAATTTACTAGTAATAAAGCGGAAAAATCTTTTATAGATATAACATGTAGCTTTGTAAAATAGTCCCTTTGTTCCATGAACTGTACCTATCGTAGTTTATAAGTTTATTTCCATGTTTTAACTTGGACTATGTAAAATAGTTCACATGTTCCACAAACTATACCTATTATAGTTTATAAGTTTATTTCCATGTTTTTAACCAATTTCACGATTTGATACATACTAACGGTACGAAGACATAATAAGTAAATTATATTTTTAAACACAAGATTTCTTGTGTTTTACTTGTATTCCCCCCCCCCCCCCTAAAAACATTGAAAAAGCATGGAAAAATATGGGGATATGAACTCACCTGATATGTGGTGATGAAAAACCGGGCTCTATGCGGGCAGAGTTTCGACAGGAAAAGATTATTTCTTGAGAATTTCGGGGCTCCTGGCTTTCTTCGGGTGTTAGGGGTGTTCCCGGGACTTCAGAGGGTTTAGAGAGGCTTAAATAAGTGTTTAATAGGAGAGAGGTTTTGAATTTTGTAAACAAAACTCGGAAGCCTCACATTCTATTTATAGGAGGCTGAAACATCGGAGTATGCTGGGCGTAACTTCGGTACGCTGGGCGTACCCTCATACATTGCGCGTTCGGTGATGCGTGTCTTCGGGCGTGTCAATCTGCGTGTAATACGTGTTGCATGCGAAGGAAGGGGCGACGTGGACAATACGAGGCCTTGTATCCGAGTACGTTGGGCGTACTCTTGTACGCGGGGCGTACTTTTATTTTCCAAACTTCAAAATATCATATATTTTGCATATGAGCTCCGTTTTTTATGTTCTTTATATCCACGCGTAGGTGAGATCAAGCTCTACAACTTTCGTTTAGACTCCGTCGGCTAATTTTGACTTTATTTTTAAAGTTATATTTTTAACAGGCCGGGACAGGAAAATTCCGTTAAAAATTCATAACTTCTTCATCCGACATCCGTTTTCATCTGTCTTTTTATCGTTGTACTACTATTGACGAGACCTTCGATTCTTGTTTAGGTTGTGTCACCTTAAAATTGCTTGATCTTTAATTCGATTTTTGGGTTGTATATTGTTGTGCCGAATCTTAGAAAAATCATAACTTCCTCATACGAAGTCAGATTTGGACGTTCTTTTTATGGATGTTCTCGGTTTAACGAATTCTACGACTTTCATTTTGATTGTTAAGGCTAAAAAGTATTCGATTGTAAACTCACTTTTTATGACACAGTGTCGTGCTAGTTTTGTCGCGAATCTTCGATTGGTCATAACTTCTTTGTTATAACTCGGATTTTCGTGTTCTTGATATTTTCGGAAACCTTGTTACGATATCTACCATTTTATTCATACCAATAAAGTTTATTTAACATTTTATTTTTGACTTGAAATAATGGGTTGTTACACTACATCTATTCCTCCAAATTCTCCAACATATGATGGCATTCTATCTCAGCCTATTGCAACACTTTTTTCCTCACAATCTACTAATCACTCTCTTGATCAAGGGAAGTTTGTTTCTCAAAATATGGAAGGTGAAGGTTTTGTTTTTGGAGAATTAACTTTTCATCCTAAGGAAGAAGACATTGACGATGAGGCTTTGATGTCTGGAAAACAGTTTAAGATTCTAAACTCGAAGATGAACATGGTTTTGTAGTTTATCAACGATTTCTATGGTAACAATTCTTCATCTGTCAACAAGTAGGAAGTTGTTTCTTTATTGAATTCCCATGAATCGAAGGTCAAGGGTATGGTGATAGGAGCAGTTACTGATCTTTATGACAAACATGATAGAACCACGAAATCTGTTAAGTTTGATTTGACCGAAGTTTGTAATGTTACTAGGGAGAGGTATGAAATCATTGCAAAGAATTTGTCTGAGTTCAAGAAGTCTGTTGAACTATAAGTTAAGGAGGTACATGATACTGTTGGATTATGTGTCTAACTCATAACTATAATTGGTATGTACTTGACCCGATACAGCATGGTCCATTTGGGTTGTAACACTCTGGAACAATTTGATAGTATGAATATTTGAGAAAGAGGTTATTTGTGATTTATTAATATATTAGAAGTATAATATACTAATTGAGAAATCATATTATTTAATTAGTATTGATCAAGAATTAATTTGGAATTAATTTAGTGATCAAAAGAGACTAATTAAATTTGCAGGAACTGATTAGGTAAATCAGTAATATTTATAGTTTGGGCTAATGATCCATGTTGATTAGAAATGGACTAAGTCTTTAGGAGAATCCATGAGGAGTTAGTCCATAAGGCTAATAAGTTATTGGATTAAAAATCCAAGTGAATTAAGGTTTACAAGTTTAAAACTTAAGGATTCCAAACTATAAATATGATCCCTAGCTTGCTAAAATCGGCCCCCTATGAGTCTAAGAGAACCATAACCGATTTTATGCCTCCTTACTTCTCTCTCAAATTCCTCCTCTTGTTCTTGGTTTGTTATAAGACATTTGAGGCATCACACTTGAGGTGCTAAGCTCTTGAAAGACCAATTCCTACAAGCTACAATTAAGAGGTAATCTTCTAACTTACTTTTATGGTTCATATGTCAAATTGTATGCTAGTTGTAGGTTTCAAGCTTTGGAAATTTTTGTTTCATGTATAACTAGAGAAAACTTAGATCCAAAGCTATTAGGGTTGTATGTGCACCATAGGAGTGTTATAGTACACAAAACCCAACAATGGTATCAGAGCCATGGGTAGTTTTCTGTTATATAGATGCATAGCTAATTGTTCAAATATGGAAAAGTTGAAAAACTGCACTCTGACAGGAGGACTCGACGAGTCCATACATGAACTCGTCGAGTCCATGCTCATAAGTGATGAACTCGTCGAGTCCATTATCAGACTCGACGAGTTGGATCATTTGTTGGCAGTTTTTCGGGTTTTTTGGCCTCAAGTGGATTATAATCATTACCACAAACTGTTTTGTATCATAAAATCTGTTTTTTCTGATATGGTAATGATTATCCTCATTCAATTAAAAGATAAATTGTCAAATTATAAAATAATTACTAGATTATATGATAAACTAATTATTAGTGTAATTTGATTTGAAATTATCTTACTACAAGAGTTGTATTATGATCAAATTGGTAAAAGATAAAAATGGTTATTTTATAAGTTTATAATTTGATCTAAATGTTTTTAAGGAGTTACAAATTTTCTCATCAAACTTGGAACTCAAAAAGTTTTTTAAGCAGTTACAATTATTTGTCATCAAATTTGGAACTCAAAAAGTTTTTTAAGGAGTTACAATTAAATATTAGTTAAATTGATCTTAATGTTTTTGAAGAGTTCCATAAGTTATGGAACTTGAAAAGTCTCATCTTCATAAAACAAATTAACTCCTTAAGTTGTGGAGTTCAAAAGTTTTCAAGAATTACAAAACTTGCCTTCAAGTTTTAAAAATTGAAAAATCTCAATTAAGAAACATTGAATTCATAGAAACCCTAGTAATTTGAAAAGTTTTCAAAAAAATGTAACTTGTGGGTTCATAACTTAAAATTAATTAAATAGTTTTAATTTGATGTTTTGAATAGTTCAATTAACTCTTATGGACTTTATTAATAGTTAATAAAATGTTTAATTAAATGAGTAATATTAAATCCATAATCATATGGTTTAAGTTTAATTAAATTAAGAGTATAATTTATTAATAGATTAAACCATCAAGTATTTTAAAAGTTTAAAATGCACCCTTATACTATATAAAAAATAAAAGTTTAATATATTATATATGTATAAGTAAAAGGTCAGTCTTACCGTTAGTAGGCCTCATTCACGAAGCCGGTCTATAAGGGGAGTATAAGGTTACTGCCTATAAAATGGTGGTTTAATGAGTGTCCACTCTCACCGACCGCTCTCTTGACTGGTGGAGGGTCGTTAGCTAAACGGGTATGATAGGACACTAAACCATCATTAAAATTATAACGAAATACTAAGTAACTAAACACTTATAAATTCCCAATCTTAGTTACTTAGGAAAAATGTGAATTTGGTGTTAACCCATGAAATTGCACTTTGCACCTTGTTAAGTCGTTAGTGGAGCGTGTGTGGTTAACCGGCACACTAATTTAGGATTAGAAAGGGTGGTAAAGGGTAGCTTGGTGTTAATCATGGATCAATGGAGCGTGTGTGGTTAACCGGCACATTGATTAGGTGATTTGTAACATTAAGTGTACCAAGCACATTTGCATGGTTATTCACACCTTGTTTGTGATCCTCGGCATCCCAGTCACAAACTTGAGAGGGCATAATCGAGATTTAAACATGCCATTGAAAAGTTCAATGAATCTCAAAGAATCTAGGAATTTCAATTCATTTAAAACCTAAAATTCATTTTCGTTTTTCATGGTGGAAATTGGTAAATCGTCATTTACCTACCTTCAAATATTTTGCAATTGGATTACGGCATCCCTCTTCCGAATTGTAAAATATTGTGTTGGTTCCTAGCCTTAATATTTCATTTTGGGTGTTATATTAAGGACTTAAATCAACTAACTTGAATTTCTCCCTTATAGATGTCTAGTTCTGATAATTATGGTCTTCCCGAATCTTTTAGAAAAAGCTTTCCTCATGAAGATGATGTTCCCAGAATTCATACTTCACTTCCTCCACCTCCTCCAATAGTTCTCCCTAACCCACATGTTCTAAGACTTGAAAAGTTCAAGGTCACTCAAACCCTATTAGCTAGCAAACACCATGATGGAAGGTTTGTGTGTGCACATGTCTTGGAGATGAAATCACACATTGACAGGCTGGGAATGTTAGGAGTCGTTGTGTAGAGGAAGTTGGTTGTTGACTTGGTTCTTCAGTCACTCCCGAAGTCATATAGTGAGTTCGTTAAAGATTACTATATGACAGACCACAACGTGAACCTTATCGATCTTACCTATTTACTAATTGTTGCTGAATCAGAAATGATTTGGCGCACTGGTAATGCAAATTTGATTGGAAGATCTACTTCCCAAACTTCCATGGATATTGACAATGGAAACATTGGAAGTCCATAAAAGATTTCTCTTCCCAAGGGAAAGGGAAAGGCTAAGTCTGAGATTGTCTCGTGTGACATTCCAAAAGAATCTGTTTGCTTCTATTGCCAAGAAAAGGGGCATTGGTTGCGAAGCTGCCCTATTTACCTGAAAGACCACAAGGATGGTAAAGTAAAAATGTTTGACTCTGCTTCAGGTAAGTCCACTATCTAACTCTATTAAGTTCCTATTTTTAGATTCTTAATACATGATGTGATGATATTACACTTTGATGTTTTGTAGAATCAAAGGAAGCTTCAAGGAAGAGTATGTTGAGTCTGATCGCGAAGAGATGAATTTCGATCGCATGGTTCGATAAATCAGATTTTTGAGCTGCTGTCTAAGAGTTATGATAGATTGCTTAGAAATATTTTGGAACATAGTTTTCATTTGTAAGGAAAAGTTTTTTCCGCATTTTATAAATAAAGAAAATTTTTGATTTTATCTTATTTTATATTTCCTTGCAATGGCATTTGTGAAAATTGATGTTTGTATGTTTCTATTGTTAGCAATGTTGAAAGTGGATTTGATTCTTTTGTTTGTGGTAGTGTCAAAATTTACCAAATAAGGAAAGATTCTCATCACCCAAGTTTCAATTGGACATAAACTTGGAATCATGCAACTTGTGTTGTGTGATGAATGAGAACCTTCATCTTTGGGAAATTAGGACTAATTCCTTGTTTAAATGTATATGCGAGTCAAGTGAAGAACTAGGGGATCGCGTACACTTGGTTGTGCGCTGGTCAGGTCCACCACAAAGAACAATAAGACTATTCGTTATGATTTACTAAAAGTTTGGTAAATATGGTTATGCTTACAAGACTAAGTGTAATTCTGGATCATTGAAAAAGTTCCAATGTATAGCGGAACGAATAAGAAGAATCAAATTAGGCAGAAAGATTAAAAGTTTCTTCAATCTGAAAGGAAAGGAGAATACTTTAGTATCATGTTTTATGATCATCTTAATGATTATGAAAACCATATCATAATTGATCCTCTAAGGACATCTTAGTGTATTTGTATGGCTAAGAAGAGGAATCGAAAATTCTTGAAATGGTTAAATCAAATAAGGTGAATCATACTTCGTTCCAAAAGCAAGTCTTAGAGTCATGCTCCAAGATTGTACATTGAGTGACATGATCTTAAGAAGGTTTATAACACACTCATCAAATGTGGAATAGAAAAGATGTTTTCTTACTCCTGCACATTTGAAATTGGAAGTTGTGATGTCTTGGTTGAAACAAAGACCAACTAAGACCAATTGTGTGGAGTGTTTTTCTTGATAAGAACTGGCACTAACTTTAACATCCCAAAAATTATGACCAAAAATTTTCATTTTTTTAAATATAATACTTATAAAACCATTTGTCTGAAAACAACCATAGTATCAATTCATATCAAAACCATTGTATCAATAGTCAAGTCATGTCATGATAAAACAATTTCAGAGTATAAATCCCAGAAATCTCATATGCGGAAAATCGTGTGTGTGCGATGCGCTGCTACCGTGTCGGCTCCTTCCCCTTCGCTGAAGAGGTACCTGAAACAAAACTGAAAACTGTAGGCATGAAGCTTAGTGAGTTCCTCCATCATACCACATACCATAAACATATACTGCCTATCCCTCGGTATCTTTTAACCGGTATCTGACTAGAATAATCGGAAGCTGGACTTCCCTTCGGTATCTTTCAACCGGTAACCGGGAGCTGACCTCCCCTTCGGTATCTTCCAACCGGTAATCGGGAGCTAACCTCCCCTTTGGTATCTTTCAAACGGTAACTGGGGACTATTTCACCCCTACCACTACCGCATAAGAACATATCATGAACATGTTGGATTAGTGTCTAAGTCCATAACTATAATTGGTATGTACTTGACCCGATTTGGCATGGTCCTTTTGGGTTGCATGGCATCGGAATGATTTGGATAGACTTTTGTGAGAAAATGATATATATGATTTATTAATATATTATAAGTTCTAATATATTAATATGAAATCATATTATTTAATTAGTATTGATCAAGAATTAATTTGGAATTAATTTTATGATCAAAAGACACTAATTAAATATATAGGGATTGATTGTGTAAATCATTCATTCTTATATATGTGGGCTTATGATCCATAGTTCTTCATGTTGGGCTAAACCCATGGAGTAACCCATGGATACTCCATGGAGGTTTTGACCCATGGAGCATGAAGAATATGGAAAGACATGAGTTACATGGTGTAACCCTAATAGCCACAATATATAAAGGCCCCATAGCTCAAGAAAATTGTGCAAAAGGATTCATATGTGAGGGCTAGCCGATTTTGAGCATAAGGACTTTTCTCTCAAGTTATTCCAAGTTGTTGTTGGTGTTGTGTGAACCATTTGAGGTGTCACACTTGGGGCACTAGGCTCTTAAGCTCCATGGAATCAAGCTACAACAAAGAGGTATGTTATTCTAACTAGTATCATATTTGTTTATGTCAAAATACATGCTAGTTATAGGTTTAATGCCTTGGAATCCATTTGCATGTATAATTAGTGAAAACATAGATCCAAGGTATTTACGGTTGTATGTGCACCATAGGATGTTGTAGTATACTAAAACCCATCAGTGGTATCAGAGCCATGGGTTGTTTTCAATTATACTTGATGCTATTTGCAAGAAAAATCGTTTTTTTGGAATCTGCCAGTTCACCACGAGGTGGTGACTGTTTAGTGAAAAAAAATTAGTTTTTGGCCTGTTTTGGATTAGAATCATTACCACAAAGTGTTTTTGTTCATAAAATTTGATTTTGATGTTATGGTAATGTTTATTCTCATCCAAATAAAGGATAATTGTCAAAGTTTCAAGACTTGTTTTAGTTTATGTGATTAGCTAAGTTCTTGAAAATTGTTGATATGAATTATCTTCACTTATGAGTTTGATCTTGTTCATAGAAAAATTACTTGATTAGTGTGTTAATTGGTAATTTGATATTAATGGTTTTTATGAACTCCATAACTTGTCCTCAAGTTATGGAAAATGAAGAGTTTTTTCTTTTAAAGTTTCATTAAAAGTCATAGGTTATGAAAATGGAAGAGTCTCTAATTTTAATGTCATCATAAAATGTTTTTTATGTCTTCCATAACTTGTCCTCAAGTTATGGAACTTGAAAAGTTTTTCATAAAAACCGTATTAAACTCATAAGTTATGGAAACCAAGAGTTTTTGAATTGTTCAAAACTTGCCTTCAAGTTTTGGAATTTGTAAAGTTTCCCCCATGAATACTTTAATTCCAAATTAAACCCTTAGAATTTTAAAAGTTAAAATTCAACCCTTATACTATTATAATATTATAGGTTTAATATATGTGTAAGACCAAAGTCAGTCTTACCGTTAGTAGGCCTCATTCACAAAGTCGGTCTATAAGGGGGGGGGGGGTATAAGGTTACTGCCTATAAAATGGCAGTTTAATGGGTGTCCACTCTCACCCACCGCTTCCTTGACTGGTGGAGGGTCGTTAGCCGAACGGGTAGGACAAGGACTATAATTCTCATTATAAGTATAATGATAAATATAAAGTAACTAAACCTTTTATAAATTCCAGATCTTAGTTACTTTAGGAAAATGTGAAGTTGGTGCTAACCCATGAAATTACACTTTGTACCTTACCAAGTCGTTGGTGGAGCGTGTGTGGGTAACCGACACACTAACATGGATTAGTAAGAGTGGAAAAGGGTAACTTAATGTTTATCATAGATCGGTGGAGCGCGTGTGGGTAACCGGCACCATCGATTAGGTGATAAATATTAAGGGTACCAAGTCAATTTGCATGGTTATTCACACCTTGTTTGTGATCCTCGGCATCCCAGTCACAAACTTGAGAGGGCACAATCGAGATTTAAACATGCCATTGAAAAGTTCAATGAATCTCAAAAGATCTAGGAGTTTCAAACCAATTAAAACCTAATTCCTATTTCGTTTTTCATGGTGGAAATTGGTGAATCGTCATTCGCCTACCTTCAAATATTTTATCGCTTGGATTACGACATCCCTCTTCCAAGTTATAAAATATTGTGTTGGGTCCTAGCCTTAATATTTCATATTGGGTGTTATATTAAGGACTTAAATCAACTAACTTGAATTTCTCCCATTTTAGATGTCTGGTTCAGACAACTATGATCTTCCCAAATCTCTTGGAACAAGCTTTCCTAATGAAGATGATGTCCCGTGGTTGGATCATGGAAATCATACTTCTCTTCTTCTACTCCCACAAGTTCAAGGTCACTCAACCCCTATTGGCAAGCAAAGTCCGTGTGTGCTCACATCTTGGAGATAAAGTCGCATATTGACAAGCCGGGAGAGTTGGGTGTCAAGGTCTTGAGGAAGTTGGTTGTTGACTAGGTTCTTCAATCACTTTCTAAGTCACATAGTGAGTTCCTTTAGGAATACTACATGACATGACCCTTAATGATCTTACCTATTTGCTTGATGCTGCTGAATCAACAATGATTTGGAGCACTGGTAAAGCAAATTTGATTGGAAGATCGACTTCCCAAACTTCCATGGACATTGCCAATGGTAACATTGGAAATCCAGAAAAGCTTTCTCTTCCCAATGGAAAAGGGATCGGCCATAGTCAATTCGGTTGACCAAATGGTAAAGAGAAAGGCTAAGTCTGAGATAGTCTTGTGTACCATTCCCAAAGAGTCCATATGTTTCTATTGCCAAAGGAAGGGGCATTGGTTGCGAAGCTGCCCTATTTACCTGAAAGATCATAAGGATGGTAAAGTAAAAAAAAATTGACTCTACTTCAGGTAAGGTCCACTATCTAACTCTATTAAGTTCTTATTTTGAGATTCTTATTACATGATGTGACTAGGTCACATTTTGATGGTTTGTAGAATCAAAGAAAGGAAGCTTAAAGGAAGAGTAAGCTGATTCTGATCATGAAGATCAGAATTTTGAGCTGTTGCTTAAGAGTTATGATAGATTGCTTAGGAATAGATAACAACATAGTTTTCATATGCATTTGCATTGTAAGGATAAGTTTTTCGCAAGTTTTAAAATAAAAGAAAAGTTTTGATTTTATTTATTTTAAATATCCTTACAATGACATTTGTGAAAAATTGTTGTTTATATGATTCCATTGATAGCAATATTGGAAAATGGATTTGATTCTTTCGTTTGTGGTAGTGTCATAATTTACCAAATAAGGAAGGATTCTCATCACCTAAGTTTCAGTTGGATAGAAACTTGGAATCATGCAACTTGTGTTGTATGATGAATGAGAATTTTCATCTGTGGGAAA
Source organism: Lactuca virosa (assembly GCF_052849685.1). Taxonomy (NCBI): domain Eukaryota; kingdom Viridiplantae; phylum Streptophyta; class Magnoliopsida; order Asterales; family Asteraceae; genus Lactuca; species Lactuca virosa. Next base: position 108,246,719 of record NC_136429.1, read on the forward strand.
TTAAGACTAATTCCTTGATCACATGTATATGTGAGTCAAGTGAAGGATTAGGGGATCGGGTTGCGTGTGCGCTGGTCAAAGTCCACCACAAAGATCGATAAGACTATTCGTCATGATTTACTAAAGTTTAGTGAATATGGTTATACTTACAAGTTTAAGTGTAATTATGAAACATTGGAAAAGTTTCAATGTAAGGCAGAACGAACAAGAAGAATCAAATTAGGCAGAAAGATAAAATATTCTCCAATCTGAAAAGATGGGAGAGTACTTGAGTATCTTGTTTTATGATTATCTTAGTGATTATGAAACCATATCACAGTTGATTCTCTAAGGACATCTTAGTGCATTTGTTTGACTAAGAAGAGGAATCGTGATTTGTTGAATTGGTTAAATCAAAAAGATAAGTCATACTTCGTTCCAAAATTGAGTCTTAGAGTAATACTCCAAGAATGTAACTTGAGTGACATAATATTTAGAAGGTTTATAACACTTGTCAAGTGTAGAGTAAAATGTTTTCTTACTCTTGTACATTTGAAATTGGTAAGTTGTGATGTTTTGGATAAAACAAAGACCAACTAAGGCCAATTGTGTGAAGTGTTTATCTTGATAAGAATCCGCACTAACTCTTGAATATTTGCTTTGTCAAGGAATGGTTCTTGACAAGAGTTTTTTATATGTCAAGAAGTCAGTGGGAGTCTTAAAGATCCTGAAAAAGTCTCAAGAACTAATCAAGAATAAAAACTGTTGTTTATCACTAGCACACGACTTGAGGCTTGTAACCTATCGTGTTGACATATTCTTATTTCTGTGCCCATTCCAGTTAAAGTTGACTGTGCATATGAGTTCTATGAGTTCTCAGTTGTTTGCATAACTACTTGGAAGCAATGGTAGGCCCTTGTGCTGCCAAGTGGAAAGAAGTTAAGATTGCACAAGTTCAGTCCATATGAGTTTGGATTTGTCACTAACCTTGTCTTGTGATTATGGTTCTGACAAATTTACATGGATAAGAACACATACACCATAAAATCTAAGTGTCATAAGGTTTCTCTTCGATTCATGAAAATGATGGTGAGGAAACTCTTTCGCTAAGTAGATTTTAAGTAGATAGCAATTGTGATATTTGCATTCTTAAAGTCGTTAGTGGAGCGTGTGTGGTTAACCGACACACTAACATGGACTTGTGAGAAATGGCAAAGATCTAAACAATTGAGACTATAATTACGGCATCCCTTTTTATAGTTCTATAAATTGTTTAGACACACATGTGAGCTATCTAAGAAAAGGTGTATGATTTTTGATAAAGTTTTATCAAAGCATCTCATATCAGAAATCTGAACTTTGGTAAGAAAGTCAATAAAGTATTGATTTCTAGAAGTCCAGCTGATTTCTGGATACATGTCAAAGCTAGTGGGAGCATAAGTGTTATGCTAATAATTATCATGCTAGTGGGAGCATGATTATTATGTTAGTTGTTGCGAGTTAGCAATGTTAATTATAGAAAACAAAAGTTTCAATTTGCAAAATGTGCTTTGCAGGGTTTGAAAAGTTGTTTTGCTATAATTAAGGGAGAGGAAATTATACTTCATTTCAAATATAAAAACCTAGATCATGAGATTTTAATCAAATTTAGTCAAGTATATATATGAATGTTATGTTGGAAAGGTTCAACATAAGAAAATTCTATATATGGGAACATTATTTGCGTTCTAAAATTCGATTATGATTACGGTATCCCTTTTCATAATCTGAATTATGAGAACATGGCAAATAGAAATAGAAATATTATAGCAAAAGAATGGTATAGTATCATGTCTTAATGTGAGACATCATGAATCGTGTCCCATATGCTTCGGATATAGGATCGATTACATGTGCTGTAATATTCATCCGTTCTAAATTTTCCAAATGCCTAGGGCATTAAGAGGGAAAAATGACTAGAACTGGATATGACTAAAATGATTAAGCAATTGTCGATAACAATCTAAGGTTTACCAAAGATTGATTGCTCATGGACAATTGGAAGTATAGTGTTAATTTTGAAGGAACCATATTGACATATTCTGAAAAGAGGCATCTCTTGTTCAGAAGTGATAGTCAAAATGAGAATGTGGAAATGTTTCCATAGGTGGAAGTTGTTTTTCAAATATGTGTAAGCTTAGAAAACTTAATGCAAGAAGGATGTTCAAAGAAATGTACTTTGAATGTGAGACTTCGTTTCCATGGAATTGATCTCCATTGGAATACTCTGTAATGTCTGTTGACAAGTCTTTATGACTTTGTGCATAGTCATTACGAGAGGATCAATGCACATAAGTTTAGAATCTAACAGATTTCGGTAAAAGGCAGGAATATGGAATTCTTACATTTACGATAAGGATTTGGATTGTGAAATGAGAATCATTGGAATTATGTTCAATTGATCTATTCCACAAAGTAAGGATCATAGACAAACATAGTGTGCATACTTGGAGTATGGCATAACTGTTGTTTGGACAAACATAGTGTGCATGCTTGGAGCATGGCATGACTATTGTTTTGATTCAAGTACTAAGTTGATTATTTGAAACATTATGCAATGAATAATGTGTAATCAATATGGTGATAAATAAACGGTGTTTTATTTATATTCATAAGTTCTGAGACCATATTGGATTCGATTATTCTTGTGTTTCACTTTGCATGTTTTGACTTCCCGGATAACTAGGTTATTCAAACTATCCACAGTCGATCATACTTTGGAAGTAGGTATTGAGGCAATACTGTCATGAAGGTGTTGGGTTATGAGCATTCTAACACTCCTAAGTGTACATGCAACCCTAAATACCTTGGATCTATGTTTTCTCTATTATACATACAATTATGAACATCCAAGGTATTATCCTAATCTAGCATACAAAATAATAAATATAACAAGATAGAATACATACCTCTTTGACGTAGAATGTCTTCATGAAGCTTGAGTGCCTAGTGCCCCAAGTGTGACACCTCAAATGGTTCACACAACACCAAATACACTTGGAATAACTTGAGAGAAACTTGAACACTCCTTGAAATCGTCTAGCCCTCATATTCATACACTAGTGCACGATTTCTTGAGCCATGGGATTCTTTTATATGGTGGCTATTAGGGTTACACCATGTAACTCATAACTTTACCCATTCCTTATGCTCCATGGATTTTAACCTCCATGGAGTATCCATGGGTCACCCCATGGACTTAGTCCAACATAAGGAATCTTGGATCACAAGCCCACATATATAAGAATGAATGATTTACACAATCAACCCATATATTTAATTAGTCTCCTTTTGATCACTTAATTAATTCCAAATTAATTCTTGATCAATACTAATTAAATAACCTTATTAATATATTAGAACTTATAATATATTAACCAACCTTAAGTGTTATTTTTCTCATTATAGTTTATCCAAATGCATGATGCCATGCAACCCAAATGGACCATGCCGGGTCGGGTCAAGTCTTACGAATTATAGTTATGGACTTATACATTAATCCAACAGTCTCCCACTTGGATAAGTCTAAAACTATTATTGCGTATGACTTCAGGAACCGATCAGCAATCGTAGCTCTCAAAAGCTTCTGTCGAACTCTGACCTTGTCGATGAACTCTGACCTTTGTCAATGACTTGTCCATTAGATAAGGGATCATATATTCCTCCATTCTAGATATCATATGGACTGAGACATGGATTATCAATCATTCTCTCTGTCCATTTGTTGTTTCCCGATTTCCGATTCATGATGACTGACTGATTGAACAAATCAAATCAGTCCTGGCTTGGCCAAGCACTCACATGTATCATCTTTAAATCATCGAGGGGCCCACAGATATCGCTTTTATCCCGAAGGTAAAAGGAATGGATAAACTTCGACTCATATGGCTTGTTCTACTACTTGTTGAATCATACAAAAAGGCACGTTTTATAACATCGAGTTACCAATGCGTTTTCGTGCAATCAATGTATAACCAACTCATAGTAACAACTCATATCTCTAGGTTTGAAGAATATAAGATATTATCGTCTCATGATCACTCGTGATAAAATCCATGAAGTGATTCAAATGAGCGCGGGTTGAATCCAATACTCAGAACTTATGAGCACTCATGAGTGTTGTAGCACCACTTTGTCCACCAACTTGGACCTCTACAAACCAACCCATGACAGTCTTGATTCATATCTACTTCCAACATATGACCGACTGTGGATGGTTTGAATAACTTAATCATTCAGGAAGAGCGACTTAGTTATTCTGGAAGTCAAAACATGCAAAGTGAAACACAAGAATAAATGAATCAAATATGGTATCAAACCCTATGAATATAAATAAACACTTTTATTTATCACCATACTGATTACTCATTATTCATTGTTTCGGTTTTATCAACTTTATACTTGAATTAAAAACACTAGTTGTCCCATGCTCCAAGCATGTACACTATGTTTTTCTTAAACAATAGCTTTGCCATACACCAAGTATGCACTCTATGTTTGTCTATGATCCTTACTTTGTGAAATAAACCAATTGAACATAATTTCAATGATTCTAATTTCATACTCCCAAATCCTTATCGAAAAATGTGAGAATTTCAAATTCCTATCATTTATCGAAATCTGTTTAGATTTTAAACTTATATGAACTGACCCTCCTGTAATGAATATGTACAAAGTCACAAAGACTTGTCAACAATCATTATAAGGTATTCCAATGGAGATCAACTCCATGGAAACTAAGTCTCATATTCAAAGTACATTGCTTTGGACATGCTTCTTGCATTAAGTTTTCTAATCTTACACAGATTGAATAATTTCTAACTTTGAAACATTTCCATATTCCATTTTGACTATCACTTCTGAACAAGAGTTGCCTCCTTACAGATTATGTTAATATGGTCCTTCCAGAATTAACATTATACTTCCAACTGTCCTTGAGCAACCAATCTTTGGTAAACCTTAGATTGTCCTCGACAATTGCTTAATCATTTTAGTCATATCCAATTCTAGACCTTTTCCCTTCATAATGCTCCAGGCATTTGGAAAATTTTAGAAGGGATGAATATAGCACATGTAATCGATCCTATATCCGAAGCATATGGGACACGATTCATGATGTCTCACATAAAGACTAAACAAGTCTTTTGCTATAATATTTCCATTTCAATTTGCCAAGTTCTCAAAATTCAGATTATGAAAAGGGATGCCGTAATCATAATCGAATTTTAGAACGCAAATAATGGACCCATATATAGAATTTCCTTATGTTGAGCCATTCCAACATGAAATTCATATATATATCCTTGATTAAATACGATTAAAATCTCAATCTAAGCTTTTAGAATTGAAATGAAGTATAATTTCCTCTCCCTTAATTATAGCAAAACAACTTTTTCAACCCCTGCAACCTCACGAATTGAAACTTTTGTTTTCTATAATTAACATTGCTAACTTGCAACCTTTGTCATAATTATCATGCTCCCACTAACATGATGATTATTAGCATAACACTTATGCTCCCACTAGCTTTGATATGTACTCAGAAATCAGCTGACTTTCTTACCAAAGTTCAGATTTCTAATACTAGATTGTTTTGATAAAACTTTATCAAAATCATACACCTCTCTTAGATAGCTCACATGTGTGTCTAAACAATTTTAGAACTATGAAAAGGGATGCCGTAATCATAGTCTCAATTGTTTAGACCTTTGCCACTTCTCACAAGTCCATGTTAGTGTGCCGGTAAACCACACACGCTCCACTAACGACTTTGAGAATGCAAATATCACAATTGCTATCTAGCTAAAATCTACTTAGTGAAAGTGTTTCCTCACCATCATTTTCATGAATCGGAGAGAAACCTTATGACACTTAGATTTAATAGTGTATGTGTTCTTATCCATGTGAATTTGTCAAAACCATAATCACAAGACAAGGTTAGTGACAAATCCAAACTCATATTGATTAAACTTGTGCAATCTTAAATTCTTGCCATTTGGCAGCTCAGGTGCCTGCCATTGCTTCCACGTAGTTGTGCAACCAATTGAGAACTCTCAGAACTCCTATGCAAAGCCAACTTGAATAGGCACAAAAATTTCAACACGATAGGTTATAAACCTCAAGTCGTGTGCTAGTGAAGGACTTTAGGTTTTATTCTTGATTAAGTCTTGAAACTTTCAAGAGCTTTAAGACTCCCACTGTCCTCTTGACATATAAGACTCCCTTGGTCAAATATTCAAGAGATAGTGCGGATTCTTTATCAAGACTAACACTTTACACAATTGGCCTAAGTTGGTCTTTGTTTTATCCAAAACATCACAACTTACCAATTTCAAATGTACAAGAGTAGATAACCTTTTACTCTTACATTTGACTAGTGTTAACAAACCCTCTTTAAGATATGTCACTCAAGTTACAATCTTGGAGTATGACTCTAAGAATTGTTTTGGAACGAAGTATGACTCATCTTTTTGATTTAACCATTTCAACAATTCATGACTCCTCTTCTTAGTCATAAGAATGCACTAAGATGACTTTAGAGGACCAATTGTGATATGGTATCTTAATCATTAAGATGATCATAAACATGATACTAAAGTACTCTCCCATCTTTTCAGATTTGAGAAACTTTTATCTTTCTGCCATACTTTGATTCTTCTTATTCGTTCTGTCTCACATTGAAACTTCTCCAATGCTACAGACTTATACTTAAACTTATAAGTATAACCATATTTACTGAACTTAAGTAAATCATGACGAATAGTCTTCTTGATCTTTTGTGGTGGACTTGACCAGTGCACAAGAATGTGTACTCGATCCCTTAGTCCTTTCCTTATTCACATAAGGAATTAGTCTTAATTTTCCAAGCTGAAAGTTCTCATTCATCATACTATACAACTTGCATGATTCCAAGTTTCGGTCCAATTGAACCTTGGGTGATGAGAATCTTTCCTTATTTGGTAATATTAGACACTACCACAACCGAAAGAATCAAATCCATTTTTCCAATATTGCTATCAATGGAATCTTATAAGCAACAACTTTTCACAAATGCCATTGTAAGGATACTTAAAATAAATAAAATCAAAACCTTTTTCTTTTATTTTAAAACTTTGCGGAAAAAAACTTATCCTTACAATCCATATGAAAACCTTGTTGTTATCTATTCCTAAGCAATATAAATATCATAACTCTTAAGTAATAGCCCAAAATTCTGATCACCGAACCATGCGATTGAAATCCATCTTCGCGATCAGAATCAGCATGTACTTAATAGAGTTAGACAATGGACTTTACCTGAAGTAGAGCCAAACTTATTGACTTTAACATCCTTAGGTAAATTTGGCAGCTTCGTAACCAATGCCCCTTCCTTTGGCAATAGTTACCTATGGACCCTTGATAATGAGACTATCTCAGACTTCGCCTCTCTCTTTACCATTGGGTCAACCGAGTTGACTATGGCCGATCCCTTTCCATTGGGAAGAGAGAGCTTTACTGGATATCCAATGTCATCATTGTCAATGTCCATAGCGTTTTAGGAAGTTGATCTTAGCAAATAGATAAGATCATTAAGGGTCTTGTCTTAGTCTGTTTCATAGGATTCCCAAAAGAACTCACTATGTGACTTAGAAAGTAGTTGAGCCACCAACTTTCTCAAGACTTTGACACCCAACTCTCCCGGCTTGTCAATATGTGACTACATCTCCAAGATGTGATCACACCTAGACCTTGCCTTGCCAATAGGGCTTGAGTGACCTTAAACTTTTTAGGAACTTGTGGGTTAGGGAGAATAATTGGAGGAGGTGAAAGAAGTATGATATCCATGGGACATCATCTTCATTTAGGAAAGCTTGTTTCAAGAGATTTGGGAAGATCATAAATGTCTAGACCAGACATCATTTTGGGAGATATTCAAGATAGTTGATTTAAAGTCCTTAATATGACACCCAATATGAAATATTAAGGCTAGGACCCAACAAACTATTTTATAACTTAGAAGAGGGATGCCGTAATCCAAGCTATAAAATATTTGAAGGTAGGTGAATGACGATTCACCAATTTCCACCATGAAAAACGAAATAATTTATTAGGTTTTAATTGGATTTGAAAGTACTAGATCTTTGAGATTCATTGAACTGTTCAAAGGCATGTTTCAATCTCGAGTGTGTCCTTCAGGTTTTGTGACTGGGATGCCGAGGATCACAAAACAAGGTGTGAATAACCATGCAAATATACTTGGTACCCTTAGTATTTACCCCTTAATCAGTGTGTCGGTTAACCACACACGCTCCACCGATACTATGATAAATATTAAGTTACCCTTTGCCTACCTTGTTAAGTCCAGGTTAGTGTGCCGGTTAACCACACACGCTCCACTAACGACTTATGCAAAGTGCAAAGTGTAATTTCATGGATTAGCACCTTATTCACATTTTCCTAAGTAACTAAGATTGGGAATTTATAAGTGTTTAGTTACTTAGTATTTATCATTAATACTTTTAATGAAAGGAGAATTATAGTCCTTGTCCTACCCGTTCGGCTAACGACCCTCCACCATTCAAGGAAGCGGTGGGTGAGAGTGGACACCCATTAAACTGCCATTTTATAGGCAGTAACCTTATACCCCCCTTATAGACCGGCTTCGTGAATGAGGCCTACTAACGGTAAGACTAACTTTACTCTTATACATATATATAAATATTATTAACTTATAATATTATAAAGTATAAGGGTTGAATTTTAACTTTTAAAATTCTAAGGGCTAACTTGGAATTAAAGTATTCATAAGTGAAAACTTTTCAAATTCCAAAACTTGAGGGCAAGTTTTGAAACTATTCAAAACTAATTAATTCCATAACTTATGAGTTTAAAGTAGTTTTAATTAAAAAAAAATCTTCAAGTTCCATATCTTGAGGACAAGTTATGGAAGACTTTAAACTAATTAATAAAAAAAAATAACTTTTTTTTATTGTAACTTATGGAACTAATTAAGGTTACACTTTTTTTTTTAATTTAATGAAGAGACTCTTGAACCTCCATAACTTGAGGACAAGTTATGGAGTCATAAAACCATTTAATTAGAACTAGACTCTTCATTTTGTAACCTTTGCCAACTTTTATGAGTTTTATGATTCTTAAATGTGACTTTTCATATAACTTGAGGACAAGTTACAAAAACACACTTTGGAATCAACTCTTAGATTAAAATGGATTGAAAACAACTATTTCACACAACTTTTCTATTAATCTAAGAACCTCATAAGAACAAGATAATTCAAATCATCAATCTTCAAGAAATTAGCATGAACATACAAACTAATACAAATCTTGAAATTATGACAATTATCTTAGAAATTGGATTAGCATGAACATTACCACATCAAAAACAAGTTTATAAGTCCAAAAACATCTTAGGGTAATGTTCCTAGTCCAATTCCAGCCAAAACAATCGAATATATGCATCCAACTCGATTTTCAGCTACTTTTGCAAGTATAACAAGAAAACAAGCCTAGGGTCTGATACCACTGTTGGGTTATGAGCATTCTAACACTCCTAAGTGTACATGCAACCCTAAATACCTTGGATCTATGTTTTCTCTATTATACATACAATTATGAACATCCAAGGTATTATCCTAATCTAGCATACAAAATAATAAATATAACAAGATAGAATACATACCTCTTTGATGTAGAATGTCTTCATGAAGCTTGAGTGCCTAGTGCCCCAAGTGTGACACCTCAAATGGTTCACACAACACCAAATACACTTGGAATAACTTGAGAGAAACTTGAACACTCCTTGAAATCGTCTAACCCTCATATTCACACACTAGTGCACGATTTCTTGAGCCATGGGATTCTTTTATATGGTGGCTATTAGGGTTACACCATGTAACTCATAACTTTACCCATTCCTTATGCTCCATGGATTTTAACCTCCATGGAGTATCCATGGGTCACCCCATGGACTTAGTCCAACATAAGGAATCTTGGATCACAAGCCCACATATATAAGAATGAATGATTTACACAATCAACCCATATATTTAATTAGTCTCCTTTTGATCACTTAATTAATTCCAAATTAATTCTTGATCAATAGTAATTAAATAACCTTATTAATATATTAGAACTTATAATATATTAACCAACCTTAAGTGTTATTTCTCTCATTATAGTCTATCCAAATGCATGATGCCATGCAACCCAAATGGACCATGCCGGGTCGGGTCAAGTCTTACTAATTATAGTTATGGACTTAGACATTAATCCAACAGAAGGGTCTGTAGTTTGTCTGGGACAAAGTGGCTGCAGTGTTCATGAGTGCTCCTGGAATGAGATTCAGGTATTGGATTCAACCAACGCTAATTTGAATCACTTCATGGATTTTATCACGAGTGAATCATGAGATGATAATATCATATAAGTCTTCAAACCTAGAGATATGAGTTGTTGACTATGATTTGGTTATACATTGATTGTACGAAAACGCATTGGTAACTCGATGTTATAAAACGTGCCTTTGTGCATGATTCAACAAGTAGTAGAACAAGCATATGAGTCGAAGTTTATCCATTCCTTTTACCCTTGGAGGGATAAAAGCGATATCTGTGGGCCCCTCGATGATTTGGTGATGACAAACGTAAGTGCTCGGTCGGGCCTGGACTGATTTGATTTGTTCAATTAGTCAGTCGTCATAAATCGGAAATCGGGAAACAACAGATGGACAGAGAGAATGATTATAATCCATGTCTTAGTCCATATGATATCTAGAATGGAGGAATATATGATCCCTTATCTAATGGACACGTCATTGATTTGTTCAGAGTTCGACAACGACTTTTAAGAGCTATGATTGCTAGTCGGGTTTTGGAGTCATACTTGCAATAATAGTTTTAGACTTATCCAAGTGGGAGACTGTTGGATTAGTGTCTAATTCCATAACTATAATTGGTATGTACTTGACCCGATTTGGCATGGTCCATTTGGTTTGCATGGCATCGGAACGATTTGGATAGACTTTTGTGAGAAAAGGATATATATGATTTATTAATATATTATAAGTTCTAATATATTAATATGAAATCATATTATTTAATTAGTATTGATCAAGAATTAATTTGGAATTAATTTTGTGATCAAAAGACACTAATTAAATATATAGGGAATGATTATGTAAATCATTCATTCTTATATATGTGGGCTTATGATCCATAGTTCTTCATGTTGGGCTAAACCCATAGAGTAACCCATGGATACTCCATGGAGGTTTTGACCCATGGAGCATGAAGAATATGGAAAGACATGAGTTACATGGTGTAACCCTAATAGCCACAATATATAAAGACCCCATAGCTCAAGAAAATTGTGCAAAAGGATTCATATGTGAGGGCTAGCCGATTTTGATCATAAAGACTTTTCTCTCAAGTTATTCCAAGTTGTTGTTGGTGTTGTGTGAACCATTTGAGGTGTCACACTTGGGGCACTAGGCTCTTACGTTCCATGGAATCAAGCTACAACAAAGAGGTATGCTATTCTAACTAGTATCATATTTGTTTATGTCAAAATGCATGCTAGTTATAGGTTTAATGCCTTGGAATCCATTTGCATGTATAGATCCAAGGTATTTAGGCTTGTATGTGCACCATAGGATGTTGTAGTATACTAAAACCCATCAGAACATACTACTAGACACGTGTGGGTTCTGACGACCCCTTCGGTATCTTTCAACCGGTAACCAGTACTAACCCCCTACTACCACTATCACATATATTACAACATGCTAATCACATAAAACATATCAGGTAATAGCAAACCTAGATAATTATAACAAAGACAATCATCTATCAACCAACTCCTACTAGTGGGTCGGCATTGTGGCCGTAGACCCACTTCTACTGGAAGGTAACTCACCTCAATGTCGTGAAGTGTCTAAACTGTCCTCGCTGTCGGGATCAACTCCTCTCAATTCCTACATGTAACAACCTTCCTTAATTTACCATTACACACTCTTAACCCTTACAAGGGTTACTCTAGTCAAAACCAAAGTCAAGGTCAACACCTTGGTCAAAGTCAACTCTGGGTCAAAGGCAACGTCCCGTTGACTCGACTCGCCAAGTTGACCCCACAACTCGACGAGTCCCGAAATCCTCAAAATACTAAGACCTCAATCCTACTCGCCGAGTCTTACACGTACTCGCCAAGTTCTACTTCTTACAAAGTCGGGACCTTCTTCAACTGACTCGCCGAGTTCATCCTTGAACTCGTCGAGTCCTTCTTCATGCAAGAAGGCACGTTCAGCCCTAGACTCGCCGAGTTCCTCTTGAACTCGTCGGGTACGTCTTCATGAAGTTGGGACTTGCCTTGAACTCACCGAGTTCCATGATTTCCAGGTCCAGATTCACATCTATCTTGTTGAGTCCTCTTCTAGACTCAACCAGTTCGATCAAAACAGAAAAGGGTTGGGGGAACCATACCCCGACTCGTCGAGTCCCATGAACGACTCGCTGAGTCCACCAAGGTCCATGTCCATACAGTTGATTTCAGTCGGGTTTAACACATCCAAAACATAGATCTAGCCTCGTAGGGTCCATAATACACGTAAAGTTACAAACTTGTCGTTCATGCATGGGGTTTTTTGGCTCATGAGGCTCTAAAATGGGGTTTATATGATGCATGGGACTCCCATGGCCATAAAGTTGGCACCTTTATGCCATGGGAACCCCCAATAGTACCATATTTGAAGTAATACCCCTCTATAACCACAAAATCCCAAGAATGGAACTTCTAAGGCTTGGAAAAGGTAGAAATGAACCCTAACTAGAGATCTAAGAGATTGATGGTCAAGGTTTCAGCTTTATACCTCAAATGAGTTGGAAATGTGCCAAAACCTCTGGATGTTCTTGCTTCCTCTTGATCTCTCAAGCTTCCTTCTTCTTCTCTAACTTCAAATACACACAAAAGGCACCAAGAAGCTAAAGAACACTCAATAATTGATTAGGGTTTCGAGTTAGGGATTTTCTGGACTGGGAGGGACGATGGAGGCTGGGTTGGGACAAGATAAGGTGCTTAAATAGGGTGCAAACCCTAAATATTAGGGTTTCATCCAGACAGTCCTACTCGCCGAGTCGGGCTCCCGACTCGTCGAGTAGGTTACTTAAAACCCGCATCCAAAGTCTAGTCTAGTCGACGAGTTGGGCCTCCAACTCGCCAAGTCCCAGTGTAAAAACATAAAATATTTAAATTTAAAACACGTACCGGGAACCGAGCGTTAAAAATCTCCCCCACTTATTTTAGACTTCGTCCACGAAGTCTGCTGATGCATCTGGAAAAAGCTCGGGGTAGTGCTCCCGTATCTCGTCCTCCGGCTCCCAAGTCCATTCTGAGCCCTTACGGTGCTGCCATCACCTTCACCAGCTCGACCCTCTTGTTCCACAGATCCTTCGACTTCCTGTCAAGGATAGAAACCCTAAAAGGACCGATGTACCTGGGGCCCAACTTGCCCCGCTTCCTGAACCGGATGACACCTTTCCAAGGTGACACCTTCAGGAGGACCATATCCCCGACCTAGAACTCCAGGTCCGAATGACGCTTGTCGGCATAAATTTTCTACCGACTCTGAGCAGTCTGAAGCCTGCTCCTGACCTGCTGGATCCTCTCCGTAGTATTGAGTACCACTTCGGTACTCCCCATGACTCTCTGCCCAACCTCACCCCAACAAAACGGGGTCCTGCACTTCCTCCCATATAACATCTCGAAGGGAGGACGATCGATACTCGCGTGGTAGCTATTGCTGTAGGAGAACTCAGCTAATGGAAGATAGGTATCCCAACTACCACTGAAGTCTAAGACACATTCCCGCAACATATCCTCCAAAGTCTGGATGGTCCGCTCGCTCTGACCATCCGTCTACGGGTGAAAAGTGGTGCTAAAGTGCAGACGAGTACCCAACTCGTTGTGGAATTTCTTCCAGAATCTGGAAGTGAACCGCACGTCTCTGTCAGAAATCACGGAGACTGGCACTCCATGTCGAGCTACAACCTCTCGGATGTAGATATCGGCCAGTTTCTCGGCCGAGATGCTCTCCTGGATCGGTATGAAATGAGCACTCTTGGTCAACCGATCCACGATGACCCAAATCGAATCCACTCCCCGCACAGTACTGGGAAGCTTGGTGATGAAATCCATGGTAATATCTTCCCATTTCCATATGGGGATGTCCAACGGCTGCGTCTTACCGTGAGGCCTCTGGTGCTCCTCCTTGACCTTCCTGCAGGTTAGGCACCTCTCGACATACCAGGCTACATCCCATTTCATGCAGGTCCACCAATAGTCAGGACGAAGATCTCTGTACATCTTCGTCGCCCCGGGATGAATCGAGAATCGGGATTTGTGCGCCTCCTCCATCAAAACCTAGCGTACCCCTCCATGATATGGAACTCACATTCTACGATGTAGTGTCAACAACCCACGTCTATCGTAGTCGAAGGAGGAAACCTGCCCCACAATATGCTCGCTCATCCGATGTTCCTCCTTCATAGCCTCCTGATGGGCCTCTCGGATCTGCTCCAACAGTGGAGTCACTACTGTCATCCACAAGCAAATGTCTCTGATCAGGGCAGCCTTGCGGCTAAGAGCATCGACCACCACATTGGCCTTCCCCGGGTGGTAGAGGATCTCACAATTGTAATCCTTCACCACATCTAGCCACCGACGCTGCCTCATGTTCAGATTCGACTGATCCATGAGGTACCTCAGACTCTTGTGATCTGTGTAAATGGTACAACAGACCCCATAGAGGTAATGCTGCCTTATCTTGAGGGCGAAGACAACCGACCCCAACTCCAAATCGTGTGTCGGGTAGTTCGCCTCGTGAGGCTTCAGCTGCCTCGAGGCGTAGGCGATGACATGCCCTCTCTGCATCAATACTGCGCCCAAACCCGAAATGGACGCATCGCAGTACACTACAAAATCCTCCACGCCCTCTGGCAAGGCGAGGATCGGCGCCTCGCATAGTCTCTGTCTCAATGTCTCAAACGCTGCCTGCTGCTCAGGCCCCCAACGAAAGACAACGACTTTCTTCGTCAGCCGGGTCAGGGGTATGGCTATCTTGGAGAAATCCTGAATCAATCTCCGGTAATAGCCCGCCAATCCTAGGAAACTCCGAATCTCAGATGGAGACTTCGGAACCTCCCATCTCATCACGGCCTGTACTTTGGCCGGATCGACCAAAATACCATTATGTTTGACGAGGTGTCCAAGAAAATGCACCTCGCATAACCAGAACTCACACTTGGAGAACTTGACGTACAAGCTCTCCCTCCTCAAGGTATCCAGCACCTCTCACAAGTGCTCCTCGTGCTGCTCCTGCGTCTTGGAATAAACCAAGATGTCATCGATGAAAACTATCACAGACCGATCCAGCATCGGTCTGCATACGCGGTTCATGAGGTCCATGAACGTGGTAGGAGCATTGGTGAGCCCGAAGGGTATCACCACGAACTCGTAGTTGCCATAGCAAGTCCGTAATGCATTCTTTTATAGATCCTCATCTCTGACCCTCATCTGATGGTAGCTTGAACGTAAATCTATCTTGGAGAACCAATATGCCCCCTGAAGATGGCCAAAGAGATCATCAATCCTCGGGAGTGGGTAACGGTTCTTCACCGTTACCTTGTTCAACTCCCGATAATATATACACATCCGATGCGACCCGTCCTTCTTCTTCACGAACAGAATCGGGGCTCCCCAGGGTGAACTGCTCGGTCTGATGAATCCCTTGTCTAACAGCTCCTGCAGCTGTGTAGACAATTCCTGCATCTCGGGAGGAGCCAACTGATACGGTGCCTTGGCTATTGGGGCCGCACCAGGAACTAGGTCGATCCTAAACTCCACCTGTCTCTCCGGAGGTATTCCAGGCAACTCCTGTGGAAATACATCCAGGTACTCTCGCACCACCGGTACATCACTCACAGTCGCCTTACCCTCCGCCCGGGTATGCATGACGTAGGCGACATATCCGATGCAACCCTGCTGAAGGTAGCGCCTAACCCTCGTTGATGAACATAAAGCTGGTCCGCGCTGTGGCCTCTCGCCCTGAATCACCAGCTCTCCCCCACTTGGGGTCCTGACACGTACCAACTACTGCGCGCAGTGAATCACAGCCCCATTAGGGCTCAACCAATCCATACCGATGATGACCTTGTTCCCACGCAATGGTATGGGAACCAAGTCTACCAGATAGCGCTCCTCGAACAACCTCAAAACACAATCTCTGAAAACCTCTGATGCTCGAACTGATCGGTCATCAGCAATCTCAACCTCTAGTGGGCAATCCAACATGCCCGAAGACTCAGGGAACTTCTTGCTAAGTGCAAGAGAGACAAATGATCGGGTAACACCCGAATTGAACAATACCTGAACTGGAATACCGTTCACATGGAACGATCCTAAACAAAACACATAACATAGCACATAAATATCATAAACAACATATAAAAAAAAGCTAGGGAGAAGAAATCATACCCGTCACCACATCGGGTGCGGCGCGTGCCTCCTCGGTAGTTAACTGAAAGGCTCAATTCTTCACCACTGGAGCCTCTGACTTGCCCTGCCGGCCATCAGTAATCTGCAGGGTCGCTGGAGCTGGCGCTGCTGTTGTCAATCTCGGGCAGTTGGCCTTTTTATGTCCCTTCTGATTGCAATGAAAGGAAATCACTCCTGATGTCTGAAAGGTGGGGGTAGGGGCAGTACAATCCCTACCAAAGTGCTCAGTCTTGCCGCACTTATAACAGCTTGATCCCAACCCAGTACGGCAAACCCCCTCATGTGACCTGCCGCATTTCCCACAGCGGCTCCGGCCCTGCTGGCCTTCGACCTAGATTCGAATCCCTTGGGCTTCTTCCCCGAAGCCCCATTAACCTACCCCTCCTCTTCCTTCCTCTTCCTGATGTGCTCCAAGTCAATCTCCCTCTCCCTGGCAATCATAGAATCCAGGGTCGGGCATGCCGAGTAGCTGACATGCTCCCGGATATCAGCTCTCAACATATCATGATAGCGGTCTTCCGCATCTCCTCATCCCCCGCATACTGAGTCACCAACAAGGCCCTCTCCCGGAACTTGGCGGTAATCTATGCCACTGTC
This sequence comes from Lactuca virosa, assembly GCF_052849685.1. Taxonomy (NCBI): domain Eukaryota; kingdom Viridiplantae; phylum Streptophyta; class Magnoliopsida; order Asterales; family Asteraceae; genus Lactuca; species Lactuca virosa. The sequence goes on from NC_136429.1 coordinate 108,263,882, forward strand.
TCTGTAGTCTTTCTCATGTCAAGAAACTCCCTGGCCAGCTGCTAAAGCTCCACAACCGGCGCAAAATCAACCCTAAACCTGGTCACAAAGTCTGACCAGGTCATAGCCTCAATGGCTGAGGCTCCCAGAGAGTCACCAACCGACTCCCACCAATCCCTAACTCTGTCTATCAAACAACCTGCAGCATATCGAACCTTCGACCCCTCAGGGAAGAAGCTCGTCAACTGTGCAGACTCGATGTCTGCAATCCATCTCCTGGCCACGATGGGCTCCTTCTCCCCATGGAAATCCAGTGCACCACTCCCCCTGAAGTCCTTAAAGGACAGTGTGCGCGCCCCTGACTGGCTAGCCGCCCAGTCACTCCTAAACGCCCTGAGGCGATCCTCCATCAGCTCAGTAATCCCTTCCTTGATCGACCCGAAAATCACCGGGGTCGACTCAAGGATGCCTCTAGTGATCTCAGAAGCAATGAACTCACGTAGTCCCTCATCAACTGGCTCAGCACCTGATCCCGAACCCGATCCTGAACCGGATCCTGACCCCGAACCTCCTCCTCCTCCGTATCGCGTAATCATCACCATTCTAAAACAAAACACATAATCATCAGGGTCGTACATAACCTCAAGAGGTTTCACATACTACAAATTTCCTAGTTCCATCTCGGCCCTCCTTGACTCGAGTACAAATCCTCTGCTTTCAGTAGTACGGGCCCATACTACCTTCCACATCTATCCGTACTTTCCTCAAGGATTGCCTTGACTTCACCAAGTCCCTTTCACTACTACTGCTCGCTGCACTAATCTCATCCTAGGCTTACCCTAGGGCAACTCTCCGACCTACTCTCCGTCATCAGCTGCATAAGGAATCCCTGCTACCTTTACCTAATTAGCTTGCGAATACCATTACATATCACTAAGACCAGATAATTCTTCGAATGAGAGGTCCTACCCTACTGTTGGATTAATGTCTAATTCCATAACTATATTTGGTATATACTTGACCCGACTCGGCATGGTCCATTTGGGTTGCACTTCACCGACACAATTTATATGAATAGTCTTTTGAGAATAGTATATTTATGATTTATATTAATATATTATAAGTTCTAATATATTAATATGGAATCATATTATTTAATTAGTATTGATCAAGAATTAATTTAGAATTAATTAAGTGATCAAAAAGAACTAATTAAATATGGACTCTTATATATATGGAATGAGCCAAGTTCATTTAGGTTGGGCTAAGCTCTCATGGATGGTCCATGGAGCTTTTAACCCATGGATCCTATGTAAATGAAAGGTCATGGGTATTAGGGTTTATATGGATGTAACCCTAATCCTCCATAATATATAAAGGGGTCCTTGGCTCACAAAATTGGGACACGTGTGTGAAAATAAGAGTGGGCCGATTTTAGTGTGCATAATATTCTCTCAAGTTCTTCCAAGGTGTTTTGGTGATTTGTGATTCCATTTGAGGCTTCCACACTATTGGGGATAAGCTCTTAAAGCTTGAAGACATCAAGCTACATCAAAAGGTATGTCATCTAACTAGAACTTTGTAGTATAGGTGCTTCATAATATGCTAGTTAGGATGAAACCTTGGAATAGTTAATATTTGCATGTATAATAGAGAAAACATAGATCCAAGGTTTATAGGGTTGCATGTACACCATAGGAGTGTTAGAATGCTCAAAACCCAACAGTGGTATCAGAGCCATGGGTTGTTTTCTGTTATATTGATGCAAATGTTTTATTTTCAAAGTTGGAAAAAAAAGGAAAAAAAACATGACGTTTGTCAAATTTTAAGATAACTACTTGTTTTTGTGAAAAACTAATTATTTGTAAAATTTGAATCATTTGCTATATGAGTTGAATTAGGTCAAATTTAGTAAAAGATAAAATGATATGATTATTTTATTAGTTTTAAAAGTTTGATCTAAAGAGTTTTTTGAAACCTCCATAAGTTATGGATATGAAAAGGTTTTTAAAAAAATTGATTCAAAGTTTTTTATGGAGTTACAAAACTTAGTCTTAATGTTTTAAAGAATTCCATAACTTGTTCTTAAGTTATGGAACATGAAAAGTTTCATCATAAAACAAGTATTTAACTCCATAAGTTATGGAATCCAAAAGTTTTCAAGAGTTACAAAACTTGCCCTCAAGTTTTGGAATTTGGAAAAAGTTTTTTTATGATAAAAAAAAGAATTGAATTCTAAAACTCTTGGGTTCATAACTTAAACAATTAATTAAATGGTTTTAATTTTGAATTTAATAATTGGAATTATGATGTTTTTATTGAATAATTCAATTAACTCTTATGGACTTTATTAATAGATAATTAAAGTGTTTAATTAAAAGAGAATTAATAATTCCATAATGACATGTTTTAAATTTAATTAAATTAAGAGTATAGTTTAATCAATAGATTAAACCACCAAGTATTTTAAATGTCTAAAATACACCCTTATATTATTATAATAATAAAAGTTTAATATATTATATGTATAAGAGCAAGTCGTCTTACCATTAGTAGGCCTCATTCATGAAGCCGGTCTATAAGGTGGGTATAAGGTTACTGCCTATAAAATGGCAGTTTAATGGGTGTCCACTCTCACCCACAGCTTCCTTCACTGGTGGAGGGTCGTTAGCCGAACAGGTAGGACAAGGACTATAATTCTCCCTTCATTAAAAGTATTAATGATAAATACTAAGTAACTAAACCTTTTATAAATTCCCAATCTTAGTTACTTAGGAAAATGTGAATAAGGTGCTAATCCATGAAATTACACTTTGAACTTTGTTTAAGCTGTTAGTAGAGCGTGTGTGGTTAACCGGCACACTAACCTGGACTTAACAAGGTAGTCAAAGGGTAACTTAATGTTTATCATAGTATCGTTGGAGCGTGTGTGGTTAACCGGCACATCGATTGAGGGGTAAATATTAAGGGTACCAAGTATATTTGCATGGTTACTTCACACCTTGTTTTGTGATCCTCGGCATCCCAGTCACAAAACCTGAAGGGCACACTCGATATTGAAACATGCCATTGAAAAGTTCAATGAATCTCAAAAGAATCTAGGAGTTTCAAAACCAATTAAAACCTAATAATACATTTCGTTTATCTTGGTGGAAATTGGTGAATCGTCATTCACCTACCTTCAAATATTTTATAGCTTGGATTACGGCATCCCTCTTCCAAGTTATAAAATAGTTTGTTGGGTCCTAGCCTTAATATATCATATTGGGTGTTATATTAAGGACTTAAATCAACTTTACGTGAATTTCTCCCATTGTTGATGTCTGGTTTAGACAACAATGATCTTCCCAAACCAAGCTTTCCTAATGGATATGACTTCCCGAGTTTGGCTCATGGAAGTCATACTTCTCTTCCTCCACCTCCTCCAATTATTCTCCCTAACCCACAAGTTCAAGGTCACTCAAGCCCTAATGGCAAGCAAGGTCTATGTGTGATCATATCTTAGAGATGAAGTCACATATTGACAAGCCGGGAGAGTTGGGTGTCAAAGTCTTGAGAAATTTGGATGTTCAATCACTTTCTAAGTCACATAGTGAGTTCCTTTGGGACTACTATGAAACAAACTATGACATGAACCTTAATGATCATATCTATTTGCTTGGTGCTGCTGAATCAGCAATGATTTGGAACGATAGTAAAGCAAATTTGATTAGAAGATCAACTTCCCAAAAACTTTATGGACAGTGACAATGGTGACACTGGAAATCCAGAAAAAGCATTCTCTTCCCAATGGAAATGGATTGACCATAGTCAACCCGGTTGACCAAATGGTAAAGAGAAAGGCTAAGTCTGAGATAGTCTCATTACCAAAGGGTCCATATGTTTATTTTGCCAAAGGAAGGGGGGTTGATTGCAAAGTTGCAAAATTTACCTAAGGATGTTAAAGTCAATAAGTTTGACTCTACATCAGGTAGAGCCCATTATCTAACTCTGTTAAGTTCTATTCTGAGATCCTCATTACATGATGTGACTGGGTCATATGTTGATGTTTTAAGAATCAAAGAATAGAGAGAAATCTTCAAGGAAGTATATGCTGATTCTGATCGCGAAGGTGGATTTCGATCGCATCAGAATTTTGAGCAGTTGCTTAAGAAGTTATGATATATTGCTAAGGAATAGATAACAACAATTTTCCATGTGGATTGTAAGGATAAGTTTTTCCGCAAAGTTTTAAAATAAAAGAAAATTGTTTAATTTTATTTATTTGAAGTATCCTTACAATGGTATTTGTGAAAAATTGTTGCTTATATGATTCCACTGACAGCAATATTGGAAAATGGATTTGATTCTTTCATTTGTGGTAGTGTCTAAATTTACCAAATCAGGAAAGTTCCTCATCACCCAAGTTTCAATTGGACCGAAACTTGGAATCATGCAAGTTGAATAGTATGATGAATGAGAACTTTCAAGCATTGGAAAATCAAGACTAATTACTTGTTCACATGGATGTGTGAGTCAAGTGAAGGACTAAAGGGATCGAGTACACATTCTTGTGCACTGGTCATGTCCACCACAAAGCTCGTTAAGACTATTTGATTTACTAAAGTTTAGTAAATATGGTTATACTTACAAGTTTAAGTATAATTCTGAAACATTGGAAAAGTCTCAATGTATGGCAGAACGAATGGGAAGAATCAAATTAGGCAGAAAGATAAAAGTTTCTCAAATCTGAAAAGATGGGAGAGTACTTTAGTATCATGTTTGTGATCATCTTAATGATTTAGAAATCATATCACAATTAGTCCTCTAAAGGTCATCTTAGTGCATTCTTATGACTAAGAAGAGGAGTCATGAATTGTTGAAATGGTTAGATCAGGAAGATGAGTCATACTTCGTTCCAAAACAATTCTTAGAGTCATACTCCAAGATTGTAACTTGAGTGACATATCTTAAAGAAAGGTTTAAAACACTTGTCAAATGTAAGAGTAAAAGTGTCCTACTCTTGTACATTTGAAATTGGTAAGTTGTGATGTTTTGGATAAAACAAAGACCAACTAAGGCCAATTGTGTGAAGTGTTTGTCTTGATAAAGAATCCGCACTATCTCTTGAATATTTGGCAAGATAGTCTTATATGTCAAGAGGATAGTGGGAGTCTTAAAGATCCTAAAAAGAATTTCAAGAACTAATCAAGAATAAAACCTGAGGTTCTTCACTAGCACACGACTTGAGGTTTATAACCTATCGTGTTGACATATTCTGTGCCCATTCCAGTTAAAGTTGGCTTTGCATAGGAGTTCTAAAAGTTCTCAATTGGTTGCATAACAACTTGGAAGCAATGGCAGGCCCTGTACTGCCAGGTGGCAAGAAGTTAAGATTGCATAAGTTCAGTCCATATGAGTTTGGATTTGTCATTATCATTGTCTTGTGACTATGGTTTTGACGATTCACATGGATAAGAACACATACACCATAAAATCTAAGGGTCATAAGGTTTCTCTCCGATTCATGAAAATGATGGTGAGGAAACACTTCCACCAAGTAGATTTGAAGCAGATGGCAAAAGGTCTAAACAATTGAGACTATGATTACGACATCCCTTTTCATAGTTTTGAAATTGTTTAGATACACATGCATGTTATCTAAGGAAAGGTGTATGATTTTGATAAAGTTTTATCAAAGCATCTCGTATCAGAAATCTGAACTTTGGTAAGAAAGTCAATAAAGTATTGATTTCTAGAAGTCCAGCTGATTTCTGAGTACATGTCAAAGCTAGTGGGAGCATAAGTGTTATGCTAATAATCATCATGTTAGTGGGAGCATGATAATTATTGTTAGTGTTGCAAGTTAGCAATGTTAATTATAGAAAACAAAAGTTTCAATTCGTGAGGCTGCAGGGATTGAAAAAGTTGTTTTGCTATAATTAAGGGATAGGATATACTTCATTTCAGTTCTAAAGGCTTAGATTGAGACCTTAATCATCTTTAGTCAAGAATATATATATATATATATATATATATATATATATATATATATATATATGAATTTCATGTTGGATTGGTTCAACTTAAGGAAATTCTATATATTGCGTTCTCAAAATTCGATTATGATTACGGCATCCCTCTTCATAGTCAAATTTTGAAAACATGGCAAATAAAAATATTGTAGCAAAAGACTGGTCTAGAATCATGTCTTTATGTGAGACATCATGAATCGTGTACCATTTGCTTTGGGTACAGGATCGATTGCATGTGCTATAATATTTGTCATTTCTAAATTTTTCCAAATGCCCAGAGGCATTAAGAAGGGAAAAGGTCTAGAATTGGATATGACTAAAATGATTAAGCAATTGTCGAGGACAATCTGAGGTTTACCAAAGATTGGTTGCTCAGGGACAGTTGGAAGTATAGTGCTAATTTTGGAAGGACCATATTGACATATTCTGAAAAGAGGCATCTCTTATTCAGAAGTGATAGTCAAAATGAGAATATGGAGTTGTCTCCATAGGTGGAAGTTATCTGTGTAAGATTAGAAAACTTAATGCAAGAAGCATGTCCAAAGCAATGTACTTTGAATATGAGACTTAGTTTCCATGGAGTTGATCTCCATTGGAATACCTTATAATGACTTTTGACAAGTGTTTGTGACTTTGTACATATTCATTACAGGAGGGTCAGTGCATATAAGTTTAAAATCTAAACAGATTTCGATAAATGATAGGAATTTGAAATTCTCACATTTTTCGATAAGGATTTGGGAGTGTGAAATTAGAATCATTGAAATTATGTTCAATTGGTTTATTTCACAAAGTAAGGATCATAGACAAACATAGAGTGCATACTTGGTGTATGGAAAAGCTATTGTTTAAGAAAAACATAGTGTACATGCTTGGAGCATGGGACAACTAGTGTTTTTAATTCAAGTATAAAGTTGATAAAACCGAAACAATGAATAATGAGTAATCAGTATGGTGATAAATAAAAGTGTTTATTTATATTCATAGGGTTTGATACCATATTTGATTCATTTATTCTTGTGTTTCACTTTGCATGTTTTGACTTCCAGAATAACTAAGTCGCTCTTCCTGAATGATTAAGTTATTCAAACCATCCACAGTCGGTCATATGTTGGAAGTAGATATGAATCAAGACTGTCATGGGTTGGTTTGTAGAGGTCCAAGTTGGTGGACAAAGTGGTGCTACAACACTCATGAGTGCTCATAAGTTCTGAGTATTGGATTCAACCCGCGCTCATTTGAATCACTTCATGGATTTTATCACGAGTGATCATGAGACGATAATATCTTATATTCTTCAAACCTAGAGATATGAGTTGTTACTATGAGTTGGTTATACATTGATTGCACGAAAACGCATTTGGTAACTCGATGTTATAAAACGTGCCTTTGTGTATGATTCAACAAGTAGTAGAACAAGCCATATGAGTCGAAGTTTATCCATTCCTTTTACCTTCGGGATAAAAGAGATATCTGTGGGCCCCTCGATGATTTAGCGATGACACATGTGAGTGCTTGGCCAAGCCAGGACTGATTTGATTTGTTTAATCAATCAGTCATCATAAATCGAAAATCGGAAAACAACAAATGGACAGAGAGAATGATTATAATCCATGTCTCAGTCCATATGATATCTAGAATGGAGGAATATATGATCCCTTATCTAATGGACAAGTCATTGACAAGGTTAGAGTTCGACAGCGGGTTTAAGAGCTACGATTGCCAGTTAGGTTTTGAAGTCATACTCAATAATAGTTTTAGACTTATCCAAGTGGGAGACTGTTGGATTAATGTCTAAGTCCATAACTATATTTGGTATGTACTTGACCCGACCCGGCATGGTCCATTTGGGTTGCACTTCACCGGCACAATTTATATGGACAGTCTTTTGAGAATAGTATATTTATGATTTATATTAATATATTATAAGTTCTAATATATTAATATGGAATCATATTATTTAATTAGTATTGATCAAGAATTAATTTAGAATTAATTAAGTGATCAAAAAGAACTAATTAAATATGGACTCTTATATATATGGAATGGGCCAAGTTCATTTAGGTTGGGCTAAGCTCTCATGGATGGTCCATGGAGCTTTTAACCCGTGGATCTTATGTAATTGAAAGGTCATGGGTATTAGGGTTTACATGGATGTAACCCTAATCCTCCATAATATATAAAGGGGTCCTTGGCTCACAAAATTGGGACAAGTGTGTGAAAATAAGAGTGGGCCGATTTTAGTGTGCATACATATTCTCTCAAGTTCTTCCAAGGTGTTTTGGTGATTTGTGATTCCATTTGAGGCTTCCACACTATTGGGGCTAAGCTCTTAAAGCTTGAAGACATCAAGCTACATCAAAAGGTATGTCATCTAACTAGAACTTTGTAGTATAGGTGCTTCATAATATGCTAGTTAGGATGAAACCTTGGAATATTTGCATGTATAATAGAGAAAACATAGATCCAAGGTTTATAGGGTTGCATGTACACCATAGGAGTGTTAGAATGCTCAAAACCCAACACCTACAACGGTTGGACTCAAACGAGAGTTGCGCAATAGGGCTAGACCTAACCTTCTGAAATTATTTAGTCCTCGCAATATGTAACTTAACGTATTTGTTTACTAGTTAGCTAAAGATAATTAGAACTCCTAAAAGCACAAAGCAAGCAACATTCGAGCATCGAGTAACCATACCAAGCATATCCTATTCAGGTTATCATATTACTGATTAATCAGCTCTAGCATATAATCCAATAGGCACATATAGCAGGCACATAAGGCATCTTCCTATATCCTTAGCCCTAATCTAGCATGCAGTTCTCATACGAGGGAAACAAGCATATAAGGCATCATTCCTAGATCCTTAGCCCTAATCTAGCATGCGATTCTCATAATCATATCACATCATAACATAACATGTATGTGTATCTTGGGGAAAACTTACTTGAGCTTGGTCGGTCGCACGCATCACACACCTTGTTCTTTCTCAAAACCTTTTCATTTTTAATTTTAGAAAAACGATTTTCTTGTAAAAATCTTTCAAACCCTCGATTTGAGTCCAGACACCCCCGAAGGTGTGTCCGAATCCCTCAAACCAAGGCTCTGATACCAACTTGTAACATCCCAAAAATCATGACCAGAAATTTTCATTTTTTTAAATATAATACTTATAAAACCATTTGTCTGAAAACAACCATAGTATCAATTCATATCAAAACCAGTGTATCAATAGTCAAGTCATGTCATGATAAAACAATGTCAGAGTACAAATCCCATAAATCCCATATGCGGAAAATCGTGTGTGTGCGATGCGCTGCTACCGTGCCGGCTCCTTCCCCTTCGCTGAAGAGGTACCTGAAACAAAACTGAAAATTGTAAGCATGAAGCTTAGTGAGTTCCCCCATCATACCACATACCATAAACATATACTACCTATCCCTCGGTATCTTTCAACCGGTATCTGACTGGCATAATCGGAAGCAGGACTTCCCTTCGGTATCTTTCAACGGGTAGTCGGGAGCTGACCTCCCCTTTGGTATCTTCCAACCGGTAACCGGGAGCTAACCTCCCCTTCGGTATCTTCCAACCGGTAACCGGGGACTATTTCACCCCTACCACTACCACATAAGAGCATATCATGAACATACTACTAGACATGCGTGGGTTCTGACGACCCCTTCGGTATCTTTCAACCGGTAACCGGGACTAACCCCCTACTACCACTATCACATATATCACAGCATGCTAATCACATAAAACATATCAGGTAGTAGCAAACCTAGATAATTATCACAAATACAATCATATATCAACCAACTCCTACTAGTGGTCCAGCATTGTGGCCGTAGACCCACTTCTACTGGAAGGTAACTCACCTCAATGTCGTGAAATGTCAGAACTGTCCTCGCTGTCGGGATCAACTCCTCTCAATTCCTACATGTAACAACCTTCCTTAATTTACCATTACATACTCTTAACCCTTACAAGGGTTACTCAAGTCAAAACCAAAGTCAAGGTCAACACCTTGGTCAAAGTCAACTCTGGGTCAAAGTCAACGTCCGGTTGACACGACTCGCCGAGTTGACCCCACAACTCGCCGAGTCCCGAAATCCTAAAAACACTAAGACCTCGATCCTACTCGCCGAGTCTTACACGTACTCGCCAAGTTCTACTTCTTACAAAGTCGGGACCTTCTTCAACTGACTCACCGAGTTCATCCTTGAACTCGTCGAGTCCTTCTTCGTGCAAGAAGGCACGTTCAGCCCTAGACTCGTCGAGTTCCTCCTGAACTCATCGGATACGTATTCATGCAGTTGGGACTTGCCTTGAACTCGCCGAGTTCCATGATTTCCAGGTCCAGATTCACATCTATCTTGTTGAGTCCTCTTCTAGACTCAACCAGTTCGACCAAAGCAGAAAAGGGTTGGGGGAACCATACCTCGACTCGTCGAGTCCCATGAACGACTCGCTGAGTCCACCAAAGTCCATGTCCATATATTTGATTTCAGTCGGGTTTAACACATCCAAAACATAGATCTAGCCTCCTAGGGTCCATAATACACGTAAAGTTACAAACTTGACGTTCATGCATGGGGTTTTTTGGCTCAAGAGGCTCTAAAATGGGGTTTATATGATGCATGGGACTCCCATGGCCATAAAGTTGGCACCTTTATGCCATGGGAACCCCCAATGGTTCCATATTTGAAGTAATACCCCTCTATAACCACAAAATCCCGAGAATGGCACTTCTATGGCTTGGAAAAGGTAGAAATGAACCCTAACTAGAGATCTAAGAGATTGATGGTCAAGGTTTCAGCTTTATACCTCAAATGAGTTGGAAATGTGCCAAAACCTCTGGATGTTCTTGCTTCCTCTTGATCTCTCAAGCTTCCTTCTTCTTCTCTAACTTCAAATACACACAAAAGGCACCAAGAAGCTCAAGAACACTCAATAATTGATTAGGGTTTCGAGTTAGGGCTTTTCTGGACTAGGAGGGACGATGGAGGTTGGGTTGGGACAAGATAAGGTGCTTAAATAGGGTGCAAACCCTAAATATTAGGGTTTCATCCAGACAGTCCTACTCGCCGAGTCGGGCTCCCGACTCGTCGAGTAGGTTAGTTAAAACCCGCGTCCAAAGTCTAGTCTACTCGACGAGTTGGGCCTCCAACTCGCCGAGTCCCAGTGTAAAAACATAAAATCTTTAAATTTAAAATACGTACCGGGAACATAGCGTTACACTAACTCTTGAATATTTGTTTGTCAATGAGTGTTTCTTGACAAAGAGAATTTTATATGTCAAAAGGTCAGTGGGAGTCTTAAAGATCTTGAACAATTTCAAGAACTAATCAAGAATATACCTATTGTTAATCACTAGCACACGACTTAAGGTTTGTAACCTATCGTGTTGACATATTCTTGTTTCTGTGCCCATTCCAATTAAGTTGACTACGCATGTGAGTTCTATGAGTTCTCAATTGTTCGCATAACAACCTGGAAGCAATGGTAGGCCCTTGTGCTGCCAGGTGGCAAGAAATTAAGATTGAACAAGTTCGGTCCATATGAGTTTGGATTTGTCACTAACCTTGTCTTGTGATTATGGTTATGACAAATTCACATGGATAGGAACACATACACCATAAAATCTAAGTGTCATAAGGTTTCTCTCCAATTCATGAAAATGATTGTGAGGAAACGCTTTCACTAAGTAGATTTTAAGGAGATAGCAATTGTGATATTTGGATTCTCAAATTCGATTATGATTACGACATCCCTCTTCATAGTTCGAATTGTGAGAAATGGCAAAAGGTCTAAACATTTGAGACTTATTGCTGTAAGTTCTAAAATTGTTTAGACACACATGTGAGCTATCTACGGAAATGTGTATGAGTTTGAGAAGCCTAGATAAAGTCTTATCGAAGCATCTTATACCAGAAATCTGAACTTTGGTAAGAAAGTCAACAAGTATTAATTTCTAGAAGTCCAGCTTATTTATGGGTACATGTCAAAGCTAGTGGGAGCATAAGTGTTATGCTATTAAAGAAATAATTGTTATGCTAGTGGGAGCATAATCATTATGGTAAGTGTTGCAAGTTGGCAATGTTAATTATAGAAAAAAAAAGTTTCAATTCGCAAAGTTGCAGAGTTTGAAAAGCTGTTTTGCTATAATTAAGGGAGAGGAACTCATACTTCATTTCAAATCTAAAAGCTTAGATTTCATACTTCATTTCAAATCTAAAAGCTTATATTGTGAGATTTTAATCAAATTTAGTCAAGGATATATATGAATGTTATGTTGAAATTGTTCAACATAAGGAAATTCTATGTATGAAAATATTATAGCAAGAGAATGGTAAAGTATCATGTCTTTATGTAAAACATTATGAATCGTATCTCATATGCTTCAGGTATAGGATTGATTGCATATGCTATAATATTTATTTGTTCTAAATTTTCCAAATGCCTAGGGCATTAAGAAGGAAAAAGGATCAGAACCGGATATGACTAAAGTTGCTAAACAATTGCTAAGAACAATCTAAGGTTCGCCAAAGATTGGTTGCTTGTGGGCAATTGGAAGTATTGTAATGGATGGAATATATTGACATTATTATGAATAGACATGATTCTATTAATAATGAGCTGTCATATGGAAAATATGGAAATGTTTCCATAATGGGAGTTGGATATTAAGAATCTATGTGTAGGTTAGAAACTTTTATGCAAGAAGGATGTTCAAAGGAATGTACTTTGAATTTGAAACTTCACTTCAATGGAATTGTTTTGTTATCAATCTCCAGTGGAATAATGTGTAATTTCATTGTCCAAGTCTCTGTGGCGTTGGTGCATTGACATTACAAAAAGATCATTGCATAAAGGTTAGAACCTTACACATTCTAGCAGTGACAAGAATTTGGTATTCTTACACTTGTGATAAAGATTTGGAATTGTGAAATGAGCATCATTGAAATGTTTTCAATTGATCTATTTCACATAGTAAGTACCATATATAAACGTAGTGTGCATTCTTGGAGCATGGGATAACTATTGTTTTAATTCAAGTATTAAGTTGATAAATCGAAACATTATATAATGAATAATGAGTAATCAATATGGTGATTAAATAAAAGGTGTTTTATTTATATTCAAAAGTTTTGAGACCATATTGGATTCGATTATTCTTGTGTTTCACTTTGCATGTTTTGAATTCCCGAATAACTAGATTATTCAAACTATCCACAGTCGATCATACTTTGGAAGTAGGTATTGAAGCTAGACTGTCATGAATGGGTCTGTAGATTGTCTAAAGGTGTTTATACATAGCACAAGTTTGCTGCAGTATTCACGAGTACTCCTGTAATAAGATTTGAGTATTGGACTAAACCCATGCTCATTTGAATCACTTCATGGATTTTATCACAAGTGATCATGACACGATAATATCTTATATTCTTAAAACGGAGAGATATGAGTTGCAGTTTACAAGTCGGTTGCACATTGATGATATGTAAACGCACCAGTAACTCGGTGTCATAAAACGTATCATTGTGTGTGATTTGATGAGTAAATAGAGCAAGCACATAAGTCGAAGTTTATCCGTTCCTTTTACCCTAAGAGGATAAAAGCGATATCTGTGGGCCCCTCGATGATTTAGTGATGACAACCCTAAGCGCTTGGCCAAGCCTGGACTGATTTGATTTGTTCAATTAGTCGGTCGTGATAAATCGGAAATCGGGAAACAACACATGAACAGAGAGAATGATTATAATCCATGTCTCAGTTCATATGATATCTAAAATAGAGGAATATATGATCCCTTATCTTATGTGCTCGTTACTAATAAGATCAGAGTTCGACAACGGTCTTTTTGTGAGCTACGATTGCCAATCGGATTTTGAAGTCGTACTTGCAATTATAGTTATTAGACTTATCCCAGTGGGAGACTGTTGGATTATGTGTCTAAGCCTATAACTATAATTGGTATGTACTTGACCCGATACAGCATGGTCCATTTGGGTTGTAACACTCTGGAACAATTTGATAGGATGGATATTTGAGAAAGATGTTATTTGTGATTTATTAATATATTATAAGTATAATATATTAATTGAGAAATCATATTATTTAATTAGTATTGATCAAGAATTAATTTGGAATTAATTTAGTGATCAAAAGAGACTAATTAAATTTGCAGGGACTGATTAGGTAAATCAGTAATATTTATAGTTTGGGCTAATGATCCATGTTGATTAGAAATGGACTAAATCTTTATGAGGATCCATGAAGAGTTAGTCCATAAGGCTAATAAGTTATTGGATTAAAAGCCCAAGTGAATTAAGGTTTACAAGTTTAAACCTTAAGGATTCCAAACTATAAATATGATCCCTAGATTGCTAAAATTGGCCCCCCTATGAGTCTAAGAGAACCATAACCGATTTTATGTCTCCTTACTTCTCTCTCAAATTCCTCCTCTTGTTTTTGGTTCGTTATAAGACATTTGAGGCATCACACTTGAGGTGCTAGGCTCTTGAAAGACCAATTCCCACAAGCTACAATTAAGAGGTAATCTTCTAACTTATTTTTATGGTTCATATGTCAAATTGTATGCTAGCTGTAGGTTTCAAGCTTTGGAAATTTTTGTTGCATGTATAACTAGAGAAAAATTAGATCCAAATCTATTAGGGTTGTATGTGCACCATAGGAGTGTTATAGTACACAAAACCCAACAAATATTATCACTACTGAAGTCAAAAAGATTTATGGTTTATTCCTTGGAGTGTAGAAGAATGTTGATGTTTTGCTCTCTACGACAAGAACTATTATCGAAGATGTTCGCACATTCAATGTCGCATATAAAGAAGCGCTTGATAAGAAGAAAAAGGGTGATGAAACACTGTTCAAGGGTATTGAGACTTCTATCAATACATTCCAAGAACAAATCTCGAAGGTTGCAACTAATTCTGGATCTTTGATATCTGATGTGAATGTCAACAAAGATGTGTCTTCGATTGAAGCCTGTTTAAAATAACAACTTGCAACAATCTTGGATCTGGTACTTTGCCTACCCACGTATGATCTACATGTTACGCAAGTGTCACAAGGGGGAGAAAAAGGTGGTTCGTCGAAAGTTGAAGGTGAATACAAAGGAAAAGTTGTATGGAAGGTCTTTTCAACCCAAATTCCAATTCCAGTTCCACTCGATCTAGTGTAGACTATAGCAACAAATACAACTTCAAGTGCAATTGTTACTCCTCATGTCGAAGTTGATGCTTCCAAGATCCAGTTAAAGAAAGGTGTAACAATCAATGAAGGAGGAAGCTCTTCGATATTTAATCCAGTTGATACTTCGAGTAATGACAAAGGGAAAGGTCTTGAGCCTACATACGAAGAGATGAAGAAAATGAAAGAACTGGAGAATGAGAAGATTAGGCAAATTAATAGTTTGTTGAGACAGAGAAAGAATGATCCTCCTGGAATGAACAAAGGTGATGTGAACAAGTATGGAACTATGAAACAATAGAGTCTGTCGCCTTTGGAGAAGAAGATGCCTTTGAGAAGTTGCTAAATGCGAGTTTCGCAATCGAGAATTCACTAATGTCACAACTGGATTTTCCTTTCAATCATGCTATGTTCACGTTTATATAGTTCAAGATTGCAGATACTTTTCATGAAGATGAAAATTTCAAGTACATGAAGATGAGGTTTCATGATGTGTTGGGATTGAAGGAAGAAAATGTCTGGTCCTTGAAGAAAATAATAAAGTTGCTCTCTATATCGAAGGATGTTCTATTTGAAGACCTTTTATAGAATTATCGATATAAGGTGATTAGGTGAGATAATAGTGTTTGTGAGTTCACCATAGCAGACTTCCCATTGATGAATTTGAATGACTTGATCGCATTGGCTTATATGATCAAAACATTGGATGATAAGCATGTGACAGATAAAAGGGTCTATGTTGTGGGATATGCTTATCTCAAGAACAATATTGATTGCTATTCAACACATCTTGGTTTATCTGACTTCGAGATAGCCTTGACATACAACAAGCATGAGAAGAATCCAAAGACTACAATTGACGATGTAGATTTGGAGCAACATGAAGATAAAGAGATACTCTTAAAACCTTTGAGATTGGTATTTAAAGGAAAGAAAAATAAAGGAAAACAAAGGAAGCATTTCTTCTACACAAATTTGAAGGACATGTATTCAATAACAAACTTGACCAACCTTCTGTTTAGAATTGCTAAATGCAAGAAAAATTATGATGCTGATAGACAGGAGATTCGAAAGAATGTTTGCTGGTATTTGGAAATCAGGAAGACGATAATGGAAGTAGTGAAGACACTGCCATCTGTTTGAAGACTTGAATATTCTTCACAAAATAGGAGAATGTTGATTTACATGTTGCGAAGATATTCATGTAGGACTAAATTATGGTTTATTCTAAGTGAAAAGAAAGCTATAAACCAAAGGGAGAGATTGTTAGGTCATAAATTGTGGTTTATACTTTGATTTTCATAAGATATTAGAGTTTTAGGTCTAGGACCGAAAACACCATGTTTTGGTGTTGTTTGGACCAAAATCACATGTGATTTTGGTTAGGCTTAATATTGTTTTGTTTGGGTTTTGGGATTGGGATTGGTTATTAGGTCTAGGTATAAATAGCTTTATTTGAGTCTTGTAAAGGGGTTTTTTGACGTTCTTGGGGGCTGCCATATGCTAAGGACGTGATCTGGAGAGATCTAGAGAGAAAACAGTGTGTAATCGAAATCTTATGTACCGGATGATTAATCAATATATCGTGTGCATTGAAGATTAACATTTTGTGTTCTTATTCTATATTTCATGTTGATTCATTCACTTTAATTGGATTCCGCACCATCAAAGTGAATCCGATTGATACGTAGGAGAATTCGGGACTTACAAGTGGCCAAAACTTGACCTAAAATGCCCAAAACTTGCCAAAAACACGGGATTTTCAAATCTTCAAACCCAAACTCGATCAAAACTCCAAAAATATAAAGAACACGAAGAACAATGGCCAAAAATTCATAAAATATAAATCAAAAACACCTAGAAACTCCAAGAAAAACCGTTTGCAATGACCCGATTGATACCGATCCAAGCTCTGATACCACTTGTAAGTCCCGAATTCTCCTACGTATCAATCGGATTCACTTTGATGGTGCGGAATCTCAATCAAGTGAATGAATCAAGATGAAATATAGAATAAGAACACAAAATGTTAATCTTCAATGCACACGATATATTGATTAATCTTCCGGTATATAAGATTCCGATCACACACTGTTTTCTCTCTAGATCTCTCCAAATCACGTCCTTAGCATATGGCAGCCCCCAAGAACGTCAAAAAACCCCTTTACAAGACTCAAATAAAGATATTTATACCTAGACCTAATAACCAAGCCCAAGCCCAAAACCCAAACAAAACAATATTAAGCCTAACCAAAATCACATGTGATTTTGGTCCAAACAAGGTCCTAGACCTAGAACTCGAATATCTTATGAAAAACAAAGCATAAAACACAATTTATGACCTAACAATTCAGATGCGAAGTCTTAGAATCATATTGTCAAAGGTAGTGTTGTTGTCTAGGGATGGAAAAAAAACACCTGAACCCAACAGGGAAACCCGAAACCTGAGCATTTCGGGTCCAATAATGGGTCGTTATCGGGTTTTTTATTAGGTTCGGAGCAATGTATGGGTTATCCTCGCCCTGACCCGCCCCGCCCAAATTATGTATATATATATATATATATATATATATATATATATATATATATATATATATATATATATATATATGTTCGAATCTTTTTTACATCAATTGCACGCATTCAAAGATACAATACTTATTGTGGATAATATTTTTAATTATGAACAATTTGGTGTAATGATGTTTTTTTTATGTTGACATATTACACTAAAATTAAATCAAATAATTTTTAATATAGCAACGACCAGTTTATTTTATTAAAGTGATGCACCATATTTTTAATTTAAAACGGAGGCTAAAACATGTATTTTTCTAATAATGTGATTTTTTTGTTATATTTTTTATAAGACATCGGGGTACCTTAAATTGGAATAAAGATTTCGTTTTGAATTGTTGTAAACCCGATAAGATACCCGAAACCCGACGGGAAAACCCGAAACCCGATGGGCCCCCCCCCCCAACAAGATACCTGAAAGATATTGGGGCGGGTTTGAGAAACCATGCCCCGCCCCGTTGCCATTCTTATTGTTGTATATATCGAAGTTTACGTAACTTCGATATATCTATGTATTTCTAGGAACATTTGTAATCTGTGTACTTAATATCGAAGTCTCCTAGTACATTTTATATTTGTTGATAACACTATAAATAGTGTTGTAGCATAGGTTACTTGTACGCTTTTCACACTTCACACAAACTCTTGTAACCTTTGTTGCTTTCCAGATAATATGAACTAAAACTAGAGTTATTTACTTCTTGTGTTCATATATCTTTGTGAAATCGATGTTTGATTGAATTATTGACTCTTCAAGATGGCACATCCATGCACCATCATGCTCTATTCCACTCCCATGTGCTTCATACCCCCATTTTAAAAGATCCATTCCTTTGTCAAATGATTTATTCCCTTCTCAAATGATCCGTTTCTTTGTCACATGCTCCATGAACCTCAAGTCCTTCATTGAGTTTCAAGTGCTCCATACAAATGCTCAAATCACATTTAACATTTACTTTGTAACATATGAATTTGCTTTCACGGTGGTCTTTACTATCAATCACACATACAAATATTGTTTAGTATAACTAATGTTTATCTTATAAACACATAAAAAAAAATTAATTTATAGCCCAATAGTTATAGATATCTGGATTTATTCACCGTGACCTCAACTATCATTTGCATACACACATACTTACCCTGTTTACTTTTTAAAAACATGGAATAAATTATAAACATTGACATGAAGCCTTTATAGATACACAATTTTGTTTTGTTGTGACTATTATATACCCTATAACAATATATTTATTTCCCACATTGATAGTTTCTATTATTTAAACTATGGTCATACATTTATTATAGTAAAAAATGCATTCAATGTGACGAACACATTATTGTTTAGATACATATAATCAGTTAAACCACGACCATAAGATTTTTACATACACATAACTTACTTTTTCATATTTGACTAATATTTACTTAATAATTATATAGATTTACTTTCACAATAACAGTCATTCAAACACAAACAATTTTTAACATGCCTATTATTATCTTTTAGACATCGAGAATTTCTTAGACCATGACCATAAGCTCGTTATATGTACATAATTTTGATTCAAAACTGTTTTTTCTTTTTTATTTGAACGGCGGATTTTATAAAAGATGGTTATTGTTTATCTTTTAGACATATGGTATCAATTAAAATATGACTATAAACTCCTTATAGATACATATTTTTGTGTTATCATGACTATTATATAACAAACAACCACATGGATATATTTTTAACGTATCATTTTCTCTCATCTGAACACATACTTGTTTCAACGTAGCAAAGTAACAAATAATCAATTAAATCATGGTCATAAAATCATGGTCATACAATCATTAAAGACGCAAATTACTATCGTCTATCTTAGTCAAATACATTTATTGTTTTGTTAACATTTAATTCATTCAAACTGAAATGTTATTCAATGAGGCTTGGTAGTCATAGTGAATCAATTAAACCATGATAATTAGAAGTTGATTAGTTAGCCGTTTCATATATATATATATATATATATATATATATATATATATACTAGTCGAATCCCGCGCTTTGCGCGTAAACATAATTATTTAATTAAAATAATTACATTTCACAAATTCTGATTTAATATTTATACATGTAAAACCAATGTCAATAGCAAAACAAACTCTATACTTAACATATTAGTTTTATTAGTTTTAATAAATTTATGTCCTTAGTCATTTTCCAATTAATTCATGATTTTATAGACCGTTTTATATTGTGTAATTATATATCAAACATACATTGATTCATATGTAACAAAAACCAAAGTAGTATGAAAAAATAAATACTACAACTTTTGATGATTTTATAGAACGTTTTAAGTTGTGGAAATTATATATAAAACGTATGTCGGTTTGTATATAAAACAAATAACAAATAGTATGAAAAACACTATAGTTTTTAATAAAATAAAAACACTACAACATTATAACATTTAAATCAAACAAAACTTATTAAACACTTATAAATCATTCAAAATGAATATTTAGAAATCAACATACATTTGATATATAGAAACATTGTTATAAAAAATTTGTGTTGAAATAACCATTGATATGACAAAACTTATTTTTTTTTCAACTCTTTCATTTTGAATCACAAATCTTTTCAAACATATGATTTTTTAATCAAAACTTACTTATATACTACAAATATAGGTACAATGTATATAATAAATAAGTGAAAATAAAAAAGCACTGCACATTATAACCATAAGTTTAAAAAACTTTTGAATGTAGTGGAAAACATAACGGCAAATTACATTAAATTTGAAATCATAATTACATTTAAATAAAAAAAAAACTATTGAGTTGTAGTGGGAGTTTTAAACTCTTGATTTGTGCCCAATAATGTAATATAAATATTAACAATTATATGTTATAAAAATAATATTATAAGTATTTATCACTGAAATAATCATTTTTATACTAAGTTGTAACTAATATTATAATAATTTAAAGTATACGATAAGAAAGATATAAAAAATTATGTTTGAATCAAATTGAATTAAGTTTTTGATTTAAAATTATTTTAAACTATACTTATTTTTAACTAATTTATGAATAATCTATTTGAATATTTTTTATTTTCTATATTATTATTATTATTATTATTAGTATTATTAGTATTAGTATTATTATTTCAAATAACAATAATTTATTAATATAATATAACATAATATATATTCTTTAGTTTTACGTTGTTTTAAACAATTGTTACTTTTTACTAATTAAAAACTACTTATTTGAAACTTTTCATTATTATATTTAAAAAACTATCATACTTTTTTTTATTGTACTTTCATTTTTTTTTCCCCTTAAAGCTATGAAATATTAGAAGAGAATGAACGGTCCAAATAAAATGGTAATTTGAATTTCAAAACTATAGTAATTATTATGTACTCGACCAATCTTAAAAAACAATATGTTAAGAGTGGGTTAGGGGAGTAGGAGTGTTACACTTGAGGTATATTTTGATCACTTATATTTTCTTATGAAAATAATAATATTTTATTTATTAATAGGAGAAAAGGAAATTGACAAATGTAATAAGATAATTTATTTTTATTACTATAAAAACATTTAAAATTCGGTACATCCATATAAGTTTTGGTAGGACATAAAAAATTCATTTTTAAAACATACATAATTATTGATTTTCAACAATAAAGTCATATTATATTAAAAATCATTTGTTCTAATTCTTCATTATCACCAACAATTTGGAATAATAATTGTAAACTCCTTTCATCAAAATCAATTATAAAAAACTCCATCTATGTTATTTACAAAATAAGCGATAGAAACTAACATAATATATACATACCATAAAATACATGTTGAATAATGTTCTCTTATACATAAAATATATTTTCTTAACATAAAAAAGAGAGAGACAACATAAAGATACATACATGTTAACAAAGTTAATTGCTCTAACTTATAAATAGCTTGATGGTTGATTTACCAAAAGCTCATGAGAAGTAATTATCAATCACAAGATACATACATGTTAACAAAGTTAATTGCTCTAACTTATAAATAGTTTGATGGTTGATTTACCAAAAGCTCATGAGAAGTAATTATCAATCACACTTCATCATCCTGTGATTATAGAAAGATGCACGACAAATAAACTTAAAAAATGATCCCAAGTATACCTTTACAAACTTACCTAAATTTGAACCTTGGTTAATATCTAAAACTTTACATGCATCCAATTTGAGTTTACATGAATTTATATTTGGAAAAGTTGCAATTGCTTTCTTACATCCATAGAACCACTCATATAACTCTTCAAACCCTACAAATATAATCTATCATTTTGTGTTGAAATACATGCAATATGTAATCTACAAATTTCTTATATAGGCTAAATATTTCATTTAACTCATCAATTAAATAGCATGATTTGAAGAGTTTTAAGGGTTACAAATCATAATATTTCAATTAATCATAAATTAATTTGTATAAGTTGAATAGTCTTGGAAGTTTCAAATGCGTGAGGTTCAAGAAAAAATGGTCTTGGGAGTTTCAAATGCATGAGGTTCAAGGAAAAATGTTAGCTTTATAAGATATATATATATATATATATATATATATATATATATATATATATATATATATATATATGGTTAGGATTAAATATGAATCACAAATATAGTGTGATTGTATGATATTTTTGGTCCATTAGATTTAAAGAATGAATGGTTAGGATATGGATGTCATGATGGTAATTAACTGTAATAAAATTAATTATATTCTATTTTAAAACAACTATTAAGAGTAGATTATGGAAAGTTAGGATATTAAGGGATAAAACTTAAATAAGATGTCAAAAAATAAAATTAGAATTTTTACGTTTAAATTAGCTAACTTACTCATTTAATATGATTACTAAACATTTTCAACGTCTTGATATTTGTTCTTTCAAAAAATTGTTTTATTCTTCATACATTCTTTAAGAATTAGGTACAATAAATTATACATTTTGGAAATTCTTTAAGAATATGTTCATCCTTTAACTCGATTTAATTAATTATCGTCACCCATTATATTTTATTCTTTGAGAATAACCATCAGCTTCATTCTTTTGGTTCAATTTTATTGATTATTTTTCGTATATTCTTTATGAATATAGTATATACAACATATAACATAAAACATTCTTAGAAAATAATGAGTTATTACTGAAGAACACATAAAAGGAATAGACATTCTTAAAGAAAATGCATTCTTAAAGAATAAAACTGAATTGCATTCATTTTCAAAGTCTAATACATGAACATTTTGTAAGAATTAAAAATAGAAGACATTATTGAAAGAAATTACAAGCATGCTTGAAAAGAATATGAGATATTTTTGAAGAGTAAGTTCTGGAAGACTCTAAATTTTGAAAGAATATCAATTCTGAAAGAATATATGCAAAAACCTTGTACAATCAGTCCTCTCTCTTTTTAGCCTTTCATTCTTAAAAATATATATATTTATCATACATTTGCTTCATTCTTTTGTACTTAAAGATTACAAAAATCTCTCTTCATCATCGACAACGAACACAACTGCAAATCAGGTATAAAGATCGAATTAGCAACATTACTCCTAGGGTCGATCCTAGTGTATTCAATGAGCATACAACACAAAAACACGACCGGAGATGAAGCAACAGTTATATGATTTTGTGTCTGGTGGTTAGAAGTTATTTAAAAAAAACCCATAGGTTGGAGTTCCTAATATATAATTTGGTTATAATCAATCACCAAACACCAATCACTAACTGAGAACTTTTATAAAAGATTGGACAATGAAAAGATATAATCATACAAAGAATAGTGGTTTTGATGGTGATGACTTCCACTAGAGAGCATTTTTTGTTTCAAGATTTCACTCAAGCATTTTATCAAGCACATAGCATGCATTCATAGCTACCACATACAAACATATATAAACTTATAAATTATAATCCAAGAGACTGAATTTTGTTTTTGTAGGAATGATTTTGTGAAGAAAATCAAAGTAAAAGTTATGATATTAATCATACCAGGGAGGGGAGAAGAAATGATTGAGGGGAAAAACATAAACCTACTAAACCTTATAATTATCAACAAAGACCAACAGTAGCAACAACAAACAATAAAATTATATTATGTGGTCCATACATTGAACAAAAAGTATGACCAAAATGATTTACAACAAAAAGTATGACCTTTTTTGCATGAATGATGAATCGTTAGTAAGTTGGAAACATTCGAGTAGTGCATCATCTAGAAGGGATCTAAAAAATGGCTGACATGTTCCCCTGCACAAACACTTTCCTATTTATAATGTGAATATGTAATGCCACATACATGTATCTTTGTCTAGTTGGAAATATAAAGGGTATATATATTCATATCTTATACAGAAAGATGACTGAATATCCAGATTTCAAAAAGTAGCTGCATATGATAAAAAAAAGTGAATCCTTATTATCTAGTTATGTTTGAAATTAAATAATTAGAAATGTTGTGTATAGTTAGAGTAAGGTATACTCGATAGATGTTGCTCCTCTGATGTTTTTGAAAATGACAAATGCGGATCAACTAGGAAATTGAATAATTTTTTTTCTTTTTTCTAGAACAATCTTAGAGTTAGGAATGTTCTAAAAAACCGAAGGTTGTTTAACAAATTAACTATTACTCACCGTAGTTATCGGCAATATATATTTAATCATACTATCTGCCTTCTTGAACCTATTTGTCTTTGAAACCGCATTTTAGTTATAAAGGAGAGAGATTAAAATCAGAGAAGAAATCAGGAGGATAAATTCGAGATAGAGAGATTGCATGGGCGGGGAGGAAGAAGGTGACAAAGGAGAAGTAGGATGACATTGTATAAACCCTAGCCTTTGGCCGACAAACATCCGATTTTTGCACAAAGGTTTATTGTAGAGACACCGTCGACCATAAGCAATAAGGTGGATTGAAAGTGATGCGGGTGGCTGACAAAGGGTTGAACATGGTGATTCCCGACGAAAAGAAGGCATTGACGACAATCTTGAAGTGTTTGTGGTGTATGACTTTTGTTATGGTAAAAAAATCTTCTCTAATAAATGAAGGTTTTTTTGTCACTTGTCACACTCTCATTCAATTTACCAAATGTCATTTTGTAGTTATTTTGAATTAATTTTTTTCCACATGTCATTTTATGAGATTTTCTTTTTATTAAATTTCACATGTCATTTTATGGGTTTTTCTTTTTTATTCAATTTCACATAATATTTTAATGTAATAAGTGAAATAAATGTAGTAATAAATGGGTATCAATTTCATTAATTAACTTACTTTTTAAGTTCAAAATTCCCAAAATTAAAGATCATTAATTTCTTTTATTTATTATAATTATTTGTTTAAATTTAAAAGATAAAAGACATTTTCATTATAATAATTTTTATTTTATTTTATTTTTTTATAAATTAAAAGTTCTCAAATATTTTGACTTTTATATTTAACTTTTTTTTTAAAAAAATTAACCCATGTAATACATGTGTTTCACAACTAGTTGATTATAAATAGATTGTATCGTTTCCATAATTATTGGTTTAATTTCCTTTAGACAAAATTGCAAAAATGGTCCCTGTGGTTGGCAAATTTATGTGTTTTTTGTCCAAAACGAAATGTTGGTGCACCACTGTCCAAAATTGGATCTTTCTATTGTTTTTGGTCCCTATCAACATAAAAAGACTATTATACCCTTATATATATTTTTTAATTTTTTTATATTTATTCAAATGTTTTTCATTAATTAAAATTGAGAAAAAGGTCTCCTCTCTCTCTCTCTCTCAAGCCTTTCTTCCATCACCATCACCCGATTTTGATATTTGAGTTCCATTGAAGACCTTCGTCTTCTTCCCCTCTTCAATCATCAGAGCTCTATCACCAAAAAAAAACCCTATAAAAACTCATCACCACCTTCGTATCTGCAACTTTAATCATAAAATCTCTCTAACACACCTCCATTGTAACACATAATCAGGGGACGAATTTATAGTGGGAGTTCCATCCACACCTCCAGTTAAACGAACCATTAATTTCCAGAAAATGTAATACAATTTCCATTCAAACCAAAAAATGTGAAACAATTTCCACTCAAACATGTTAAACAAACCAATAATCCCGCACCTGTTGAACAAACACCTAAAAAATTTTAAATCATGCAGGGAAAAAACAAGAAATGTTTTAACAAGCTAAATCGAACATCCAAGAATGTTCTAACCTTACAATTTCCTGATTATGTACATACTTGTGTGTCCATCACAATAAACCAAAAGGATCATCAATGGTGGTGGGAAGAACACATAGATTGTGTGCTTGGTGATTTTCTATTATAGTTCTTTTTTGATTTATCGAGAAACTGGAGGAGAAAAGTATCGTTGGAGAAGGTAGATCGAGTTTGCGTTTTTCAATGTGTGTTCCAGTTATCAAACAAAGATGGAGAAAGGGTATGAACCTTCAAAATCAGGCATCAAAAACCTAGAAACCCCGAACACCATCGATTTTGCCATCTTCGTCTTGGAATCGGAATCACAAACAAGAATCGATGGGTCTATATGGATTTGGGGAAAATCAAAACAGGATCAATCGGCTCTTGGGCAGTGGTGCAGGGGAGGGCTTTCGGCAGTGGTGCGCGAACGGAGGAGGTGATGTATGCGAGGGGTGGCACCGGTGATGGTGGGGACTGCCCACCACAGCAGCGGCGACGAGTGGTGCTTGCACAACAGTTCCGCTGCTTCCATCTTTCCAGTCCAATGGTGATTGACGATGAAGAGAAACAGTAACAACGGTGGATGGTGGTGGAGGTGTTCAGGGTTGGGCTTGGTCGACCAAAATAGTGGCGGCAGCAGGTGGTGTTGGGCTTCGTCGATGAATCAAGAACTTGAGGGAGTAGGTTGTAATGTTGTATAAAGTCAGATAAGAGAGAGAGAGAGAGAGAGGGATGGTGGTATTTTCTTTTTATTTTTTAATGAAATAGTAATAAAAAGTTAAAAATAAATAAAAAATAATTATCAAAGGGCATATTTGTCATTTCAGGTTGGGTCGGGACTAAAAACACACAAAAATGTCAACCATAGGGACCAAAATCACACAAGGTATCTAAAATTGGACCAGTGGTGCACCAACATTTCGTTTTGGACCAAAACTACAGAATTTTGCCAACCACAGAGACCATTTTTGCAATTCTGTCTTTCCTTTATTATGTATTTTCCAAATTTAGATAATAAATTAATTAATAGTAATTACAAAATTATCTCCATCGAATGATTGGTCGAGAATTAGCCATACGTTTACATAATATATAGAGTTTATATAAGAACCTAACTCTATATATATATATATATATATATATATATATATATATATATATATATATATATATATATATATATATATATATATATATATATAACCATGGTAATATACAATACTTATAAACATAATTTCTTTTATGGGTAGTGTATACCACATATCCACGTGAACACATAATACAATCCTAATTGCTTTATATCTTAGCTTTCTATTGTGTGAATTAGTTAAACCTTATCTTTTTTTACTTATAAAATAGGTATTTTTTGACTTATAAAATAGGAGAAATTCTATAAAAATTTACTCTTATAATTGATACAGTCAATTATATATATATATATATATATATATATATATATATATATATATATATATATATATATATATATATAATTCAATTAAGACCTAAAAAACAATAACTGTATTCATTTTGACCATTTTACCCGGTTAACAGGTCATCTTAAAAATTTACACTTTTGACTCACATTTTAAAATTTTGTTATGAATTCATTTTGAATTTGGTTTTTTTACGTTTGTTTTTTAAAAAATTTTGTTTAAAATACTTTTGATTTTGCTGTATAAGATCATATTTATACAAAAAAACATATTTTCGCATAAAAAACATTCTTTTTCTATATAAAACTTTTTTTAAAAAAAAAAATTGTATGCAAATTACATATATATAAAAACGTTTTTTTGAAACATTTTTATATGTAAAGTACTTATATAAAAACCCTTTTTAAAATATTTTTATATGCAAAATACATATTTATAAAAATATTTTTTGTTTTAAAAAGCTTTTATAAAAATGTATTTATGTGAAAATGTGTGAAATACACTTATATAAAATACGTTATTATACCCATAAAAATATACAAACACGTAATTTTAAAAATATATAAAAACACGTTTTTATAAAAAATAATATATACAAACACATTTTTATAATTAAAAATATATACAAACACATATTTTATAGTAAACGTATTTGTATATATTTATGTATTTATATGCACTCAAATAGGTGTTTGTATATATATTTTTATAAAAACATTTTTGTATACATTTTTTTTATAAAAATGTGTTTGTATATATTTTCATAAAATACATATGTGTATACATTTCTTTTTATAAAAATGTGTTTGTATACAAATGCATTTATTATGAAATAAGTGTTTATAAAAAAATGTATGTATATATATATATATACATTTTTATAAAAAAAAATGTATACAAACACGTCATTATTAGAAAAACTGTCTTTTATGACACACATTGCATGTCATAAAAGGGTACAGATGACAAGCAAATATGTGTTATTAAAGCCCCTCTCATAAAGAAAGACAACACGTATTTGCGTATCGTAAGCTTACGACATGCATTTACGACATATTACGACACGCATTGCGTGTCATTAAAGCCCTGTCATAAAGGAAGACGGCACACAATTATGCGTTTCATAATTTTAAGTGTTTTAAAAAAAATAATAGTTTTACTAATTTACAAATTAAATAACACATTTAATATCTCATAATACAAAATAAAATATTATATATAATAAAGATAATTTATTGCACAAAATATAATATGTCAAATACAAATTATAATTCTAATGGTAAAAAACTCAACATTAAAAGAACATGTGAGTAACTTCTCATTTGATAGTCTCTATGATACCTTTAAACCTTACAACTTCACAACTTGAAGATGTATCCATCTATATAAAATCAATCTACAGGTCTGATTGCATCAGCCACGTCACGTAAATAACATACATTTTTAGCATCAAATCTATTTACACCAAACTCTTCAAGCTTCAAGGCCTATTATAATAAACGAACAAGTAACTTATCAAATTCTTCTTTTAAAAGGTTGAATTTAGTATTTCATAATCTGAAATTGAATTTGTAATGCTACATGTTAAATTTTGAAACGGAAAACACTGTATTTATGCATTACATAAGGTATCCCTTATCGGGAATAGTGACTGACAATGAGCATGAAATGGACGAATACGTCCCCCAACAAACATCTGTTTATATAAATAAGTCAATATGATCTTCCTATTGACTTACATAAATTTAAAAGCCCATAAAAGGAATATATTTAAATTATTACGTATCCAACACTAACTATAGAGCCAATCCTACAACCTTCATCCAAAGGGTCAGAAATCTTAATGTTTTTAGCCCACTTAACAAGCTTCTCTAAAAATTCCTCAAGAATACTTTCCTGAAAGAAATACCAAATTATTTTATTCCACGAAATGCTATTTAACTATGGTAAAAACATACACTTTCAAATTATTTTATAAATTATATGTACTAGAAGGCGAGATGTTGCATTGTATATTTAACCATTTGTCCAGAAGCAACCAAACATTTTCCATTCAGCAACTGTTAATATGCCAATCAAGAAAAAAATTACTTTTTCATTATAACAATTGACTGAAATAAAAAAATCCAGAAATAAGAAACCTTTATCAATGTCGATATCATCAAACACCATTATTGGATTTTTTTTTCCACCAAGTTCAAGTGTAATAGGCTGAAAAGTAACGATTACCAAAAAAAAATGAGAAGGAAATAAGAGTTTAATATAATGTTCTTTTCTTGTCCTCTTTCCCATTCTCATTAAAAAATGAACTAAAGCAGAAATTATGGGACATTGATTAATACCTTAACATTTTGAGCAATAATAGTCATGACCTTGCTTCCTGTGGCACTACTTCCTGTGAATACAATTTGTAAAAGAATCATTTTTCACCATTTTAATATTTTGGGATGAAAGAGGTGAATTGCTTTCGAAGGAAACAAGAACTAGGCCTTGTTAACATTGGAATGAGCTGCTAATGGTGCACATACTTTTTGAAAAATATTCGAGAAAATAAGGGTAAATTTGTAAAAAGTTTAAACTTCTTTTCCTAACTTTCTCTATTTTCCTTATACATTAAATTAAAAATATTAATGTACAACTTACACGATTAAGTTATTTCATCATTAAATCCATTAAATAAGTAAAAAAGATATAACACCATAATGTAATATTATCTAGGGATAGATACAAGAAATAACATTCCACTTTCATTTATTTGTGCATTATAGCATCATACATTCCTTTCTTTGTATTAGAATATCGTAACATCCACATTGAAAATTTTAGTGATTCAGGCAGTGTACTTTCATTTATAAATTTGTCATTAATTCATGAAATTGTGATGTCCTTTTAGTTTTTCTGAAGTTAGAATCAATTTTGGGGGAGGATATTTGACATGCTTTTTGAATACTATCAGCTATAACACCTCAAATTTTAGACCAATTTTTTTTCATTTTTAATTTACCAAAATCAGAGTTTCACAACCAAGTTATCAATTACATAATTATCCTAAAACATCCAGTAACATAATTATCAAAGTTCATAAACATGTCCCAGTAGTAAATCCCCCAACGCGTGTGTACAATCAAACATTCGCCTTCCCGTGGTCCTCGGAAGTACCTGTCACATATTAATAAACAACTGTAAGCATGAAGCTTAGTGAGTTCCTCAAGATACCACAAACAACACAACATAAATAAACAACTATGGGTTATCAGCAACCCCGGAGACTATTAGCAATCTCAATAAGCTAAGAGCACGCCCTATGGGTTATCAGCAACCCTGGTTGGCTATCAGCAGCCTCAGTCACATATAAATAGCATAACATAACCATAACAGCTAGACCCAACTGGTCATCATAAATACAGCTATTCTACCACACATGTAAGAATAAGTGAGGAGACTCACCTGATACTGAAGATACGAAAACCTAGCATCCAAAACTCACTCGCGAGTCCAAATCCCACGGCTAAACCTTCTAAGGGCAGAATGACCATTTTGCCCTTCTCATGGTCCAAAAACCCTAAATCTTGACCAAGGGTCAAAGTCAACAAAAGTCAACGTTCAGCGAGTACGCTGAGCGTACCAATCTTTACGCGGGGCGTACAACAAGGCCATATTTCATCGGAGATGGATAAAGCTACGATGCCCGTAGCCAGGAGTATGCCCAACGTACTCCGTCTACTTCCACCAAGTTAGTGTCTTAATCCTTTAAGACAACTAACCCAACCACAGATTTGATTAATCTAAGATGTCTTAATCCATAAAGTCGTTGGATTTAAGCCTTTGCATGGCTAGGAAGGACCTAATGCAACAATCTTTAGCTTCTAATGCAATCTAAGTTACTTTAATCATGCATGAACCAAAGGGAATGATCAAGGAACCATTTTTATGAATCTATAGGTCCTAAAATGCATGAAAGGACCGTTACAATTCACTGGAGTGCTCCAAACTCATAAAGGTCCAATCTTGGGGACAAAAGTGGATAAAACTTCAAATATGGAGATATAATGAAAGACTTGCCAAGATACAAATAGTATACCTGAAATGATGCACAAGGAGGGAAGTTTTCTGGATCTACAAGCTTGCTAACACCCACTCCTTCTTCTCTAGTTTCCTTCTTCAACTAAATGCACCAAAACACCCAAATGAACTTGCAAGGCTCATACAATCACTCAAACTCGGGATTAGGGTTTAGGGAAGGTTTGGAGGCTGATAAGGGTGACCAAAAGAGGACTTATTGTTCTTTATATAGGGAGAAATCCATGAAATTAGAGTTTGGAGACTGGGCTAGTATGCCTGGCGTACCACACATACGCCCAACGTACTGGCTGGCCAGCCGCGATCATGCACACTACATGAGTACGCTGCGCGTACTCGTGTGTACGTCGTGCGTACGACCTAATCCGTGAGCCTTTTTCTTGAAGGGACCAAATGTGCAATTTTCGATAAAGATTCAAGAGATAATAAAATGTACCTTATTTCGAGATGTTACAATTCTCCCCCACTAGAATCAGACTTCACCCTCGAAGTCATCCACCGGAAACAGCTCAGGATATTGCTAATGCATCTCGGACTCAGGTTACCACGTCCACTCCGAACCTCTCCGGTGCTGCCACTGAACTTTGACCAAGTTCACATCCTTGTTCCTCAAGATTTTCACTTTCTGACCCATAATGGCTACAGGCTTCTCCACATAATTCAACCGATCATCGAACTGAATGTCCTCCAAAGGGACCACAGCTGTCTCGTCAGCTATACACTTCCTCAACTGGGAAACATGGAAGGTATCATGAATCTGTCTCAACTCCTCCGGTAGCTCCAACCGGTAGGCCACATTGCCCATACGTGCCAAAACCTGGAAAGGGCCAATGAACCTGGGCCCCAACTTTCCCCGCTTCCTGAAGCGAATAACACCCTTCCAGGGT
This sequence comes from Lactuca virosa, assembly GCF_052849685.1. Classification (NCBI taxonomy): domain Eukaryota; kingdom Viridiplantae; phylum Streptophyta; class Magnoliopsida; order Asterales; family Asteraceae; genus Lactuca; species Lactuca virosa. The sequence goes on from NC_136429.1 coordinate 108,296,340, forward strand.
GATACCTTCAGGAGCACTAGATCTCCCACCTGAAACTCCAGCTCAGAGCGTCGCTGATCCACATAGCTCTTCTGGCAGCTTTGTGCTATCAGCAATCTCTGTTGAACCTGTTGTATAAGCTCAGTCGTCTTGAGCACTACCTCCGTGCTCCCAATGACCCTCTGCCCCACCTCGCCCCAACAAATAGGAGTTCGACATCTCCGACCATAAAGGAGCCCGAACGAGGGCATACCGATATTGGCATGATGGTTGTTGTTATTAGAAAACTTAGCCAACGGAAGATAGGAGTCCCAACTCCCACCAAAATCAATAACACAGGCACGCAACATATCCTCGAGCGTCTGAATCGTCCGCTTACTCTGCCCGTCTGTCTGCATATGATATGTGGTACTGAAGTGTAGTCGAGTACCCAACTCCTCATGAAATCTCTTCCAGAACATAGAAGTAAAGCGCACATCCCGGTCAGACACAATAGACGTTGGCACCCCATGCCGAGCTACCACCTCTCGAACGTAAATCTTGGCCAACTTCTCTGCAGAAGAGTTCTCACTAATGGCTAAAAAGTGAGCACTCTTCGTTAAACGATCCACTGTCACTCAGATAGTGTCAACACCCCTCGCAGTCCTCAGTAACTTGGTAATGAAATCCATAGTAATCTGTTCCCACTTCCATATGGGAACCTCCAGAGGCTGCAACTTGCCATGAGGGCGTTGGTGCTCAGCCTTGACCTTCTGGCAGGTCAAACATCGCTCCACAAACCATGCCACATCTCTCTTCATACATGGACACCAATAATTATGCTTCAAGTCGAGATACATCTTGGTAGCCCCTAGGTGGATGGAAAATATCGATTTATGGGCCTCCTCCATCTGAATCCGTCAGGCCCCACCCGTATACGGTACCCATACCCGCCCATAAAGAGTCAAAAGTCCTCGGTTGTCAATGTCAAAGGCTGAAATCTGACCGATCACCCGCTCACTTTTCCGATTTTCCTCTTTTATGGCCTCCGACTGCACTTCCTTGATGATCTCTAGGATTGGAGTCATCACGGTCATCCTCATGCACATATCCCGAATCGGTCTATTTGCCGCCCTCCGGCTCAAGGCGTCGGCCACCACATTGGCCTTGACCGGATGATACAAGATCTCACAGTCATAGTCTTTCACTATATCTAACCACCTCCTTTGCCTCATATTCAGGTTAGGTTGACCCATAAGATATCGCAGGCTCTTATGGTCCGTGTGGATGGTACACCGAACACCATAGAGATAGTGACGCCAAATCTTGAGGGCGAAAGCCACTGCCCCCAACTCTAAATCATGTGTGGGATACTTCGCTTCGTGAGGCTTTAGCTGCCTTGAAGCGTATGCTATCACATGCCCTCTCTGCATCAACACAACACCCAATCTTGCAATGGATGCATCACAGTAGACCACAAAGTCCTCAACTCCCTCAGGGAGGGAAAGTACTGGCGCCTCACACAATCTCTGGCGAAGAGTCTCAAATGATGCCTGCACCTCAGGCCCCCAACTGAAAGTAACATCCTTCCTTGTCAACTTAGTGAGAGGAACAACAATCTTGGAGAAGTCTCTGATGAATCTCCGATAATAACCTGCCAATCCGAGGAAGCTTCGAATCTCAGATAGAGATCTTGGCACTTCCGACTACATCACCGCCTCTATCTTGGCTAGGTCGACCAAGATACCGTTCTGATTGACGAGGTCTCCCAAAAACTAAACCTCGCGCAACCAGAAGTCACACTTGGAGAACTTGGCATAAAGCCTCTCCATCCTCAAAACCCAAAGAACCTCTCATAGATGCTCCTCATGTTGTTCCCTAGTCTTCGAATATACCAGAATGTCATCGATAAAAACGATCACTGATCGATCCGACATAGGCCTACACACTAGGTTCATGAGGTCCATGAACGCCGCCGGTGCGTTGGGGGGCCCAAAAGGAATCACCATAAACTCGTAATTCCCATATCAAGTTCGAAAGGTCGTCTTCTGAATATCCTCCTACCGAACCCTCATCTGATGATAGTCGGACCTCAAATCGATCTTTGAAAACCAAGATGCCCCCTGAGGCTGGTCAAAAAGATCATCAATCCTCGGCAAAGGGTAATGGTTTTTCACCGTCAACTTGTTTAGTTCCCGGTACTCAATGCACATCTGGTGTGAACCATACTTCTTTCTGACAAAAAGGATCGGAGCTCCCCAAGGGGAACTGCTCAACCGGATAAACCCCTTTTCCTAATAGCTCCTACAGCTGATAGGATAAGTCCTACATCTCCGAAGGTGCAAGACGGTATGGTGTCTTGGCAATCAGGACGCACCTGGAATCAGATCGATCCGGAGCTCCACTTGCCTCTCGGGCGGCACACCCGGTAGCTCCTCAGGAAAAACATCAGAAAAATCACATACCACCGGAACATCAGAAATGAAGATCGATCCCTTCTTCTCAACCCGAGCATCCACTACATATGTCAGATAAACGATACACCCATGCTGCAAACTCTATCTTGCCCTAGCGGCAGAACAGAAAGCTGATCCAGGTCTAGTATCCTCGCCATAGATAGTCAACACTCCCGCACTAGGGTCTCAAACCGTCACCAACTAACGCTCGCAGCCAATTAGAGCCCCAAACTGGCTCAACCAATCCATACCCACGATCACAAAAACATCTCCATCCCGATAGGGATGAAATCTATCGGATATGCAACACTGAAGATCTCCAATACACAACCCCGATAGACATCAGTAGCAGAGACTGGATGCTCATCAGGTATCAAGACTCTCAAGGGCCTACTCAAGGTCTCTCGCAGAATACTAAAATCACGATAAAATGATGATGACACAAACGATTGACTCGCACCTGAGTCAAACAGCACAAGCGCATGAATAGAATTCACAAGAAAAGTACCTACACAATTGATATTATAAGCAACATAATTAAATTAACATAAATATAAATAACACATGCCAGCCACGACGTCTAGAGATGTGTGGGCCTCCTGTTTTTTCAACTGAAATGCTCTCCCTCGAGCCCTCGACACCTTGGCCTTCCCCTACCGACCATCAGTGATATGCAAGGTCGCGGGGACCAAATTCTGAACCGCCCTAGATGCAAGCTGAGGACAATCTGCCTTCACATGGCCCTTCTGGTTGCAGTTGAAACAAACCTGAAATCCCTTAGGGCAATACATAGCCAAATGCCCCTCTTTGCCACACAGGTAGCAAGCTGACCCGGACCGACAGGGTCCCTCGAGTCCCTTGCCGCACTTCCCGCAAGTGCGGCACTTCTGGCCTCTAGCTCTCTGATCAGCGGGCTTGGGCCGCTTAGTCGCCCGCTGCGAATGGAATGACCTCTTATCTCTCCCCTGGGTCTCCCTCTCCTCCCTAGATTGATTCTCCAACTCAATCTCTCTCGTCCTAGCATTGGTCTGTAGCTCAGCGAATGTCCGATATGTGGTGTTCACCACAAACTCCCAGATATCTCTCCTCAGAATACTCAAATACCGGCTTACACGGGCCTGCTCTATGGACACCTGCTTAGGAAAAAACAAAGCCTTCTCATGAAACATCCTGGTGATCTCAGTCATCGTCTCTTTCGTCTGCTTGAGAGACAGGAACTCCTGAGCCAACCTTTCCCGCTCGACCGTGGGTACAAAATCATCCTTGAACATCTCGGTAAACCTCTCCCATGTCATCGCAGTATGTTTTTCAATAGAGTAGTCAGCTGTCACAAACTTCCACCAGTCCTTCGCTCCCAAGCGAAGCAGGTTCAATGCGAATCAAACCCTCAAATTCTCCAGACAGGAGCAAGTATAGAAACATCCCTCGACGTCAGAGATCCATCTCATAGTAGCAATCGGATCCTGGGTCCCATCAAACTCAGGTGGCTTCGTGTTGGTGAACTCCTGGTACCAAAACGAATCACCCCCTTGTGGCCTCGCAGCAACAAGAGTTGCGGTGGCTGCGGCAGCAGCAGCCTCAGTGACAGCGACATATCTCTCGTCGAAAGTCTCAATCAACATGGTCTTGACAGACCCAAACATCTCCGGGATAGCCTCTCTGTTTGTTGTGGTTACCTTCACGGCAACAATCCTCTGGATCTCATCATCGCTGGTACTCGGCCTCTCGGGTCGCTGGAGCCTGAACCTCGGGTAACCACCATACTGAAACACATAAGAAAAATATCAGCAAATATTACCTTCCACACCAACCCTTGAGGTTATTCCTCGAGCCCTAAAATCTCTTTAGTCCCTTGAGGTTATTCGTCGAGCCGCGTACAGATGCAGTGCTTCCAGTAGTACGGGCCCAATACTACCTTCCACACCAACCCGTATTTGTCTCGAGTCGTACGCTCAAGACCCCAAGTCGCAAGGACTCTACCTCCACAAATCAGCTATGAACTCGCCCTGCTGGTTCCCTAGAACCACCACTAAACATCTAGATTCTAACTCTAGACTGCTCCCAGTATTGCTCTGCCTCACAAGATCTCTACTGCCTCGCCATTTGCTTCGCGTATGCCAATTGTACATAATACGAGACTCAATAGACATTTGAATAAATGATTCTACGTTAAATCCATAACCAAACAAGGAATAGGAAGAAAGGCTAAATCATGAATTCTAAGGCTATAAAATCCAAACTATGTACAACTATGTAGCATACACTAAGCAAATAGTAAGGACAGATTCAATCTCACAAGAACAAACTCCTAGGTTAAAGCATCACAAATCAAGCAACTTTACCATGCTATTCCTCCAATATTCCTTAGCCTATCACCAACTAGCATGCAATTCTATCAACTCATAGTATAGATATATCTTCTCTGCACTACTCATAATATAAATTGTGGTATTTTGGGAAACTACCGTTGGTTGATTGTACACACTGCTTCTCTGGGTTTTTCTCTTGTAAAAGTCTTCGTTCCTTGTTAAGTTCTTAAAAATTTTCAGATCCTTAGTTTGAGTTTGGAATCACCCAGAGGTTCATCCAAATCCCTCAAACCAGGGCTCTGATACCAAATTGTAACACCTCAAATTTTAGACCAAATTTTTTTCATTTTTAATTTACCAAAATCAGAGTTTCACAACCAAGTTATCAATTACCTAATTATCCTAAAACATCCAGTAACATAATTATCAGAGTTCATAAACATGTCCCAGTAGTAAATCCCCCAACGCGTGTGTATAATCAAACCTTCGCCTTCCCGTGGTCCTCGGAAGTACCTGCCACATCTTAATCAACAACTGTAAGCATGAAGCTTAGTGAGTTCCTCAAGATACCACAAACAACACAACATAAATAAACAACTATTTGTTATCAGCAACCCTGGAGACTATTAGCAGTCCCAATGAGCTAACAGCATGCCTTGTGGGTTATCAGCAACCCTGGTTGGCTATCAGCAGCCTCAATCGCATATAAATAGCATAACATAACCATAACAGCTAGACCCAGCTGGTCATCATAAATAGAATAATCATAAATACAATTATTCTACCACACAGGTAAGAATAAGTGAGGAGACTCACCTGATACTGACGACACAAAAACCTAGCACCCAAACTGCCGGATCTAAACTCCGCCTAGTCAACAAAATAATTAACCCTAATTAATAATTAAGGTCAAAAACTCACTCGCGAGTCCAAATACCATGGCTAAAACTTCTAAGGGCAAAAGGACCATTTTTCCCTTCTCATGGTCCAAAAACCCTAAATCTTGACCAAGGGTCAAAGTCAACAAAAGTCAACGTTCAGCGAGTACGCTGAGCGTACCAATCTTTACGCGGGGCGTACAACAATGCCATATTTCATTGGGGATGGATAAAGCTACGATGCCCATAGCCAGGAGTACGCCCAACGTACTCTGTCTGCCTCTACTTCTACCAAGTTAGTGTCTTAATCCTTTAAGACAACTAAACCAACCACATATTTGACTAATCTAAGATGTCGTAATCCATAAAGTCGTTGGATTTAAGCCTTTGCATGGCTAGGAAGGACCCAATGCAACAATCTTTAGCTTCTAATGCAATCTAAGTTACTTTAATCATGCATGAACCAAAGGGAATGATCAAGGAACCATTTTTATGAATCTATAGGTCCTAAAATGCATGAAAGGACAGCTACAATTCCTGGAGTGCTCCAAACTCATAAAGGTCCAATCTTGGGGATAAAAGTGAATAAAACTTCAAATATGGAGATATAATGAAAGACTTGCAAGGATACAAGCATTATACCTGAAATGATGCACAAGGAGGGAAGTTTTCTGCATCTACAAGCTTGCTAACACCCACTCCTTCTTCTCTAGTTTCCTTCTTCAACTAAATGCACCAAAAACACCCAAATGAACTTGCAAGTCTCATACAATCACCCAAACTTGGGATTAGGGTTTAGGGAAGGTTTGGAGGCTGATAAGGGTGACCAGAAGAGGACTTACTCTTCTTTATATAGGGAGCAACCCATGAAATTAGAGTTTGGAGTTTGGCCTAGTACGCCTGGCGTACCACACATACGCCCAACGTACTGGTTGGCCATCCGCGATCATGCACACTACAAGAGTACGCGCATACGTTGCGCGTACTCTTGTGTACGCCGTGCGTACGACCTAATCCGTGAGCCCTTTTCTTGAAGGGACCAAATGTGTAATTTTCGATAAAGATTCAAGAGATGATAAAATGTACCTTATTTCGGGATGTTACATCAGAATTGTCTATAGATTAGTTTGAAAGACTTGTTTTTTTTAATCAAAATGGGATGTTTTCAAGTGAAAATGGCTTATTTATTCAAGGAAAAGTTGGTAATCTTACTCTTATCATAGAACAAAGCACATACTTTGGCCATTCCCACCTAGAAAAAAATCCAACTCAGAGGCTGTAACATCCACTTCGGAGAGAAAAAACTTCATCTAATAATAATATAAGTCACTCATCTTAAGAATAGAAAAAAGATCAGTGTCCAAGAGTAACGATTTGCTCCAAAAGCTTCACATATCTTAATAATTTTGCTCTTGGCTCTTTCTCGAGAAAAGAAAACCACAAAACACTTTTTTTGTGTAGAACAATTATTTTATGATTCACTAGATTTTGAATTATACCCCGATTGTTTGTTATGTATATGGTAAAACTATGAATACTACTAACTAAGACAAAATGCCCCCATACACAAAATATACATAATTAAATATTTACAAAGGTATCTACTAAAAAATTGTTTTTGAAGCGTTTTACACCAAAAACCATATCAATTATTAAATCATTTCACAAATTTATTCTATTGGGTGATGTTAGTTTTAGGATTCCATTGGTCTAATACACATGCGATCACATCAAATATCTTACCTAAGAGCACCACCAACTCGATGAATCATAGTAGATACCACAACATTGTTGACTTTGTGTAGGGTCGAAAGTAGATAGTGAGAGTCGAAAGTTGTATCATTCGATAAGTGTCTGTGAGTATCGAAAGCTTAGTACTTTCAACATGTTATCTATTTACAAGGCATTGTAGTTTCGATACCTCATGTATAGTCCATATATTTTGTATACGCCATGTACCCTATAAATATGGTAAGTACTTAGGTTAGAGTATTGATTGGAGCATTCTAAAATCACATTTTGTACTCTCTCTCTTGTACTCTTCAGATGTGAAATTGAGCCAAACAAATATTATTTAGATCTGTGTGTCTTGTGTTACTTTTTCTTAATCAATTGATTCATTCATCATTTTTAACACACTTCACTTTGGGGACCATTGTAGCCAAGTCAATGTTGGCAAAACACAAAGGATCCATAACACACTCTTGAAAATATAAGAACGTAACAACATAGCACACACAATATGTATCAAGCATTGAGAAAACCTACATATCATTATATAACACAAAACAAGTCAAGTTGAATAAAACCAAAATAACTTAAATAAAGAAAGTAGATTGATAGCACAAGAGAGAAGGCTGAAACTCAGATGAAAATTTGTATAGAGACATTTGAGTTAGGTAAGCACAATATCCTTCTTTCTTATACTTAATTCTCGAGGATATCAACAAGAAATAAAAGAACATTACTTGTATAAACAAATTGAAATTAAAAAAAATCTAGACATGTGTTTCATCCAATTGAAAATGAGACATATGTGTTTCACCTAATTGAAAATCACAACAGAGAACCAATAACATTTTTCAAACCAAGAACCAAAAACCTCATATTAGATTATAACAATTCATCACCAACAAATAAAGAATCAGAAACACACTATAAACATACATGAAGCTGAATAGTATGTCATTTCTTTTACCTGTCCCTGCTTTGTCTGCTTTTGTCATTAAATACTTTTTTTTTCATGTTACTTTCTTTTCAATTTGCCTAAACTAAAAACATCTACAAACACAAACGAAATAAGAACCAAAATTCTAAATTTTTTTGGGGGTGCAATTGCTTATCTGTGGGCTAACTTGACTGTTGAAAGCAAATAAGAAATAAAAAACTCCACTCATCTACTATTCTACAATTAACAAGAAAAAAAATCGAGATTTAAGAATTAATTAAAACTATTAATCATAGACAATGATCTTTGAAAGCAAATAACTTTATAAGAAACCAAGATTCAAGAATTCAGAAAAAAAAACTTTCTTGGATCTCTAAAGGGGGTTAAGGGAAATCAAATTCCGGAATCAAGAACTCGGATTCCAAAAATAAGAAATCTTAATCGAAATCAGGCATTTGCGTTTCAGCGAGTTATATACTTTCAGTCAATCACACATTCAAGTAATAGCGTTTTATAAAATTTCAGGTTGTCAATGGTTGATCGAGTTTCAGTTTGGTTTCGGTGATGAGCCGATGGAGAGTGGATTATAGAAATCTCAATCTAAAATCAAAATCAGATGGTGAGATAAAAGAAATCCGAAATCATAAAATCATATGGGAAGAAATCCGTGAGAAGAGGAGAATACTGATGTTAATTCTTTGAAACCTCAACCGAGAAGATAACAGAGATCTGCTTCCTTTTTTGGCGATGAATTATGGTAGGGCTTCATGATTCAATCCTTATACACACTATGCATGGCAATCTAGTCATTCTCGCCCTATAAGCACAACACCATTCAATTTTGATGAGAAGCGAGGGAATGGAGAGGGAGAGAGGCTTGGATCGTTTCACCACCGGTCAATCACCACCAAAAACCCTCGCACATACTCGGTTGCGAGACAACGAGAGAAGCATAATCTTAGAAGAAAATATAACCCTAGCACGTGTTATATGAAAACCTCTAAACTTTACGACTTGACAACAATCGATTTGAAAACCTATAAAGTCGTAATAAGAGGAAAAAATCGATTTGAATAAAAATCGCACCTAAAATGATCAATCCGATGCGATGCTTAAATGAGAAGGAGGTGGGATAAGAAGCGTATATAAGGGGCAAAATCCACCCATTGCTGCCATCTTCCTTTATAGAAGCCACCGTCGTGGCGTCTTCCTTCTTTGGAGCCACCATCTCTGCCCTCTTCCTTCCCTCAAGCCACCATCTCGAATATTTTCTAGTTGTTTGATGTTTTAAAAGAGAGCATTAATGGAGAAATGAAGATAGTCTCGAATATTTATACGACACACGTTTTATTATTTGCGCTTACGTGTTTTTCTACACTAATTTTAGGGCACACAAAAATATGTGTCCTAAATCCTTCAATTTTTGGGAGAGATGACATTATTTTTAGGACACACACTTTTGCGTATCAAAAAACCAATGCGTTTCATAGTTCACATGTCATTAAAAACATATATTCTAGTAGTGTCTTATTTTTGCGCATATAAATACATACATACATACATACATATATATATATATATATATATATATATATATATATATATATAAAATAAAAACGTGTTTGTATATATTTTTATAAAATGTGTTTATATACAAATACATTTGTTATAAAATAGGTGTTTATATATATATATATATATATATATATATATATATATATATATATATATATATATATACGTGTTTATATATATTTTTTATAAAAACAGATTTGTATATATTTATATATTTATATGCACATAAAATGTTGTTTACATACATAATAAATACCTATTTTATAAAAGTTTTTAAGGTATATATGTGTATAGTAACTTATTTTACATAAGTTTATTTCAAACATTTTCACGTAGCTACGTTTTTATAAATAGGTATTTAAAATAAGGAAAATGTTTTTATCAATAAGTATCTCTCATACTATAATGATTAAAAAAAAGTTTTATATAGAATAACCAAGATTATTTATGTGAAAATATGTTTTTTTTGTATAAATATGATTTTATACAGCAAAAAAACATATTCAAAACAAACTTAAAATGAATAACGATGTAAAAACACTAAATTTAGGATGAATTCGTAACAAACTTTTTGAAGTTTGGGCCAAAAGTGTAAATTTTAGACAAAATTTGTAATAAGTTTTAAAATCTTGGCCAAAAGTATAAATTTGAAAAGTGTGATCACTTTTTAACTTGGTAAATGACCAAAATGAGTACAATTCCCGATTTTTGGGACTTAACTGAATAAAAAAACATATAAAGACTAAATCTTATGAGACTATGTAGTTTTCCACACATCATATAAAATAGTTTTTTTTGTTATATAGATTTTTGCATCTAATTGCACTATATATATATATATATATATATATATATATATATATATATATATATATATATATATATATATATATATGACAAAACTGTAAATTTGGTCCTTGTGGTTTGCAAAAACCTTTAGATGGGGTCCAAAAAGTTTCAACTTGCACCGAAGGTCCAAAATCAAGGTTTTTCATTGTTTTTGATCCAAAAAAACTTGAAAAGTCGATTTTACCCTTTTTCATTCTTTTTTCTATTTTCTTTATTTATTTTGGTATTAAATAATTAAAAATAGAAAATAAAATAAACCCCACAACCCCTCCCTCCCCCTCCCCTCTCTCTCTCTCTCACATAGACACACACACAAATAGATATTCAGATCGTCTTCATAGACACACACAGAGCAGGGACCAATCTTACAGCAGCCTTTGCTGCTTCATTCTTCTCCTTCCTCCATCTGCTTCCTCCCGATTTGTACCGTTAAGCTTCTGTCATCCTTATCCTCTCCGCCGGGAGAACACCTCCGTGACCATAGAAGCGTCTCCGACAGTAGCACATCCGACAAAATTAGACCTACCAGCGATCTCGTTGTTGTTTCCCACCTCAATTGTTTCTGACATATTTCACGTAGTCCACTTCAAAATCTTCAAGCCACCCGGTGATGGTTTGTTCAAGTTGTGTTGATATCGATCTCCATACCAAATGGATCTGAATATGGTAAGTCGATTATATATGTAGAAATTGGGTATGTGAAAGTGGTGTTGATATAGGTCTCCATATCAAACCATAAACCATCTCTTACCCGATTAATCGCTTCTGAAACCCCTAGGGGTTTCTGTCAACAAACAGGGTATTAATGGTCGGAGAACAAAAGCCCCTTGCTACAATCGAGATCCCCGAGGTGATTTGCGTTCAATCCCAAGGCCTCTGAGAATAATTGCAAAAGTATGCCTCCTATTTCATCACTTGATTTGATTACTCGATTTGAATGTCTCTGCAAACCTCCAACAATTGCATCACTTGATTTTGTGCGATGTTTATGGTGATTGGCAGAAGATGGGAGGGATTTGGCGGTATCCAGCATCAACGAGGCCCTTCACACCAATTTTTGTTTGGTCGAAAACTTTGAGCTTCTATGGTCGATCTAGCTTGAGACTACTGAAGTAATGGTGGCAGCCATTTTTATGAAGACGATTTGTATATCTATTTGTGTGTGTGTCTATGTGAGAGAGAGAGAGGGGGGGAGGGAGGGGTTGTGGGGTTTATTTTATTTTCTATTTTTAATTATTTAAATACCAAAATAAATAAAGAAAATAGAAAAAAGAAATTAAAAAGGGTAAAATCGACTTTTCAAGTTTTTTTGGACCAAAAACAATGAAAAACCTTGATTTTGGACCTACGGTGCAAGCTGAAAACTTTTTGGACCCCATCCAAAGATTTTTGCAAACCATAAGGACCAAATTTATAGTTTTGTCATATATATATATATATATATATATATATATATATATATATATATAGAGAGAGAGAGAGAGAGAGAGAGAGGATATAAGAAATTTTTTTTGGTAGGAAGGTAAGAAGTTTTTTTTCTACACATTTTTTTGACGAACAAAATAAATGAATCACTAGCTGAATTAAAAATAACATGATTCACAAAAAAATTTCTCAAAAAAACATCTCGATGATTCATTTATAGAATGATTTTGTTGTTATTCACTAAAACTGTCATAAAAGTGAATTTTTTCTTAATTTACTTAAAAATGAATTATGAAAATGTTTTTTTGGTAATTTTTTCTTGTGAATCATCTTACAAATGAATCATCTAATTATTCGTTTTGTTTGTTCGCTAAAAAAATATGTAGAAAAAAAACTTCTTACCTTCCTACCTAAAATTTTCTTCTTATTTGATTTTGACTCCATTCTTTCGTTCATAAGCATTTAGAAGACATAAATATCATTTTTAGAAAACAAATAGTTTTGTTTTTAAATAACGTATTTGTTTGTAACGAATTTTAATACTAGCTCTTATTAACTGTCTAACATCATGAATATGATTATTGTTTAAAATCGTACCTAGATTAGTAGGTTTCTAAGAATCCTTGAGATTTTGCTCAGAATTATTTATAGATTCTTGGATTCGTTGTATTTTTAAAAGAATATCTCTATTAGGAATACAATTCATCAAGATTTTGTTAGACATAATTAAATAATTCAAGCATGAATTTGATTAATTTGATTATTAAAAACGAGTACTATTTTAACAAAAATTTCAAATCTTGTAGAATTAATAGTTAGAACAACTCGAAATGAAACTATCATCGTCAATAAACGCAATACAACAATTGAATAAATATTTTAGATAATACCTTCTTGAACTAAGCTTGAATTACAATCAGTACATACATCTGGAGAAAGAATTATCTGAAAATCTAGAGACTTTGAACATCTGCTAGTAGAAAGAGAGACTCTTGGAGATTTTTTAGACATAGGATGAACATTTTTTAGAAAATGAATATTTTTGCTTGCTTCGTTCTACTAACACATGATGTCTATTTATAATCCTCTTGAAGTCTTCAAAACCTTGAAATCTTGTAGTGAAATCTTTCCGTATGATTCAATGGCCAATCAATTATTTGTAAGTGGTTGTCACTTTCATCTTTTGAAGAAATTGTCTTTTGTAATCAGTAAATATCACCTTTTGATAAAGCATATCATCATAGAGCATCTTCTAAAGTTTTTTGTCTTCATATTATCCATTATGGAGCATCTTGTAAAGTTTTTTGTCTTCATATTATTATTGCTGATAAGACTAAATAATTTTGATAATAAATTTGATAATATTTGTTTTATACACTATAAATACATATAGTGTATAATTACACAGTATATACACACTCGTATTTGAAAATAATGGATTTGATAAATAGAAGAAACGAAATACCCTACATTGAAGGTATTACACCAAATTTAAGAATTTCTTATTCTTCATAAGGATCATCAAAAGGGTCTTGAGCGTCTTGAAATAAACCATTCTTTATAGATTTTGGAGAATCGTCAGAAACTGATGGAGTTTGGCGAATTTCTTGAAGTAAGTTTTGAAGTTCTTCAGGAGAAGAGGTAGCAGCATCTTTAATTCTTGAAATTAAATCCACATCACTTTGAGGAAGACTTTTGATAAAAGTGGCTTCAACCTCCGGTTTTTGAATATATATTTCTTGATAATATTTAATTACTGCTTGTTCACTAGCTTGAGAAATCTTCATTTTATCCCACCATTTTGAGCGAAATTGTCGATTAAGCCAGGGAGGAGAGGTATCATTTGCTTCTTGATAATGAAAAGTCCAAGACATTATCCATGGAACTCTGAATATCATAGTGAATTGTAGCATATATTCAAATTCTGGAATTTGTTGAATAAACAATTCCTTAAATTTGAGATATCCATCGTAAATTTCTTTTGGTAAACAATTTGGAAGAATTCCCATATATTTATACCAATTGATAAACCATCTTGGGTATTCACAATTGAAGTTTAAATCAAAGAAGATAAACCATGAGTGTGAATAATTTCGAATAAAGAACGCCTTAGTCCATGCATCTTGATAATCATAGTAAGAAAATCTGGGATAGGCAGGATAACTTATAAGAGGTTTTTCAGAATGAAGGTTTGGAACCCAACTTTCTGGAGAAATGATTTTGATGATGTGAGCTTTGCTAAAATCAATGTTTCCTTCTTTTGAATTAGAACGATGAACAAAATTGACCGAACCAGATTCTTGCAGAATAGCTTGATAATATTCTCGAGTTTTATATGAATCAACATAAAAGGTTTTCCCTTGACCAAAAAGATGATTTGTGAGAATATGAAAACCTTGATGTAACTTATGGATTTGAAAATCTTCAAGAATTTAAACTCTTAAGAAATTTGGATTAAGAACATAAGGAGTTTTTGTAGGAGGGCTAGGAGTCATAGAATTTTAAGTTTGAGGAGTAAAAGGTCTTACAAAAGGGCTTATCGTGTTTGTTGAAGTAACTTTTGAAGTAACAAGTTTTGATTGAAGGATATTAGAATAAAGTTGTGAATTCTTAGAAGTAGGGGTTAAAGGAGAAAAACGATTTTGATTTTGAAATGGAACAAGCTTTTGATAGACGGGTTTCTTGTCATTATGTTTGGAAGAGGACGATGAACTCATTTTCCCTGCAAAAATTCTCGAGAAAGAAAGTCAGGAAGCGAATTATTTTTGCCTTTTATGAATTCTATTTCGAAATCAAAGTTACCTAAGAGGGCTTGCCATCGAGCAAAAATTTGCTTAGAAATAATATTTTTCACATCTTTTTCTAGAATAGTTTTTGCAGATTGACAATCTATTCTTAATAAAAAAAACTTTTCATAAATAAATCATCTTCAAATTTTTTAATACATAAAACAATGCTTAAAATTTCTTTTTTGACAGTTGAATAATTTTTTTGTGTATCATTCCATGCACCAGAGTAATATCAAACTAATTGTTCTTCTTTTGAATTAACAAATTTTTGTTTTAGAATTCCTCCGAATCCAATATCACTAGCATCTGTTTCAACTATGATATTGGCATTGGGATGAGGTAAATTTAAACATGGCAAAGTAGGAACCTTTTGTTTTATATATTTAATTATATCTGTATGTTTTTGAGTCCATGGTTCAGGATTATCTTTTAATCTGTTATAAAGTGGTTTACATATAATCCCTAAGTCTTTGAAAAAATCATGGATATAATTTAAGCATCCTAAAAATCTTTGAAGTTGCTTTTTATCCTTAATTTCATCAGGAAATTTAGTAGAAAACTGCAAACTTCTTGTAATAGGTCTAATAGTGTTTTTGACAATATCATGCCCTAAAAAACGAATTTCATCTTTAAATAAATGCATTTTTGCTGCAGAGACAGCTAAACCATTTTGATAAATTAAATTATAAAATTGATTTAAATGTTTGAAATGTTGATCAATTGATTTTGAAAAAATTAGGACATCGTCAATATAAGCAATAGCAAAACTACTTATAGGAATTATGATATCATTCATAATATTTTGAAATTCAGAAGGGGCATTTTTTAATCCAAAAGGCATTACATTCCATTCAAAATGCCCGAAGGGAACATTAAAACCAGTTTTATATTTATCTTCCTCATGAAGTTGAATTTGCCAAAATCCTGATTTCATATCAAACTTTGAAAATATTTTTGAATCATAAAGTTTTTTTTAGCAAATTTCGTTTATTAGGAATAGGATAACGAATCCATTCCAAAACTTTGTTTAAAGGTTTATAATTGATAACTAATCTTGGTGATCCTCTTTCTAATTCTGCGGCATTCATAACATAAAATGCTGAACAAGACCATGGTGATTTAGAAGGTCTTATGAGTTTTTTATTTATTAAATCTTGAATTTCATTTTTACAATGACTTTCTAGTTCACTCTTCATGTGAATGGCTCTAGATTTTGAAGGAATATCATTTTCATCAAAAAAATTTATATACGGTAGTTTTACAATATGTTGTTTTCTATTCCAAAAGGCATTAGGAATATTAGAACAAATATTTTTTTCAAATTTTAATTTTAAACCTATTATTTTATTTTGAATATTATTATTATTTAATTGATTAGTTATTCGAACACTATTTATTTCGTTAATAAGATATTTGGCTTGTTGTGTTTTATAATTAAGGACATTAATCGTTGAATATAGAGGAGGTTCACAAAATTTAAATATAATTTCTTTTCCAAAAACATTGGTTCTTATACCATCATCATGAACCATAAAAGGATATAGTTTTGTAATAAAAGGTGTTCCTAGAATTAAAGGAGAAGATAGATCTTTTACTAAAATTATGTGAGTTTTATAACAGTAATCTTGGTTATTACAAATATGAACATCGGAAACTTTATAATTTACAATTAATTTTGTACCTCCGGCACCAGTAAGTCTAGATGCAGTTTTTTCATAGAATTGTGTAGGAAAAATTCCTTCTTGAATACAATTCATATCAGCACCACTATCAATTAAAGCAGTTAGGCTGATTTTAAAATTATCCTTGACTAAAGTAATTTGAGTGTTCCATTTTTGGGAAACTTGATTATTTATAATTTTTCCAATAGTTACATTTTCAATTTTATTTTCTTCTTCTTTATTAATTTCTATATTTTTGTTTTTAAAAATAGAAGGTTTTTCTTTTTCTAAAATTAAAATTTTATTTTTTATTTCTTTTATCTCTTGTTTTACTATTTTTAATTCTTCTTGAAGTTCTTGCATAGAGATTGGCTTTGCTTCAGTAAATCTTTCATATATATTTTTTAAATTAAAATTTTCATTATTATCAGGAGTTATGTTATTAGTTTTATTAAGCATCTGCTTTATTAATAATTCTTGGATATTTTTATCTTTTATAGAATCAAGAGAGTTTAAAAGATCTTTATCATCTTGTGAAAGAACGTTAATAGAACTACTAGTAATTACATTGATTAAATTGTTACAATGATATTTACCAATACATTCGCAAACATCAGAATCTTCTGAACTTGAAGTAGTATTTTCGAGAATATTTAAATCATTTGTTTGAAAATCAGAAATACTTTCATCAGAATCTGAATCAGTATTTAAAATAATTTTTCTTATTTGTTCTTTTAAATCATCAGAAACATTTAACTCATTTATTTTTTTCTTAGCATAACAATTATTAGCTGTATGACCATTACGCCCACATTTATGACAAATAATAATATCTTTTGATTTTCTTTTAGATTTTTTATAATTTGGTTTATAAGGTTTTTTAGATTTTGACGCATAATCTTGGCCTTTTTTATAATTTTCTGGAAGATTATAATTCTTTTTTCTGAAATATTTTGAAGATTTTTTCTTATATACTTTAGATTTTGAAGTAGACGGACCATTCAAGGGCTGATAACCATATTGTTAGCAAAAATTTCCCAATTCATTTTTACTGTTAATTCTATCTTTTTTGAGTTTTTCCTTAAACCTAAGATCAGCACAAACTGCTAATCCCTCTTTATTAATGTAGTTTATTAAATCTCCATAAGTTAAATTTTGATAAGGGATGGTATTATTAAAACTTTCTCTTAATTTTTGTCTAACTCTTTCAGCAAAGAGTTTAGGAAGGCCAGCAATAAAACGTTCTTTCCAATAAGACTCTTTACAATCAGGTCTTGAAAAAACTTTAACAAGATAATTATCTTTATACCATCTAAAATCAGTAAGTTTTCTGCAATGTAAATTCATTAAAATTTCTGAAGTTTTTTCTTGAAAAGTAGTAGGATCTCCTACAAAGTTTTTGATAATAGCAAAAATTAAAGTGTTAACCATATCATCTTCAAACGTTTGTATTTGTTGATTATTTTCTTGTTTTATAATAGTTTTCTTAGCAGATAAAATATAATCTTTTTCTTCTTGTGAAATATAGAAATCCCACCATCCTTTGAGACTACCAGTAAAACCGGAAGTAATAATATTAACAATTTGAAGTTGAGTATTATTATGAGCTTTATAAGCATTAGCAGCCATAGTCATTTCTTGTACAATATTCATAATTTGATGTTCAGAATGGCCATCAACTTTCCATTCATAAACAGAATTACCATCATATTGAGAACGATCAAATTGAAAAGTTCGTTCTTCTAGTTGAACATCTGGAAGAGAGGGCCTATTCCAATAATTTCTTATGGTTGGCTTTGGATTCTTTCCGAAAGAGCTTCGCTTTGATTGATGAATTTTATTACGATTTGAAAAATCATTAGTGAGTTGGCTAATATCATCATTTGAATTATCAAATTGTCGAGCAAGGGTTTCAAAATTTGTTTCACTATTAATATCACTATTTTCAGCTTCATCATTTGTAAGGGTATTAATACGGTTAGTGTTTGAGATATGGAGTTTTGAAAGTCTTTTTTCTAATTCGTTAATTAAATCCGTATTTCCTAGATTAAAATTACCATCGATTTGACAAGGAACAAAACTTATATTGCTAGTGCTTGCCATATCTTCCTTATTATCATTCTTGTCTTTGAAAATTTTTTCTTCAATTTTAACTAAATGCTCGGTAATACTAGATAAGGTTTCGTTTGCATAATTATTTTGGTAAATGATTTTTTGAAGACCCTTTTCAGTAGTTAATTGATTTGGGGCTTGAACTAAAGGAGTCGCAATAAACATATCGTTAATAATAATTTCTCCTTTTGGTGGAAAATTAGCAATAATTTCTTTATTAGAAATAATATCTTTATATTTTTTTCTCTAAAATGGGAGTGATAGAATCATTTTTAAATGGGTAATTTATTTTATGTTTAGGGGCATAAATTAACTCAAACCATTGAAAAAAAGGAGAATGAATTTTATTTGATAAAACATAATCTTCCCAAAGGCCTAAATGGAGAAATCTTAAGTAGTATGAGAAATTTTCTTCATGCCAAGCTCTTTTTTTATTATTGTAATTTTTGTAATACTCAATATTTTTTAAGTAATCAAAGTCAACTTGATATTCTAAATTCGAGAAATTCATTTTAACAGGTTGTTTTTGTTAGGATTGAAGAAATATGTTTTATTGATTCTAAATTATGACTTCGTGATTTTTCGTATTTTTTTATTCCTATCGTTAACCTAGAAATTTTTTCTATTTGTTTATTATATTTATTAGTATATGGAAGTATTTTATATAAATTATAATCTTCATGAGTTCTAGTTTCTTCTAAATGTTGAATGGTTTTGCATATATTAGAATTTATCTTCCAATGTCTTTTTAACATATTAGCCCAAAGCTTATTATTTTTTGAACAATTAATTTGTACTTTAGAACTCATATTTGTTGTTTAAAATTTTGGAGTTCATCAATAAAATCTGATTTAGTAGGACTAGGAAAACTATTTTCACTATTTTGGTCATCTTGATATAATGGTTTGGGAATAGAATTAGTATAGTCAACAGTTTTTAGTTTTAAAGATCTTGACTTTGATAACGGAGATTTTGAAGAACTTGTTTCTGGGATAAAAGAAGTCGATAATCTAGATGATGAAATTTTTAAGGAAGAAAAATTTATATCAACTGAACCATCATTATATTCTATAATATTTGAGATTTGTTTTGAAGAGTCTAGTGGTTTTGGATTGATAACATTTTGTAAATTCCAGTTACATGATTGAGTTATATCAGACCATTTTAACCTTTTTGGTGTGTGAACTTTGGTATGGTTAGTATTTGCTTCAAAAATAATTGTTTCATTTTTAGGACTCGATAAACGTGTTTTAGGTTCAAGTGTAGTTGTCATGGTTTTGTAACAAACACGATAAATTATTGCTAAAGGCTTTGTATCATCTTTAAATTCTAAATTTTTTGTTTCTACAGTTAACACTAAAGTATCTAAATATTTTTATCAAATAACCCTACAGAAAAATTTGGATAACAATTGAAATAAATAGGTCCGTTAGCAATATTTGTTTCAGCCATAGCTAAAATAGAATTTTGAAAATCTTTATGTCTCTTGTCTCTTAAAATAAGGAGAACAGGGGCATCTATTCCAAGTCTGAATAGAGGCTTGATAGCAATTTGGACTAAACCGACATGTAAAAATTTATATTTCATTCTATGTTCTAGAATAGATCGTGATGATAATAAATGTAAATTTTGTTGGTTTTGACCAATAGACAAAGTTTGTTCTGTCATTTTAATAGAATAACCTTGAAAATAGTCAAAAGTTCCTATTCTATATATTGTATTAACATTAGTTTTAGGTATTGTCCAATGATTCAAACTTTGTTCTATGCCATTAACGGTTTCTTCAATAGAATTTATTTGATTATCATAATCTTGTTCATTGTCGATATTTTTACCAGGAATATATTTTTTAGATAGTATGCGTGAAAATTTACTCATATTTAAATAATTTTGCTTTAAAATTCTTTAAGAATACTTACTTGTTTTAATAACGATGAACAGAGGCAAATTGTCCCGACGATGATTCTGGTCCGGCACCGCGACTTACGTCCTTATCTGCGCGTTTTACGCAAATCCAACCAATCACTGGTCTTGTCTCTGAGTCATACTTATTAAAACTTGTAAATTTCTTAGAGAATATTAAACCCAAATTAAATAAATATGAAATAAATATATCATGCATAACCACTCCAAAAACTTTTCTTGGCTCTGATACCATTCTTTCGTTCATAAGCATTTAGAAGACATAAATATCATTTTTAAAAAACAAATAGTTTTGTTTTTAAATAACGTATTTGTTTGTAACGAATTTTAGATATATTTATTTCATATTTATTTAATTTGGGTTTAATATTCTCTAAGAAATTTACAAGTTTTAATAAGTATGACTCAGAGACAAGACCAGTGATTGGTTGGATTAGCGTAAAACGCGCAGATAAGGACGTAAGTCGCGGTGCCGGACCACAATCATCGTCGGGACAATTTGCCTCTGTTCATCGTTATTAAAACAAGTAAGTATTCTTAAAGAATTTTAAAGCAAAATTATTTAAATATGAGTAAATTTTCACGCATACTATCTAAAAAATATATTCCTGGTAAAAATATCGACAATGAACAAGATTATGATAATCAAATAAATTCTATTGAAAAAACCGTTAATGGCATAGAACAAAGTTTGAATCATTGGACAATACCTAAAACTAATGTTAATACAATATATAGAATAGGAACTTTTGACTATTTTCAAGGTTATTCTATTAAAATGACAGAACAAACTTTGTCTATTGGTCAAAACCAACAAAATTTACATTTATTATCATCACGATCTATTCTAGAACATAGAATGAAATATAAATTTTTACATGTCGGTTTAGTCCAAATTGCTATCAAGCCTCTATTCAGACTTGGAATAGATGCCCCTGTTCTCCTTATTTTAAGAGACAAGAGACATAAAGATTTTCAAAATTCTATTTTAGCTATGGCTGAAACAAATATTTCTAACGGACCTATTTATCTCAATTGTTATCCAAATTTTTCTGTAGGGTTATTTGATAAAAATATTTTAGATACTTTAGTGTTAACTGTAGAAACAAAAAATTTAGAATTTAAAGATGATACAAAGCCTTTAACAATAATTTATCGTGTTTGTTACAAAACCATGACAACTACACTTGAACCTAAAACACGTTTATCGAGTCCTAAAAATGAAACAATTATTTTTGAAGCAAATACTAACCATACCAAAGTTCACACACCAAAAAGGTTAAAATGGTCTGATATAACTCAATCATGTAACTGGAATTTACAAAATGTTATCGATCCAAAACCACTAGACTCTTCAAAACAAATCTCAAATATTATAGAATATAATGATGGTTCAGTTGATATAAATTTTTCTTTCTTAAAAATTTCATCATCCAGATTATCGACTTCTTTTATCCCAGAAACAAGTTCTTCAAAATCTCCGTTATCAAAGTCAAGATCTTTAAAACTAAAAACTGTTGACTATACTAATTCTATTCCCAAACCATTATATCAAGATGACCAAAATAGTGAAAATAGTTTTCCTAGTCCTACTAAATTAGATTTTATTGATGAACTCCAAAATTTTAAACAACAAATATGAGTTCTAAAGTACAAATTAATTGTTCAAAAAATAATAAGCTTTGGGCTAATATGTTAAAAAGACATTGGAAGATAAATTCTAATATATGCAAAACCATTCAACATTTAGAAGAAACTAGAACTCATGAAGATTATAATTTATATAAAATACTTCCATATACTAATAAATATAATAAACAAATAGAAAAAATTTCTAGGCTAACGATATGAATAAAAAAATACGAAAAATCACGAAGTCATAATTTAGAATCAATAAAACATATTTCTTCAATCCTAACAAAAACAACCTGTTAAAATGAATTTCTCGAATTTAGAATATCAAGTTGACTTTGATTACTTAAAAAATATTGAGTATTACAAAGATTACAATAATAAAAAAAGAGCTTGGCATGAAGAAAATTTCTCATACTACTTAAGATTTCTCCATTTAGGCCTTTGGGAAGATTATGTTTTATCAAATAAAATTCATTCTCCTTTTTTTCAATGGTTTGAGTTAATTTATGCCCCTAAACATAAAATAAATTACCCATTTAAAAATGATTCTATCACTCCCATTTTAGAGAAAAAATATAAAGATATTATTTCTAATAAAGAAATTATTGCTAATTTTCCACCAAAAGGAGAAATTATTATTAACGATATGTTTATTGCGACTCCTTTATTTCAAGCCCCAAATCAATTAACTACTGAAAAGGGTCTTCAAAAAATCATTTACCAAAATAATTATGCAAACGAAACCTTATCTAGTATTACCGAGCATTTAGTTAAAATTGAAGAAAAAATTTTCAAAGACAAGAATGATAATAAGCAAGATATGGCAAGCACTAGCAATATAAGTTTTGTTCCTTGTCAAATCGATGGTAATTTTAATCTAGGAAATACGGATTTAATTAACGAATTAGAAAAAAGACTTTCAAAACTCCATATCTCAAACACTAACCGTATTAATACCCTTACAAATGATGAAGCTGAAAATAGTTATATTAATAGTGAAACAAATTTTGAAACCCTTGCTCGACAATTTGATAATTCAAATGATGATATTAGTCAACTCACTAATGATTTTTCAAATATTAATAAAATTCATCAATCAAAGCGAAGCTCTTTCGGAAAGAATCCAAAGCCAACCATAAGAAATTATTAGAATAAGCCCTCTCTTCCAGATGTTCAACTAGAAGAACGAACTTTTCAACTTGATCGTTCTCAATATGATGGTAATTATGTTTATGAATGGAATGTTGATGGCCATTCTGAACATCAAATTATGAATATTGTACAAGAAATGACTATGGCTGCTAATGCTTATAAAGCTCATAATAATACTCAACTTCAAATTGTTAATATTATTACTTCCGGTTTTATTGGTAGTCTCAAAGGATGGTGAGATTTCTATATTTCACAAGAAGAAAAAGATTATATTTTATCTGCTAAGAAAACTATTATAAAACAAGAAAATAATCAACAAATACAAACGTTTGAAGATGATATGGTTAACACTTTAATTTTTGCTATTATCAAAAACTTTGTAGGAGATCCTACTACTTTTCAAGAAAAAACTTCAGAAATTTTAATGAATTTACATTGCAGAAAACTTACTGATTTTAGATGGTATAAAGATAATTATCTTTTTAAAGTTTTTTCAAGACCTGATTGTAAAGAGTCTTATTGGAAAGAACGTTTTATTGCTGACCTTCCTAAACTCTTTGCTGAAAGAGTTAGACAAAAATTAAGAGAAAGTTTTAATAATACCATCCCTTATCAAAATTTAACTTATGGAGATCTAATAAACTACATTAATAAAGAGGGATTAGCAGTTTGTGCTGATCTTAGGTTTAAGGAAAAGCTCAAAAAAGATAGAATTAACAGTAAAAATGAATTGGGAAATTTTTGCCAACAATATGGTTATCAGCCCTTGAATGGTCCGTCTACTTCAAAATCTAAAGTATATAAGAAAAAATCTTCAAAATATTTCAGAAAAAAGAATTATAATCTTCCAGAAAATTATAAAAAAGGCCAAGATTATGCGTCAAAATCTAAAAAACCTTATAAACCAAATTATAAAAAATCTAAAAGAAAATCAAAAGATATTATTATTTGTCATAAATGTGGGCGTAATGGTCATACAGCTAATAATTGTTATGCTAAGAAAAAAATAAATGAGTTAAATGTTTTTGATGATTTAAAAGAACAAATAAGAAAAATTATTTCAAATACTGATTCAGATTCTGATGAAAGTATTTCTGATTTTCAAACAAATGATTTAAATATTCTCGAAAATACTACTTCAAGTTCAGAAGATTCTGATGTTTGCGAATGTATTGGTAAATGTCATTGTAACAATTTAATCAATGTAATTACTAGTAGTTCTATTAACGTTCTTTCACAAGATGATAAAGATCTTTTAAACTCTCTTGATTCTATAAAAGATAAAAATATCCAAGAATTATTAATAAAGCAGATGCTTAATAAAACTAATAACATAACTCCTGATAATAATGAAAATTTTAATTTAAAAAATATATATGAAAGATTTACTGAAGCAAAGCCAATCTCTATGCAAGAACTTCAAGAAGAATTAAAAATAGTAAAACAAGAGATAAAAGAAATAAAAAATAAAATTTTAATTTTAGAAAAAGAAAAACCTTCTATTTTTAAAAACAAAAATATAGAAATTAATAAAGAAGAAGAAAATAAAATTGAAAATGTAACTATTGGAAAAATTATAAATAATCAAGTTTCCCAAAAATGGAACACTCAAATTACTTTAGTCAAGGATAATTTTAAAATCAACCTAACTGCTTTAATTGATAGTGGTGCTGATATGAATTGTATTCAAGAAGGAATTTTTCCTACACAATTCTATGAAAAAACTGCATCTAGACTTACTGGTGCCGGAGGTACAAAATTAATTGTAAATTATAAAGTTTCCGATGTTCATATTTGTAATAACCAAGATTACTGTTATAAAACTCACCTAATTTTAGTAAAAGATCTATCTTCTCCTTTAATTCTAGGAACACCTTTTATTACAAAACTATATCCTTTTATGGTTCATGATGATGGTATAAGAACCAATGTTTTTGGAAAAGAAATTATATTTAAATTTTGTGAGCCTCCTCTATATTCAACGATTAATGTCCTTAATTATAAAACACAACAAGCCAAATATCTTATTAACGAAATAAATAGTGTTCGAATAACTAATCAATTAAATAATAATAATATTCAAAATAAAATAATAGGTTTAAAAC
Organism: Lactuca virosa; assembly: GCF_052849685.1. Taxonomy (NCBI): domain Eukaryota; kingdom Viridiplantae; phylum Streptophyta; class Magnoliopsida; order Asterales; family Asteraceae; genus Lactuca; species Lactuca virosa. The sequence continues at coordinate 108,321,835 of NC_136429.1, forward strand.
TAAAATTTGAAAAAAAATATTTGTTCTAATATTCCTAATGCCTTTTGGAATAGAAAACAACATATTGTAAAACTACCGTATATAAATTTTTTTGATGAAAAGGATATTCCTTCAAAATCTAGAGCCATTCACATGAAGAGTGAACTAGAAAGTCATTGTAAAAATGAAATTCAAGATTTAATAAATAAAAAACTCATAAGACCTTCTAAATCACCATGGTCTTGTTCAGCATTTTATGTTATGAATGCCGCATAATTAGAAAGAGGATCACCAAGATTAGTTATCAATTATAAACCTTTAAACAAAGTTTTGAAATGGATTCGTTATCCTATTCCTAATAAACGAAATTTGCTAAAAAAAACTTTATGATTCAAAATATTTTCAAAGTTTGATATGAAATCAGGATTTTGGCAAATTCAACTTCATGAGGAAGATAAATATAAAACTGGTTTTAATGTTCCCTTCAGGCATTTTGAATGGAATGTAATGCCTTTTGGATTAAAAAATGTCCCTTCTGAATTTCAAAATATTATGAATGATATCATAATTCCTATAAGTAGTTTTGTTATTGCTTATATTGACGATGTCCTAATTTTTTCAAAATCAATTGATCAACATTTCAAACATTTAAATCAATTTTATAATTTAATTTATCAAAATGGTTTAGCTGTCTCTGCAGCAAAAATGCATTTATTTAAAGATGAAATTCGTTTTTTAGGGCATGATATTGTCAAAAACACTATTAGACCTATTACAAGAAGTTTGCAGTTTTCTACTAAATTTCCTGATGAAATTAAGGATAAAAAGCAACTTCAAAGATTTTTAGGATGCTTAAATTATATCCATGATTTTTTCAAAGATTTAGGGATTATATGTAAACCACTTTATAACAGATTAAAAGATAATCTTGAACCATTGACTCAAAAACATACAGATATAATTAAATATATAAAACAAAAGGTTCCTACTTTGCCATGTTTAAATTTACCTCATCCCAATGCCAATATCATAGTTGAAACTGATGCTAGTGATATTGGATTCGGAGGAATTCTAAAACAAAAATTTGTTAATTCAAAAGAAGAACAATTAGTTCGATATTACTCTGGTGCATGGAATGATACACAAAAAAAAAATTATTCAACTGTCAAAAAAGAAATTTTAAGCATTGTTTTATGTATTAAAAAATTTGAAGATGATTTATTTATGAAAAGTTTTTTATTAAGAATAGATTGTCAATCTGCAAAAACTATTCTAGAAAAAGATGTGAAAAGTATTATTTCCAAGCAAATTTTTGCTCGATGGCAAGCCCTCTTAGGTAACTTTGATTTCGAAATAGAATTCATAAAAGGCGAAAATAATTCGCTTCCTGACTTTCTTTCTCGAGAATTTTTGCAGGGAAAATGAGTTCATCGTCCTCTTCCAAACATGATGACAAGAAACCCGTATATCAAAAGCTTGTTCCATTTCAAAATCAAAATCGTTTTTCTCCTTTAACCCCTACTTCTAAGAATTCACAACTTTATTCTAATATCCTTCAATCAAAACTTGTTACTTCAAAAGTTACTTCAACAAACACAATAATCCCTTTTGTAAGACCTTTTACTCCTCAAACTCAAAATTCTATGACTCCTAGCCCTCCTACAAAAACTCCTTATGTTCTTAATCCAAATTTCTTAAGAGTTCAAATTCTTGAAGATTTTCAAATCCATAAGTTACATCAAGGTTTTCATATTCTCACAAATCATCTTTTTGGTCAAGGGAAAACCTTTTATGTTGATTCATATAAAACTCGAGAATATTATCAAGCTATTCTGCAAGAATCTGGTTCGGTCAATTTTGTTCATCGTTCTAATTCAAAAGAAGGAAACATTGATTTTAGCAAAGCTCACATCATCAAAATCATTTCTCCAGAAAGTTGGGTTCCAAACCTTCATTCTGAAAAACCTCTTATAAGTTATCCTGCTTATCCCAGATTTTCTTACTATGATTATCAAGATGCATGGACTAAGGCGTTCTTTATTCGAAATTATTCACACTCATGGTTTATCTTCTTTGATTTAAACTTCAATTGTGAATACCCAAGATGGTTTATCAATTGGTATAAATATATGGGAATTCTTCCAAATTGTTTACCAAAAGAAATTTACGATGGATATCTCAAATTTAAGGAATTGTTTATTCAACAAATTCCAGAATTTGAATATATGCTACAATTCACTATGATATTCAGAGTTCCATGGATAATGTCTTGGACTTTTCATTATCAAGAAGCAAAGGATACGTCTCCTCCCTGGCTTAATCGACAATTTCGCTCAAAATGGTGGGATAAAATAAAGATTTCTCAAGCCAGTGAACAAGCAGTAATTAAATATTATCAAGAAATATATATTCAAAAACCGGAGGTTGAAGCCACTTTTATCAAAAGTCTTCCTCAAAGTGATGTGGATTTAATTTCAAGAATTAAAGATGCTGCTACCTCTTCTCCTGAAGAACTTCAAAACTTACTTCAAGAAATTCGTCAAACTCCATCAGTTTCTAACGATTCTCCAAAATCTATAAAGAATGGTTTATTTCAAGACGCTCAAGACCCTTTTGATGATCCTTATGAAGAATAAGAAATTCTTAAATTTGGTGTAATACCTTCAATGTAGGGTATTTCGTTTCTTCTATTTATCAAATCCATTATTTTCAAATACGAGTGTGTATATACTGTGTAATTATACACTATATGTATTTATAGTGTATAAAACAAATATTATCAAATTTATTATCAAAATTATTTAGTCTTATCAGCAATAATAATATGAAGACAAAAAACTTTACAAGATGCTCCATAATGGATAATATGAAGACAAAAAAACTTTAAAAGATGCTCTATGATGATATGCTTTATCAAAAGGTGATATTTACTGATTACAAAAGACAATTTCTTCAAAAGATGAAAGTGACAACCACTTACAAATAATTGATTGGCCATTGAATCATACGGAAAGATTTCACTACAAGATTTCAAGGTTTTGAAGACTTCAAGAGGATTATAAATAGACATCATGTGTTAGTAGAACGAAGCAAGCAAAAATATTCATTTTCTAAAAAATGTTCATCCTATGTCTAAAAAATCTCCAAGAGTCTCTCTTTCTACTAGCAGATGTTCAAAGTCTCTAGATTTTCAGATAATTCTTTCTCCAGATGTATGTACTGATTGTAATTCAAGCTTAGTTCAAGAAGGTATTATCTAAAATATTTATTCAATTGTTGTATTGCTTTTATTGACGATGATAGTTTCATTTCGAGTTGTTCTAACTATTAATTCTACAAGATTTGAAATTTTTGTTAAAATAGTACTCGTTTTTAATAATCAAATTAATCAAATTCATGCTTGAATTATTTAATTATGTCTAACAAAATCTTGATGAATTGTATTCCTAATAGAGATATTCTTTTAAAAATACAACGAATCCAAGAATCTATAAATAATTCTGAGCAAAATCTCAAGATTCTTACAAACCTACTAATCTAGGTACGATTTTAAACAATAATCATATTCATGATGTTAGACAGTTAATAAGAGCTAGTATTAAAATTCGTTACAAACAAATACGTTATTTAAAAACAAAACTATTTGTTTTCTAAAAATGATATTTATGTCTTCTAAATGCTTATGAACGACAGAATGGTATCTATATATATATATATATATATATATATATATATATATATATATATATATATATATATATATATATATATATATATATATATATATATATATATATAGCTGAGTTATTGTGCGAACCAAAAGATTTGTGAGAACTTGCGAACTCATAATCAGCTCATCATTTTCAACACCAAAAACACTAATCTTCTCAAAGTGGTGTGTGTCTACGCCATATCTAGGCTAAAAAAAAGATTTGACAAATATTTTTTATTTATTTTCGTAATTTGCATGTATGCACAATCAACAGTCATATGGACTGTTGATGAGCACAATCAACAGTCATATGGACCGCGGATGTGCATAATCAGTAGTCCATATGACTGTTGATTGTGCTCATTGACTGCTGATTGTGCTCATCAACAGTCATACAAAAAATCGTTAAATCTTTTTTTAGCCTAGATATGGCTTATACGCATCATTTGGAGAAGATTGGTGTTTTTGGTGTTGAAAAATGATTAACTGATTATGAGTTCGCAAGTTCTCACAAAAATCTTTTGCTTTTCAAAAGAACCTGACTCTCTCTCTCTCTCTCTATATATATATATATATATATATATATATATATATATATATATATATATATATATATATATATATATATATATATATATATGACCTTATATGACCTTAGTGAAAAGTTCAATAGAGAACTATTATTAATCAAGGAACCAATGAACCAATCCAACGCGTCGAAATTTAAAGCGATCAACAGCAAAAGGAAGGGTTGTAGACTTTTACAATGGACGCACATGCACCAATTTATAACAAACCCCACTTTTTTTTAGTTTAATTTTTTTAAGGTCATGTTTTTTATCGAAAAAAAAAACGAATATACCATTGTTCGTGATTTTTCGTCATTTTTCCATCGAGATCTATATTGATATATAAAGAATGAACATTTTTTTTCTTCAAAAAATCCACTTCATTTTCTTTGTTTGTTAAAAAGTTAAGGTCTATTTTTTTGTAGAAAAAAATTAATAAATATATCAAAATTCATATTCTTTGGTACTCTTCAAACATAGATTCATATTGATGTTTAATAAAAAAAATCGAAATTTCAGTTCAAATTCACATTGTGAACCTGCTCAGATTCACAGTGTCAATAATAATAAGTCAGATTCACAATATGAATAAATCCATTTGTTGATTTTACGAAACTAATTTATGAGTAATGAAAACGTTAAAATATTATAAAACTACATGAAATATATTTTGATTCACATGTAAATTTCACTAAGTTAATTTGTGAATGATCAAAGAGTTGAAATAGTAAATCAAATTCGTTTTGTGAATGTTACAAATTGAAATATTTACAGTTTAGATTCACAGTGTGAATCTGAACTGATCGAGTTTTTTTTTTAATCGGTGTTGATGTTTATTAATAGAGTACAAAAAATTAATATTTTTGGTATAATTAGTTTTTTTTGGATAAAAATAAACTTAAATATTGAAAAAAATAAAAAAAAAGAAGTGGGTTCGTTTTTTATATATCAACATAGATCTCTATGGGAAGAGGACGAAAAATCGTGAATAACGGTATATTTGGGTTTTTTTTCGATAAATAAATGTGGCCTAAAAAAAATTTAAACGAAAAAAAGAGTTGAGTTTTTTGGTAATGAGGTAAATTTTTTGGTATAATGCGGTGCGTGTGCGTCCAATGTATAAGTGTACATCTATTTCCTTGGCCGTTGATCATTATGATTTCTGATGCTCACGATTGATTTCTTGATTCTTTGTTAATTATGGTACTCTATTTAACCTCACCCTATGACCTTATATGTGTTTAACGTCTCATATAATAACTATCAAAAAATATATTCGTATATTAAACAAAAAATTTATGGGAATTATGAAATTTGACCAGGATTCCACGGTGGCATGTAACATTACAATTATTATCTTAAATGTAGTAAAATTGTTATGGATGCGGATTTCGGTTTATAAATATGGCTAAAAAGACAAAATATGAGTTAGGGACACAAAGATTCCTTCGTTTTGGCTACAAACTAAAGTCAAGTAGGTGTTTCTTATTTGAGATATTGTTTTAAAAGAACGATTATATTTATCAAAATATATGAAATAACTTTAAGTATAAAAAATGTGATTTTAAACACTTTCTAATATAATGGTATTCTTGAAATAAAGGAACAAGTGCAATAGTTAGAATTACTCGTATTGACATATTCTATACTGTGTTTTTAGTATGTTTTAGCATTGTATTTGTCCGAAAATGCAACTGCGATGGTAAAAATATTCATTTACGTCTTTCTTTTGTAAAGATGTTCTAGAATGTTTTAACATTGTATTTATCAAAAGTAAAGGCCCGTGACATTAAGAATGAACAAATCATATAGATTATAACAAAGAAAGCATAGTTCCGTAAAGATTAAAACAAAGAAAACATAGTTTTCTCCATCAAATGAGACATTCTAAATTTCTTGTAATATCCACCAAATATTTCCAAAGTTTCCAATTTCATTTTCTTAAATTGCAATATTGACAACCATAATCAAGACCTAAACAACAATAACTGATTTTCAGTGTTGTTTCAATGGAGTCTCTCACCTCCCCTTCAACTGAAACCTTCCCCAGATCATCACTCATCTCAGTCCCAATGTCATCTGACAGGTCTGATCCCCATTATGCAATTTATGCCGTGTTTTCATACAAAGAGCATGTAGATGACAATAACATTTCATGTGTGATCGGGTGTTATGAACCTTTGATAAACACATGGAGTCATGAGTGTTTTGTTCCAGGAATGGGTGACAACCATATCTTGAAAGGATTTGCAATGGTTTCAGTTGGAACATCAATATATCTAGTTGGTGGTAGTGTACACCGCAAAGAAAAAGTTAAAGAAAATGGCCAAAGACTTGCAGAGTTTGGTGTTGAAGTACGATCATTGGTGTTACGTTATGACATCATTACTAAAGAATGGTCTACATGTGCGCCACTTATTACACCGAGGCACAATTTCGCATGTTCAGTTTGCGATAATAAGATATATGTGGCAGGAGGCCAGTCTACTCTTGATGGAGCTGTGGGTATATCATCTGCTGAAGTTTACGATGTGTTACTCAATGAATGGACACCTTTGCCATTTATGAGTATCGTAAGATACAAATGTGTAGGTGTCACATATCAAAAGAAATTCTATGTCATCGGAGGATTCACCTACAGTGGAAACAAGATGCCATCTATGGATCGTTGTTCTGCTGAAGTATATGACTTTGAGCAAGAAAAGTGGGATCATGTAAGGGGAATGTGGCAACTAGATGTACCCCCTAATCAAATTGTTGTGATGGATAATAAATTGATTAGTTCTGGGGATTGTCTTAATGTTTGGAAAGGTCAGATTGAAACATATGATAGATACCTGAACTTATGGTGTACCCTCGAAGGGTCAAGAAAGGAAAATCTATTGCCGCTTTCATGCACGCCCAATGGAAACGAAGGAGGAAGTTCAGAGTCACTTCAACGTATATGTTTGACCATGGCGCCTATTGAAAGTTACCTCTACTTCTTGGTTGGTTATCGAATAGCTGGAGACCAATCTTCATGTTGCACTATGTCAATGGTTCATAGGTTTGACACATCAGCAACGAGCAACCAATGGGAGACTTTCGAACCAATGCAAGTAGAAGGGGAAAGAGAGCTTTGTAGCCATTGTTGTGTTGTTCAACTTCCGTAAGAGGCATTCTCTTTCTCTATATTGGTATAAGTATAACTTTTTGTGATATGAGCATTTATGCTATATGGTCCAAAAGAAAAAGATTTCATTGTATGTGTAAGGCATAAAAAAATAAATTCTGCTATAATGTTAGTTCATATCGAAAAATGATTCACAAAAACATACATTGCCAAGCAAAACGTGAGAGAGATATGTCATGTTAACACTTCTTCTCAACTGTTGGATTTCGTCATTTTTATTCAATTTAAAAGTGACGTGATAAAGCTATACTTATTTCATTTTTTCTAGAATGGTAGCAATTGTGATCTTTTATAGAAAACGACGGGCAATTTTATCATACGTGTCAACGATATCTTATGAGTTTTACATTGCTAGGTATGATGGATATTGTTGAACTAAGGGTAAATTACACCATTCGTCCCTCGTACACATGCCAGAAAGCATGTTTGGTCCCTATTTTCAAAAATTAACTCGGACCATCCCTATGTTTGTTTTTTCTTGCGCGCTCAGTCCCTATTGACATGAAATGACCGTCTTACCCTTACTATTTTATTTTTTCATTTTTTTTTATTTCTTTATTAGTTTTAAATTAAAAAATAAATAAATAAACCAAATATTCCAACCCCTTCGTACGTACTTCCATTCTCCCCTGTTCTTACATCCTTCACAGCAGACCTACATCACGGAGCCAAAAACACCATTGTCACCTTGATCTAAAATTTCGTCGACAACTTTCGACGATGGCGTACAGGTGAAGAATGAGACCGACGACTTCCGACAAAGCACCACTATCACAGATCCGCTCAGTCACCTTCTCATATCTTCTGCAACTACGTCGGCGACCACACACCTAGAAATCGGGTCTGTAAGAGAAAAAGGGTGCAAAATCGGAGGGGTTTTTTGATGCTCATCGGCGAAGACGAAGGGTTTAAAGATATCAGATGATGAGGTTAGGGTAAGAAATCAATTCAATCGAGGCAAATGTGATGTACCATCCACAAATTTCCGAAGACGGATGTTCAAGGGTTTTAGTTAGGGCATAAGAAGGAGAATAATACAACCTGTTTTTCTCTACAAATTGCAACCACCACCACAACCTCCGGTTCGGATTTTGCGTGTTTATACCCATAACAAGTCTTAACACAGATACAACCTTATTCTTCTCCCTCTAATCGATCACCAGATGCGTCTCTTTCTTCTTATGAAGTGAAGAAGACAACGAATTGGAGATTAAGGGGTAAGAAATTGATGAACAACGAATTAGACGAAGTACAGGTTTAAAACCCCATCTTGCCATCTCCCTGGTATCGAATCATATTTGGAGGTTCACTTAATCAGATCTGCTTTCAATTTAAGAACTCTAAATCCTTTACTGATTTCGAATTAAACATTTCCATGCCATGATTCTTCCTTCCTAATTTTGCCCTGATTATTCTATCTAGATTTGTAAGTAGGTTTCTCGATAGAGGTTGTGATGGTGTTAACAGTAAATGGCTGGTTCGGTGAATGAGGCGGTGGTTTGTGGTTATATTCAGTGGAACATTCGAATTTGAACGAAGGAGTGAGTAGGATGAAGTGAGGGGTGCGGTGGTGCTCCATTTTCCTGTGAGGGGTGGCGGTGGTGATTCATTTTCCGGTGGTGGTGTAGATTACCAGTGATGGTCAAGTGTTATTCAACAAAATAGAAAAATAATTGAAATAAGTTTTAATAATTAAAAGTATAAAAAATGTTCAAAATAAATGAAAAAGAAAAAGAAAAGGGTATTATAGTCTTTTTATGTATCACAAGGGATGAAACATGCAAATTTAAACTAACGAGGGATGAAGCGTGCAACTTTTAACGAAATGAGGGACGGTACAAGTTAATTTTTGAAAATAGGTACGAAACACACTTTCTGGCATGTGCACGAGGGACGATTGGTGTAATTTACCCTTGAACTAATTTAAAAAGGTTGTTGACTATTTAAATTTTAACAAGGATACTGACTTAAAAGGGTAATATATTTTTCGATTTATACACATTTGGTCTCTAAGTTTTTTCGTGTATATTTGCCCCTTCAACTTGTTTAACTGTACACATCCAGTCCTTATGACTGACTATTTCAGGTAAACCGGAAAAAACGACTTAATAGGGTAATATATTTCTTACTTTGTACACATTTAGTTCTTAATATTTTTTTACACATTTATTCCTTAATATTTTTTTTTGTTGCAAAATAAGTCATTGTTGTTTTTGTACACATTCAATACTTTTGATCGGTTTCTTTAAGTTTTTCTCACGACATCCTACATGGAACAATCATTAATGAGGTGTTCGGGGTTGTTCATGTTTATGGCCACCACGATCTCAACTCCTGGTTGCTTATGTCTTTTGTTCTGAACATCGTAACTTCTTCATACGATCTCAAATTTTAACGATATTTATATTCACGTGTTTGTATTTAACTCTACTACAACTTTCGTTTAGATTACTCCCGTTAAAAAGTAATATATTTTTACTTACGATCTTTATATACATACATTATTTATGAATGTATGTATGAACATTTTTTATATAATCGTCAGTAAAAATATATTACTTTTTAACGGGAGTACTCTAAATGAAAATTATAGTAGACTCAAATACGAACGGGTGGATATAAAGATCGTTAAAATTTGAGATCGTATGAAAAAATCACGACGTTCAGAACATAAGACCTAAGCACCAAACAATCGAGGCTACGGTTGCGATAAGCATGAACAACTGCAAACATCTCAATAATGATTATCCTATGTAGGATGTCGTGATAAAAAAACCTAAAGAAAACGTACATAAGTACTAAATGTGTAAAAAAACAACAATGACTTATTTTGTAACAAAAAAATATTAAGGGCTAAATGTGCAAAAAAAAATATTAAGGACTAAATGTGTACAAAGTGAGAAATATATTACCCTATTAAGTCATTTTTCCATTTTACCTGGAGTAGCCGACCATAAAGACTGAATGTGTACAGTTAAACAAGTTGAAGAGGTAAATATGAACGAAAAAAAATATTAAGGACTAAATGTGTACAAAGTGAGAAATATATTACCCTATTAAGTCATTTTTCCATTTTACCTGGAGTAGCCGACCATAAAGACTGAATATGTACAGTTAAACAAGTTGAAGAGGTAAATATGAACGAAAAAAATACTCAATGACCAATTGTATACAAATCGAAAAATATATTACAATTTTAAGTCATTATCCCATTTAACAAACACACAAATATCCACACATGAAACACAATGGTATTTATTCTAAACAAGATTTCTTGAGGGTTTATGTGGTTTTTAATATGTTAATCTCATTAAAAACTTTATCAACTGCACTTTTCAGATCAAATCTCAAATTTATTTTTTTTCTAAAAGTAACTTACATTTTTTTATTTTTTATCTGGTTTATCCCTAAAAAACATGTAAAATGTGACGGTTTTTCTGGAAAAACCCCTAAAAAGTTTAGGATTTTTTGGGAAAAAAATATAAGGTCTTTTTCCTAAAAATAAAATAAAATTGAGATTAATCTGGAAAAAACTCAATATATAAGGTTTTTTTTTATGAAGTTAACCTTTTTTGAACGTCTAATGATATAAAAAAAACATTTAAGTTCGACATAAATATACATATTTACTGTTTTGCGCATCGGCATTTTAGGTTCATTAAAGCCAAAAATTTACAACTTTTTTTTTCTTTCAATTTTACCTTTTTTATTGGTTTACCAGATAAAAACGAATATTTCTGTCAAAATTAAGGGTTTTTGTTTGTTATTTTTTTAAAAAAAAATACTGGCTTTTTTATGTGTGTGTATGTCGGTATAAATTCGAGTTTGTATACATTTCCACGTAATTTTTTTTATGTTTTCGTGCTTATTATTATGTTTTTTTTTTAATTTACGTTTTTACGTAACTTTTATCAATACAATCGCCAAAATCCAACTTAACAAATTCAAGACTTTTAATTACGCTTTTATCAATTGTATTGATAAAAGTTAAGTACTGTTGAATTTTTGGTAGATAATTATAAGAAGTCGGTATCACTGACTAACTCCAATTTATACCGTTAATTGAAAACATATTATATATGATCAAACTCATACCTAGGAAACGTATATATAAATAAGCACATAAACAAACACAAATTTTACATCGAAACGTAAAGAAAACTCAAATTTATACCGAAAAATGCATAAAATAAGTAAGTAAGATGATTTTTTAAGTTAATGAACGAAATTTCAAATAATCAAAAATATATTATATACGACTCGACTCATACATATTAAGTGTACATAAAAATAAGCACAAAAACGTTAAAAAAATACATCGAAACGTATGAATTAATACTCACATGTATATAAAAAACAATTAAGTTTTTTTAAAAAAAAAATAACGAACAAAAGTTCTAAATTTTCGCCGAAACATTGACCACCTTGAATTTATAGCGACACATATATAAAAATAAACATGTAAAATTAGTTTTTTTAAGTTAACAAATATAAGTTATTAAAGAAAAACATATTATATATACTATGGGGGATAAATACGAAAGTTTAGAAAATAAAAACGATTTTTTTTTGAACGACAGTCATATCTTTAAAACAAAGAAGCAAACAGAACAACAACGGCACAAGCGAGGAGTTCGAGCAAATTACAAGAAACAATTTAAAATAGGGGAAGAGTTTCAAGCATGCTAACACAAAGAATTACAATTAGATCTATGTTTGATCCAGTTGAAAGTATTTAAACTAATATCATCAGCCATAATCATGACAACCCGCCTTTCGTATTTGAAGATAATCGCATTCCTAACTATAGCATCCAAAAAATACCGAGTAAAATTTTCATTTTTAAATAACTCAAACCATTCATTCATTAACTCAAAGGAAATCAGAATAAGAGTTTTCTCAAAACATCAGAGTAATTCGTAAACATTCAGTGCAAAATAAATCTCTAGGGGATGCAGTGTGATCAATTCGGACCCTTGCTTTTGAAACCAGAAGTAACTGAAAACATTTTAAACATAAACCGTAAGCACAAAGCTTAGTGAGTTCCCCAAAATACCAAATACCATACACGTCAGTGGGCCCAAACCTAGGGTATATTCTAACCCACCATACAATCATGGGCCCAACCCTGGGGTATAGTGCAACCCAATCAATGGGCCCATCCCTGGGTTTATTTCAATCCAAACATACAATGATGGGCCCACCCAGCCATGGGTATATTGCAACCCAATACATATCAAAGGGCCTAGCCATAGGGTTTATCTCAACGCAAACATACAATGATGGGCCCGACCTTTGGGTGTATTTCAACCCAATCATACATGCAAGAGTCACAAAGACAGCTAGCATTCTACATAACACAATCCAGTGGGCCGACATTGGTGCCTGAAACCCACAAGTATAGTGAGAAGACTCACTTCGATCGTTATTTGAAAAGATCTTACACACGAACTGTCGGTGCTAAAGTCCCTCCCACTAAACATATCCACAACCTAAGCCTAATTAGCAATTAAGGTAAATACTCCAACTTAGCAATTCCAAATACCAAGATAAATCCTCATTTGGGCAAAAGACCATTTTGCCCTTCAATTCCTCAACCCCTCACAGTTGACCAAAAGTCAAACTGGTCAAAAAGTCAACAGTCTGAAGGGTTTTACATGCAGTAACGCGGATAAATCCTTATACACTTAAGGGTGCATGCAACCTATTAGATCTAGTCATAACTCTATTCAAGTAACATTCTATTGAACAACAAGAACCCTATAACCCTAGGTAATTTCGAAAATCATAGAAGAAAACATACCTCTTGATTGTTGTAGTAAACAATCAAACAATCCTTCTTGTAGTCACTTGGAAGCTAGCACCAAAAATCTCGTGCCTCTGATGGTTCACATCCAACCCTAAAAATAAGGAGGCTTAAAGAGAGAGGATAAGGGATAGAGGATTTTGGGCTATCTCTTGGAAAGGAGGAGTGGCCAAAAATCCAAGGCCAAGGGGTCCTTTTATAGTGTAACTTGGAAACCCTAGATAACCCTGATCTGATTAAAATAATATTAATTCAAATTGGTAATTATCCGGCTTCTTATTTATTTGTAAGGAATAATCCAGATGCCCTTGAATACCCTAAAATCGTCCACCCCTTCCAAGGAAGGTTCTGGAGCCTCTCTTATTCATCTATTAAACAATTACATTTTAACCCTTTCACTTTTAATTAATCCAATTAATCCCAAAATTAATTCCAATTAATTTCTGATTAATTATTAATTAAATAATACTACTTCTAATTCATATATTATTTCCATAACATATTAATAAATTCATTTATTTTTATTTATTAATCATATAATAAATCAATAAATCGGTCTCTCTCTAAAAGTCATCCTATTCAATTACTAGGTTTGAGGGCAACCCAAAAGGACTTTGCTAATAATCTAAGTATATACTAATTCAGTTATTGGCTTAGACACCTAATCCAACACGGTCAACCTGTCGTTGACTTAGGCGCGACGTACACCTAGCTCTACACAGGGCGTAGAGTATTATCCAGAAAATGGGTGAAAATCAAACTATGCTGGGCGTAGCCCAGATTACACCCCGCGTACAGTGTCCATTATTAAACTTCATTTTAAGCACTTAATACATTAAGACCTTTCACTCAAAGCTCAGACCAACGGGGAAATAATCTCATAAATGATGCCAAGGCTCAAAAACAAGTGAGAGGAGGCTAGGTTTTCTCAAGGAATGATCGTAAGTGATGGAGGATGGTAATGAGAAGGTTTCCCATAAGTTAGAGCCCTTAAATAGGGCTCAACTAAAAAATTTAGGGTTTTTATCTACCCAGATTACGCCCTGCATAACATAAATTACGCCCTGTGTAATTCATTAAACCGCCGTTACGCCCTGGGTAACTTTAAATTACGTAATGCGTAATCAAAAGCCCCCATTTTCCACTTCGACTTCAAACAACCGTAACTTCTTCGTTTCAACTTCGTTTTTGGCATTCTTTATATGAATGGAAAGGTATTAAAGAACCCCCACAATCCTATCTAATTACTTTTGACTTAAAACATATCGAACTAAAATCCTTATTCCATGAAAGAAGTTTGAAACATCACTTTTCCTATTTTACCCTTTGACTCCAAAACACAAATCAAGGGCTTGAATCTCATAACCAATATTATCAACATCCATTACGGTCTAAAACTTATTCCCTTGAAGCACAAGGCCTTTACTTGATCCTTTTATTTCCCACAATCCCGAAATAAGAAACTTCTCGAAACAAGATGTTACACTAGCCTTCCAGATCATCCAAAGAGTGGTGTAGACTAAAGAGAAATGCAGCTTCTTGACCTTTTTACTCCCCACAACAGAATTGAGCATATCGATTAGATCATCACAAGAATTGAGTAGCCTCAAAAGAAGGGATGACCAATTCATCAGCCATCTTCATAGAATCATAGCAAAAGAATAACATGAGAAGACGACGTGATCAATGTTCTCATCAGTTTCTTTGCAAAAAATTACATAAGGAAGTGGAGACATTAATCCCCTGCATGATTAAGTTCAAAGAAGTAGGGATTCTGTTTTTAATCAATCTCCAAGTAAATCAATTGATTTTTAAAGGGACCTATTTAACCTAATTAAAAGACTCTAAACTCACTTTACTGGATTGCTATGACATCTCATTTCTAATAGCTTTTACCGAAAACGTGTATCCCCCGTCACCTTGCCAAGTCCACCTGTCATAGCCACTAGCAAACTTGAAAACAGCCAATTGGTCCAATAAAACCATAAATTATTGTGTCTCCCTCTCGCCTCTAATATGCCTCACCCATAATAATAATAATAATGAAAAATGATGAAAATGACATTTTAAAGTTCTAAGTGGAGGTGATCAAAATGACATTTTAAAAAATAGAGAGATAGAAAATATCATTTTACAAAGTACAGGGTGGAAAGTGCGGTGGAAAAGTCAAAAACTATAAATATAAAATCTAGATTTTTTTTTACATAAATGGTCCCTACAGTTTATCCATGATCACAAACCTAGTATCTGTTAAACCCAAACCGATTAAATTAGACTCACATGTAAGGCACGTGAGAAAGTTTAACGGACGAAAAGTCACAGTGTGAGCAAAAAGGACCATCAACACAAGTTTTAAAAACTACAAGAACAATGTTCGTCAAAAAAATAATGATTAAGTTTGTGTCTTTTGATAAACCACAATGACAATTTATGTAATTTTGTTGCAGAATATTGTTAAATTAAAAATATTTTATGGACTAAATATTTTATTTTCTTAGTTTCTAAGGTCGGAGGGAGTGGTGTCACACTTACTCATTTTGTCACACTCTCTTACCACACACATAGAGTGGTATACCATGAAAAGAGGAAAGAGAAAGAAGAGAGAGATAGAGAGATGGAGGAAGAGTGAGATAGAAGTGAACACTCCTAAATCTTGCCGCATTCATCAAACCGTGCAGTACAAACCGCACACTAGGGCCGGTGTTCACTATGTCACATAAGCGTCACCTCATTTTTACCGCACTCCACTACCCATAGCCTAATGATATTTTCTAATATAATGACGTTTCGTGAGCGAACATATACTTCTTCACCTTTACTTATTTTATTTATGATGTTAATCCAATTTTTATAGATTAGGCATCCGAAAATTAAATCCTTTTCTAGTTTGATTATATTGTTATAAATAATAATAACTAATATGTTCACGTCCGAAATAGCCTCTACCATATATTTTGAAACAATAGTATTTTTAATTGTGGGCAAATTATATAAAAACCAAAATATTAAGTGGTCCATTTTGATATGTTGTAACATGCTATAAAATGTTATAGTTAAAACATAAAATTTTATTAATGTTTAGTTGTTGTGATAAAACATTTACATTAAATATTTCACTAAAACTACTAAATTTGACAAAGGTTTTTACTACGACCATTTTTACATATTATAACAAGTTAACAACTCATAAAATGCCAAAATGATCGGCACACATAAAATGTCAAAATGATCTGGACATCTCTTTAAAAAAAATGATTGGCACACAAAAATGGTTAAACGTGTGTGAATTGATTGATGAGTTACAAAAAAAAAATGAATAAAATATAATGCTTTTATATATATTGCCTTTTATTTTTTTTAATTAATCTTTTAACCTAAACATGTGTAATCATTTGTGTTATGTGAATTTATACTTATTAATTAAAAACGTGTTAGCTGGTTCAGTGAACCTTATATAACTTGATAATTTTAATTACATCCGAATTTGGTATTATTTTAACCAACTTATATCAACTTTCCAAAAATTCAATAAATAAAAATAAATTTTACGAAGTCATTTCTTTGTTAGCATTACATAGAATAATAGATTATACATACAAATAAAATGATCTTAAAATGCTGGGCTTTCGGGTAAAAAGCCCATCCACGCATGTTTTGGACTGAAAACCTTGTATGTATTTCAATGTCAAAATCCCTCAAAAGAAGAGAAAGCAAAGTTTCTGTCACGTGACCCACAGAGCGTTCTGAAGCGCATGGGCACGTGAACCCTAGGACCACCCCCTAACACTCACAAATAATCGGTCAAACTTTTTGTAGCTTGAATTTTGACTACAAGTAGAACCATATTTTATATTTGTATCTAGAGTTCTAGACACCCTAATGAAAAATCAGCTCTATTTATATCGTGGGTGTTTGAAAGTATTTAGCTAAATAAGTATTTATAATAAACATAGATATTGGTTTATATTTTGTATGGTGACAAAAGAAAGTTAAAAAAAAAAAACAAATTAGTTTACATGGTAGTAAGAAGAAGTTGTAAGTTGTTTTCCTTTTTAAATGTTTGGATAAGTTAATAGTTACTTAGAGTTAATTCATATGAGGAAAATATAAGCATCTTTCAAAAGTTTAGAGTCTAATTTTTAATTTTAATTTTTTTAAAAGAGTAAAATAATATTTTCTAAAACAGTTTTCTATTTTATAAACATTATATTTACTTTTTAGAAAAAGTAATACATTAATAACCACTTTTTAAACTCCATTTTTAATATTCTTTAGATCAATCTCCAATCCAACGTCTACATTAACCAATTTCTACACTGAACTTTACATTAAAATGCTTTGGCCCAACACTAAACTTAACACAAAATATAATGTAATAATATTTATTAACACTAAATATATTGTTATAGTCTAAGTATTTTTTTTATATATTTTTTTGATTTTTAAGGTTTTTTATATTCCATACAACCTCTATATATATATATATATATATATATATATATATATATATATATATATATATATATATATATAAGGTTAGGTTCATTTGAAATCATTATATTTTATGAGGCATGAGAACACATTCCTACCTACACATTTTGTAGATCAAAAAAAATATTTTTAAAACACAAAATAATTGAAAATTTTCGAAAAAAAAAATTTAATATTATTTTCGTCATTTATATTTTTCAAAAAAATATAAAAAAAATGAAAAATAAAATGAATTACCGTTTTTTTGAAATATCTATAAACTATTATAATAGAATATTCTAGTGTAAAAATTACAACAAAACTATTAGAATATATATATATATATATATATATATATATATATATATATATATATATAAATGAAAATGTTTTTTTGATAAATGTTATGTTCTCCTTTAATTTGACACATGTCATTTTGTAGGATTTTTTCATTTTTTCTTTTTCCACTTGACATTTTCTTGTGCTTTGAATTTTCTTAAATTTAAAAGTAAATTCCACATTTTATGCAGGTTTATTTATGTTTTGTAGAATCATTAAATTAAATTTCAATAACCATTAAAAAAACTGTTGTACAACCACAAATTAGGCAATAATCAATTCTTCCATAATTTAATATTTACACACATCACAATGTTCACTTATACAATAACTTCATCAAAACAAAAATGTTATGGAATACAATTATGGGCTAATGTCATAAAAACTCTCAAATTTTCAGAGTTTTGTCGGTTTTGCTCAAAGTTGAATTTTATGTCCGTTTTTACTCTAACATTTTCCAAAAAATGTTCGGTTTTACCCTTTTATCGGTGATAACAGGTTACCATTATATTAACTTTGCAAAAAAACTCTTAAGTTTATAATTTTTTAACACTTTTACCCTATGTATTTTTTTTCATATTATACGTATTCAAGTAGAAAA
The DNA here is from genome assembly GCF_052849685.1 of Lactuca virosa. Classification (NCBI taxonomy): domain Eukaryota; kingdom Viridiplantae; phylum Streptophyta; class Magnoliopsida; order Asterales; family Asteraceae; genus Lactuca; species Lactuca virosa. The sequence goes on from NC_136429.1 coordinate 108,340,483, forward strand.
ATCATATTTATAAACGAAAAAAATTTAGTTAAATATTGTATTTACATTTTTTAATGTTAATTCTTTATATATATATATATATATATATATATATATATACATATATATATATATATATATATATATATATATATATATATATGTGTGTGTGTGTGTGTATGGATTTTTTTTCTTGGATAAACCATTTAAGATGTAAAAAAAACAAATTAATATGTTTTTAGAACTACAAATACGTATTTTTATGTATTTAAAAATATACATATCAATAAAAAAAACTTGTTCATTTATAAACATGTTTATATAAGTATATAAATATATTTTTAGAAGTGTAAATATGTATTATGATATATGTTTTTTTTAAAGTATAAATATATTTTTAGAATTATAGATACATATTAATATATAAAAATGTAAAAATATGTATTTATACTTCTAAAAACTATATCTATAAAACACATATTCATAATTCTAAAAATATTATTTATCTTTTTAAATGGTATAACCATGCAAAAACACAAACACACACAAACAAATATATATATATATATATATATATATATATATATATATATATATATAACATTAAAAAAAATATAAATACTATATTTAATTAAATATTTTTTCGTATATAAATACGATTTTTCTGCATAAATATGTATATTATGAAAAAAATATACTTAGGGTAAAAGTGTAAAAAAAATTATAAACTTAAGGGTAAAAAACGCAAAAAAAAAATGGTAAACTTAAGGGTTTTTTTGCGAATTTAATATAATAGTAACCTGGAAAACCTGTTATCACCGGTAAAAGGGTAAAATCGAACATTTTTTCGAAAATGTTTGGGTAAAAACGGACATAAATTTCAACTTTGGGCAAAACCGACAAAACCCTATAAACTTGAGGGTTTTTATGACATTAACCCTACAATTATAAACACTCAAAATAGTTTTCATAAGCTTTTATTTATTAGTATATATATCGAAAAACTTGCTTTATTCATTATATCTGTATTATTTATGTAAAAATATTACTTTAAAAATATTTGATGCTTATAACTTTATATTCAACCTTTTTGTTAATAAACCCGTGTAATACACGGGTCTCACACCTAGTGTGTGTGTGTGTGTGTATATATATATATATATATATATATATATATATATATATATATAGCTAAAATGCGTAAAAGATATTAAGTTTATATAAAATTTCAATTTTGATATTGTGTTATTTTTTTACAATTAATACACTGAGTTAAAAAAAAATTCACATTTTATTTTTCAAGTTGTTTCAATGTTGACCATTTACCAGTCAACTAATGTGGCATGGTAACATGTCGGTCTTTGATAACATTGTGCTGACATGTGTAACATCACGATGATTAGGTACTTCTAATTTTAACAATATAATTGAATTTATATTGTATTTTGGTCCCTAAGTAAAAGAAAGTGTGCATTGAAGGCCCTAGTGGCATTTTCGTAATTTGGGAGGTTGGAGTGTACGTCATGCATATGTGTGTACGCTTAGCGTACTAGCGAGCGCCCTAGTATGCATGGCGTACGTTCCAGGCATGCAAACCCTAATTTTTAGGGTTTGACTCTTATTTAAATCTCATTATAGCCTCATTTCCCCTCACCTTATCAGCCTCCATCATCTTGATACGTTTTTGCCACCCTAATCCATCTTGTGAAGCAATTCTAAGCTTGAGTATGTGTGTTTTGTGCTTTTGAAGAAGAAGGAAGGAAGAAGAGACCACCTTGAAGGAGTGAAGCTCTTTATATCCAGGATCACACCATCTTTTGGCACCATTTTCAGATATCAAGTTCTGAACTTGGTGAAGTTTCATTTAGATCTTGTTTTGGAATGATTTTTGGTCCTTTTTGTCCTAAATATGGAGATTCATGAGCATAACATGTTCTTGACCCATTAAGCTGTCCTTTCAGACATTTGGATGGGTCTTAAGTCATAAAAATCTGTTCCAAATGGTTGGTTTTGGTCTATGCATCATTTAGAAGATCCTAATGGATTAAGAATTGGATTTAAGCACTTAATGGGCATGAAAAGTCATAAAGTTGGAAACTTTATGATTCTTGAGTGTATTTTAGCCATGGATCTGATATATGGATGTGATATATGGATGTGAGAGCTTAATCCATTAAGCTCTTAATAGGATTTTGGAGGTTTGGGAGTACGCCCCCATACCTGGAGTACACACCGCGTACAAGGTCAACCACCATGAGGGTGGTTAACACTCTAGTACACCCATCGTACGTTTGGAGAACCCCCGCGTACTCACTCTGTGGTGACTTGGCTGGGTTGACTCAGTTGACTCAGTTAATTTGACCAGTTTGAATTTGACTTTGACCAAGTTTGACCTAAGGATATTTTGGGATTTTGATTGTGATCGGTCATTTAGTTGGATAGGTGACGGTTAGAGCCGAGATTCGGAGTCGGGACCTCATCAGCTACTCTTCAGTCTGGGAGGTGAGTTTTCCTCACTGTACTTACGGGTCGAAGGCACCAAGGCTGGCCCATTGGATTAAATATCTTGTTATGTGATAGTATGTTATCATGTCGTAGTGATATGTCAGATCGGTATCCTGGTAGATAGGATGATGTTATGCTTAGTGATCTGTAGATCTGCCTGATTGTCTGTTGACCGCTTATATTTTTATCCGTTATATGTGCACATATTTGGTTGGTGGTTGATGCTTTACTGCTTTGTGCGTGAGCCAACAAACCAGGGGCATTCCAACCCGAGGATGACTGGACCCGTTGTATATTGGCATTCCAACCTGGGGTATTCCATCCCGAGGATGACTGGACTCGGAGGTTGATTGGGCCTGGGGTATTCCAACCCGATGGTTGACTGGACCCATAGTATATATTGGCATTCCAACCTGATGGTCGATTGGGCCTGAGATATTTCAACTCGATGGTTGATTGGACCCGATACGCTGTTGTATATGTTATCTTTTTATGTGTTGGTATTTTGGGGGAAACTCACTAAGCTTTGGATTACGGTTTTTAGTTGTGGTTTCAGGTACTTCGGATGATCGCGAGAAGGCGAAGTCGTGACGGTACACATCCTTTATTTTATGTACTTTTGATCTATGGGATACTATGATATGGAACAAAATTTTGAAAACAATGATTTTGTAAACATTCTATGATTTGGGGTTGTTTTAAAAAGTTTAATTTTTTTGTGATTTTTATGGATGTTACAATATGGGATGATGACGTAACATTTTTGGTGACATCACTTTCTAGGTGTCAAAATAATCAAAGAGGATGTGATGTGTGGGATCAGCCAGAGGAAGTAAGTAGACCCTAAATTACCACACTGTTATTTGATATTGTGATATGTTAGAACAACATGCTAGGGATTAGCTAGGGATCTTCAGGAATTGCATGATAGAATTGCCTAATTATATGATGCCTGGTAGCCTCGGGTTTCCTTCTTATATGGAATTGAGATATCATAACTGTAGTTGCTTAGTGTATGCACCATAGTTGTACATAACTAAGATTCTATAGCCTCAGAATGTTTGGTTTAGCCTTATTTCCCTTTCTTGTTTGATGAAGGGCTTAGGGTAGAATCAAGTATTTGACTGTCTATAGGATCTAGTGTTATGTATGATTAGCATACACGAGTGTTGCAGGGTTGGTGGAAGTTTCATGGATGATTTGTGTGGGGTCAGCTGACCAGTCGCGTAATGTTTAGCCTTCCTCTAGGAAGTGAGGATTGAGTGTATGTGTATGCTAGTATGTATTGTTAGGGTTGTTGTGATGATCCTCTGAGACAAATACGGGTAGGTGTGGAAGGTAGTATGGGTCCGTACTACTGGAAGCACATGACCCGTACACGTAGCAGAAAGTCACAACCCCTAGGGTTTTGTTGGGAATTGCTCCCCATGGTGTTATATGTGTTTTATCTGATATCTCCCTGGTTTATTTTCAGTATGGCGATTACGAGACGAGTTGAGGCGGGATCCGGATCAGGATCGGGGGTAGGTGGCCAGAATGGGCCAACATTGACTGTGGATCAGGTTAGGGAGATCCTTCAGGAGGAGGTTGTTTCCATATTTCGGGCACTGTTACTGGAGATATTTGGGTCTATTAAGACCTCCATGGTGGAGTACTTTGACGAGCGATACGCTGCACTTTCTGAGGCTGATGTTGCTTGATAGATGCCATTTTATGCATCCTTTAGGGTAGTTTTTATTATCATTTAGCATCATATTTTGTACATTTGCATGTCATTTGTTTAAATAATGTTTAGCTCATGCATTTTATCAGAATTCCCCTACTGGTAGCATTTTGTGTCAATTTGAAATAGTTCGAGTGAAGCAGTACTTTAGGAGTAGCTTTGGATGCGTTTGAGGGAGCAGCTGGATGCATATTTGGAGCCTAAATGGAGTTAGAACTAAAGGAGGATGTTGAGTAATGCTTGGAAGATGTTTTGGTCAAGAAACATTTGATCGAATTGATCATACGAAGATAGATTGCTACAATCTAAAGCTAAAGGATGTTGCTGACAACTTTGACCAACTGTCAGTATTTTGACCAGAACTCATGAACCGTAACTCCAATTGACAAGATTAAAAATGTTCTGAAAATTAGACACAATTGGGGACAACTTTCATGTTTGTGAAAAAGACAAAATCTGCGATTACATGGCCTAAAAATGCGATCGAAGGTGTGATTGCATGTTTGTCCTGCGTCGCATATTTGCCACGAAGCTTCCTAGGGCCAAATTAAGTCGTATGGAAGTCATCTGAAGTGAAAAGTCCAAACCTGCAATCGCATGTACCTGCGATCGCATGTTGTCCCAAAAAGCCGAGAACAACAATGTACGTCATTAAATCGGCCCGATATGCATTTTTAAGGAAACTTGTGATCGCATAGGGCCTACTTGCGATCACATGTTACCAGATTCTTGTTCCAGAAGCTTCCACCTTGAGTATAAATACATCCCTCATAATTTGATGTGGAGGGGAGACGATTCCAGACGAAAGAATACCCTTCTGAAGACGATTTTGGATACCTTTCAGTGATTTCTAAAGATCTGGAGTTGTGAATCATCTCACGCATTTAGTTTATCTAGATTAATCAGTAAATGTTTCTTTTATTTAGCTTAGTTTCGTTTTTAGTTATGTATGGCTAAACTTTAGTTTTCAGTTCTGCATAGACTAGTACTTTCATGTGATTAGTTTTCAGATCTGATTTTTATTTTGTGTTTCTATCAAGATTTTTCAGTTTTGAATTTAATGAATGGTTGGTTTTAAATTCTTATTAGACTAATCATCTAGTTAGGGTTTTATCATTCCAGTTACTCAGTTAATAGAATCTGTAATTGTTCTTGTCAACTGGTAAAAAGTAACAAGTATCAGATTGTTTGCGTGTTGGGATTTAACTCGGATATAAACTGTAAAAATCATATCTTTACGCTTCCAAGCTTGTGAGAAGTATTGGGTATTACTAGGAATTTTACACAGATCATAAAGTTGCTTTTCTGATTTAATTAAGAGCTAGTTTAATTGAACAGTAAAAAGTTAGGGTTAACTCAAAGAGCTTGTTTTGGTTAACTAATTTAGGTAAAAAAGATTATACTAGAGCTTGTTAGTTTTTCTCAGTACTAGCTTAGATAGAACGCATTCTAAATAACCAGATATGAACTGATTGCATGAATAGGAAAGTCGCAGAAGAACTGAAATCGTTTTCAATATTGATTTTCATTTAATTTTAATATCACTGCAAATTTTAGTTTTTTTTAGTTTAATTAAAAAATCCCCCTTTTATTTTCTGTTTCTCGACTAGATTGTGCCTAATGCAAAAAGGCATTGACTGTTAGGTTGTCCCTGAGGATTCGACCCTACTTCTCTGTGTTATATTTTTAGTGCAACCAACAGTGATTATTTTATTTGTTTAGATCGGGTGCGACAACCAGTCTTAACATTGCTGCAGCTACCGCAGCCGTTGCTACTGTCAGTATCGGTACTGGGAGAGCCTTCCAGTATCGGGACTTTGACAATATGAAGCCCCCGACATTTGACGGGGTTTAGGATCTGATCATAGCCATAAGGTGGTTGTCTGACATCGAAGGATCCTTCTTCACTTGCTCTTGCCCAATTGACCACAAGGTCAAGTGCGCTCTGAACCTTCTGTGGTCTGGAGTGAAGGATTGGTGGAGACTTGTTAGTAGCTTGTATTCTCCTGAGTAGAAGACTGCAATGACTTGGGAGCAGTTCTCTGAGATGTTCCGCTCTAGATATGTTCCTCTGGTAGAGCGAGAGGTTAGCCCAGGAGTACTTGGATATGAGACAGGGGACTGAGTCGGTGACTGAGACCACCAAGATGTTTACGGAGAGAGCCATGTTTTTCCCTGAGTTTGCTGCTTCTGAGCAAGCTCAGATGACCTGGTACTTGAGCATGCTCAAGACAGACAGCCGGTAGTTTGTATCCACGCAGCGTTATGGTTCATTATTGTAGTTACAGGAGGCCGCTAGGCGGCGGGAGATTGAGTTGGAGCTCTAGGCGAGGGAGCAGAGACAGGCCCTTGTGGAATCACAGCCTGCGCCGAAGAGGTTCAAGGCTGTTGATGTTAGATCTGGGAGTCAAAGGAGCCACACTTTTGGGAAGTGTGGCGAGGTTCATGATGGAGCTTGTCGATCTTCTTCGGGATGCCACAAATATGGCAAGCAGGGTCACATTGCGAGAGACTTCAGACAGCAGGCTCCAATATCTAGCATCAGGATTTGTTATCATTGTGATCAGGTAGGACATATAAAGGCCCAATGCCCCTTTCTTGCTGCTAGGCTGGTGTAGGCTCCATCGCCGGCTACTCTGAGGATCACGGATGGGAGTCAGGGTAGGGCGGAGCCCCCGAGGGTTCGAGGTCGCGCTTTCCAGCTCACGGTAGAGGAGGTCAGGGCGGCACCAGACGTCGTGACATGTATGTTTCTATTTATTATTCTGTTGATTATGTTTTATGTTATGTTCATGTATATGCTCCTAATAGGTACGTTCTTAGTGAACTCCTTGCCTGCTCTTGTGTTATTTGACTCGAGTGCGAGTCGGTCCTTTGTATCTCGATCATTCAGTAGGGAGTTTGATATGCCTATTGGAGAGTTAGAGTGTCCATTGCGGGTTTCTATCGCCAACGAACATGGGGTTTCTGCGTTCTTAGTGTAGCTGGGTTGTATATTGGAGATCTTCGGGGTGCCTTATCCGATCGATCTGATCCCTATCCCCATGGGGGATGTATGCGTGATAGTGGGTATGGACTGGCTGAGCAGGTTTGATACCATGATTGATTGCGAGGGCCAGAGAGTTGTAGTTCGAAGCCTAATTGGGGGAGAGCCGGTTATCTATGTAGAGGGCACCAGGGTTGGTTCAGGGTTTTGTTCGACAACCAGGGCACGACAGTATATTCAGCATGGGTGTGCGGGTTATGTGGCTTATGTGGTTGATACCCAGGTTGGGGAGAAGACTTCAGTTTCAGAGGTTCTAGTGGTCAGGGAGTTTGCTGATGTTTTCCCGGAGGAGTTACTCGGTGTGCCTCCCGAGAGGCAGGTCGAGTTTAGGATTGATCTTGTGCCAGGTGCGACCCCAATTTCCAAGGCGTCGTACCGCTTGGAACCGCCTAAGATGCAAGAGTTGTTCTCTCAGCTTCAGGAGCTGTTAGGCAAGCAGTTCATCAGATCGGTCAGTTCTCCGTGGGGAGCGCCGATATTGTTCGTCAAGAAGAAGGATGGTTTACACCCGATGTGCACTGATTACCAGGAGCTGAATAAGTTAACGATGAAGAACCGTTATCCCCTTCCGCAGATTTAGGACCTCTTTGATCAGTTGCAGGGTGCATCTTGGTTGTCCAAGATCGATTTAAGGTCTGGGTATCATCAGGTGAGAGTGAGAGAGGGGGACGTGGAGAAGACCGTGTTCCGGAATCGTTATGGGCATTACGAGTTCGTGGTGACGCCATTTGGGCTCACCAATGCGCCTGCTGTATTTATGGTTATGATGAATCGGGTATGCAGGACGATGCTCTACCGATCTGTTATCGTGTTCATTGTTGATATCTTGGTGTATTCAAGACCAGAGAGCAGCATGAGGAGCACATTCGAGAGCTTCTGGGAGTTATGAGGCGGGAACGGCTTTATACCAAGTTCTCGAAGTGTAAGTTTTGGTTACGAGAGGTCCAGTTCCTGGGGCACTTTGTTAACCAGGATAAGATTTTGGTCGATCCGGCCAAGATTGAGGCTGTAATGCAGTGGGAGGTTCCGAAATCTCCCTCGGAGATCTGGAGTTTCTTGGGTTTGGCGGGTTACTATCGGAGATTTATTCAGGATTTCTCCAAGATTGCGGTACCCATCTCTCGTCTGACGAGGAAGGGAGTGGATTTCTGATGGGGCCCTGAGCAACAGTCAACATTTGAGACTCTTCGGCAGAGATTATGTGAGGCCCCGGTATTGACCCTTCCGGAGGGAGTCGAGGATTTTGTGGTATTCTGTGATACATCTATCACCGGTTTGGGGGCGTTCCTTATGAAGAGAGAACAAGTGATCGCTTATGCATCGCGGCAGCTGAAGCAGCATGAGACGCGATATGCCACGCATAATCTGGAGTTGGGGCAGTTGTTTTTGCCATCAAGATTTGGAGGCATTATCTTTATGGGTTCGGTTGTACGGTCTACACGGATCACAAGAGATTGGGATATCTTATGGATAAGTTGAACCAGAACATGAGGCAGCACAGGTTGCTGGACGTAGTCAAGGATTATGAGTGCGATATCCTTTACCATCCGGGTAAAGCGAATGTTGTAACGGATGCTTTGATCCGTAAGTCGGTTGGGTCTTCGGTCAGGGAGGTGTGTATGAGGATATCTGTGGATTCTCAACTTTTGGGATTGATCAGAGAGGCACATGCAGAGGGAGTACGGAAGGAGAACTGGAAATAGGAGAGGATCAGGGGTGGGATAGAAAGGTTTGTCATAGATAGTCGATGGTTATTGACCCAGTGTGGTTGGGTTTGGGTTCCTGTTTCAGGCGGGATCAGACAGATAGTGCTGGAGGAGGCTCATAAGTCTCATTTTTCTATTCACTCGAGGCCCACCAAGATGTATTGGGATTTGAAATTGAGTTACTGGTAGCCGTGTATGAAGAGGGATATAGGCTGGTATGTCGAGAGGTGCTTGACCTGCAGGATCGTCAAGGCTGAGCATCAGAGGTCGCATGGCAAGCTGCAACCTCTAGAGGTTCCCATGTGGAAATGGGAACAAATCACCATGGATTTTATCACCAAGTTGCCGAAGACGACCAAGGGTTTTGACCTGCAGGATGGTCAAGGCTATCCATCCGGGAGAGCTCTTCGCCCGAAAAGTTGGCTGATGTGTATGTCCGAGAGATTGTTGCTCGTCATGGGGTTCCAGTATTAATTGTTTTAGACATAGATGTACGGTTCACTTCCCGTTTCTGGAATGAGTTCCACGAGGAATTGGGCATGAGGTTGCATTTCAACACTGCATATCATCCGCAGACTGACGGCCAGAGTGAGAGGACTATACATACCCTTGAGGACATGTTGCAGACATGTCTTATTGCTTTTGGTGGGAGTTAGGATTTATACCTACCTCTTGCAAAGTTCTCCTACAACAACAGTTATCACTCCAACATTGGTGCCCTGCCATTTAAGCTCTTGTATGGTCGGAGATGTCGTACCCCGATTTGTTGGGGAGAGGTTGGTAATACGGTCATGGGAAGGACCGAAGTAGTGCTTCAGACCCTGAAGCTTATTCAGCAGATCACACAGAGACTGTAGACTGCTCAAAGTCGGCAGAAGAGCTATGCCGACCGGTACCGATCAGAGTTGGAGTTTCAGGTCGGCGATATGGTGCTCCCAAATGTCTCGCCCTGGAAGAGTGTGATACACTTCAGGAAGAGGGGGGAAATTGGGTCCCCGGATTATTAGACCTTTTCGGGTGATTGTCAGGGTTGGCAAGGTAGCTTACAGGTTGGATCTTCCGAGCGAGCTTAGTCAGATCCACAACACTTTCCATGTATCTCAGTTGCGGAAGTGTGTGTTGGACAACGAGGTAGTGGTTCTTTTAGATGATATTCAAGTAAATGAGCGTCTGAAGTATGTTGAGAGACTAGTGGCTATTCTGGAAAGGAAGATGAAGGTCATGCGCAACAAGGAGATCCCTTTGGTAAAGGTATAGTGGCAACATCGGAGAGGCTCTGAGAGAACCTGAGAGTCGGAGGCTGAGATGTGGGAGCATTATCCTGAGTTATTCGTCGTAGCCGACTTCGAGGACGAAGTCTAGACCAAGTGGGGGAGAGTTGTAAAATCCCAATGATAAGGTACTTCTAATTTTAATCCTATAATTGAATCATATTGCATTTTAGCCCCTAAGTAAAAGAAAGTGTGCATTGAAGGACCAAGTGGAATTTTCGTAATTTGGGAGGTTGGAGAGTACGCTATGCGTACGTGTGTACACTTAGCGTACTAGGGCACGCCCTAGTACGCAGGGCGTACGTTCAAGGCATGCAAACCCTAATTTTTAGGGTTTGGATCATATTTAAACCCCATTATAGCCTCATTTCCCCTCACCTCATCAACCTCCACCCTCTTGAGATGTTTTTGCAACCCTAGTCCATCTTGTGAAGAAATTCTAAGCTTGAGTGTGTGTTTTGTGATTTTGAAGAAAAAGGAAGGAAGAAGAAACCACCTTGGAGGAGTGAAGCTGGGAAATTCTAAAACTTAGATAAAAATAAACATTCACCTACTTTTAATGCTAACACTATATTTGTTAAAGCAGTGAACTTGAATATATATATATATATATATATATATATATATATATATATACACACACACACACACAATTGTTTGTGTTGTATTAGGGGTGCTTGTGATAATCTCAAGGGTTCAGCAATTTTGAAGTGGGAAAGAGCATCTTCGTAACAAAGGTGATTCAATCCTTGTGGAAATATAAGTACTTTGTTAGGGAATTCCATATGTTAGAAGGATTGGAATGAACCAAGAATGTTGTAGGATGCATGTACCACAAATTTGATTGATATGTTTGCCCAGATTGATGTTTCATTTCTTTGATTAAATTTTTTGATCGTATTACTTGCTATATTTTCGTTTGGGCAATTTGAGGTGTGAGGTGTGATACGTTCACGTTAGAAAGAGGATTGTGTTGTTGGTGAATGTTGAATGCATTTTGTGGTTTCTGAAAATTATTTTTCTATGATGATTACGACAAAGCATGCTAGTAATATGATATGCCATAATGATGAAATTGTGAAATGTATATGATATTGTATGATAATGTAGAATGCTTTAACTTGTATTGACTGGTTTGCATGTTTTCATAATGAGAAACTTGTGAAGTAATATATTCTTAATGATAATAATCATTGTGCATGATTACTTAGGGAGGTTTAATGTGTAACCCTTGTATGATGAATTAATAACACATTAATTAAAAAAGAGAATACACTTAGTAAGGCAAGGGTAGCAACCTAGACATCGGTTTGTTCCCTATATGGATTGTCTGATGGCCTAGTAGTTGGAAAACCCCTTTAGGATAAAAGCTCAGTCTAACACTATCTTCGAGTGGTTTTTCTAGATAGCCACTCAAGGCATGGTCCAGATTTGTTGGGACTGGAGTGATGTTGATGATTGATGGAACGTCGGTGCAAACATCATGTAGGATTTGGGAGGTGTGGTCTGATGAAATTTACACAGTTTGTATCGATCCTTAACGACAACGCATATACTAGTATATGCAATGTCGGAATAGCGAACGCCACAGCAACAAGGGGCAATGTTACGTATGAGAGTCGCGCCTCACTTAGTGGTTTGGGTCAAGCCGGTTACCTTAGAAGCGAACGGGATACTTACCTTGGGATTACTGATGAATATATATATATATATATATATATATATATATATATATATACACACACACACACACACACACACACACACGTAATTAGGAAGTATTATGATATTAATCACAAATGTGAGTAGAGGAGAGTAATTATTAATGATGAAAATGAAGATTAATATTGTCTTATAATATTATTGCAATGAATGAAGTAATAACTAGTTACAAAGATGTATAATGAAGTGTAACTAAATGTAATGACCTTGTGTGAATTCTTGTTTATATTATGTTTAGTATGACCCGTTTGGGATATGTACGTTCCATAAGATCGTACTCATGATTGACTCACTTATCGTATGCTCATACTTGTTTCTTTTATTGTTGCTCATGTCTTGCATTGGCACAGGTAGCATGATTTGATCGCTTAGTGTGGATGGGGACTGTTGGGTAGTTATATTTAGTATTACTTTAGTAATGATACCACTTTGGACATGCCGTTGATTTTTCATTTACTTTTGGTTTTGATAACTTGTTTTGGGTTGGTTTTATGAACTTTAATTTTGATGAAGGTTGTTTTTGGTAATAAAGTAACATTAGTGATGTTTTCATAATATTTCAAATAAGACTTCTTCTAACGTATTCTGGTTAAAAAGTGTTTCAAATAAAAAGAAATTTTGGGTGAAAAATCACGGTGTTACACAAACCCTGACAACCGATAGACAACAAACTAGAAGAACTTGTTCATAACTACAAGTGCATCCATGGAGAGAGTCACTCCAACATTCTTACACAATGATGAAATTTTAAAATAAAACACCATTAACATCAAATAAAACCATTTTAAAATTTAAACTTTGTAGTAGGACCAACACGACCCATCTTTAACTTGAAGATCAAAACCCAACAAAAAGGATCATGGAAACATAAAAATGGGTGAAGAGATCATGAGTAGTGACATAATCAGGCTCTGTGACTAGAGCAACCTGACTAGAGTCTTGACAACTGTTTCAAAAAACATAAATGGAATAAGATATAAAAATTATTTACATGCTTCATGAGATATAAAAGGATCTTGGCCAAGGAATTTGTTGTGGAAAATTCAGGAGATGGAGATTGGAATGAAAACTAATAGAAACAAGATTATGGCATTGCATGTGTAGACGCCAATTTTGTTATTTTGTCTTGCTCCAAAAGCTAGCACACAAAGGGTCTCCAACCCTTCAACAAGTCTTGATTATTATGTTATAATAAGGGAAAATTTCACAAAAGATACTAAGTTTTTAAAGAAGTTCGATTTTTACATTGTGTTTCTTTTTCAATGAAGTCACTACATTTTATTTTATTTTTCAATTTTGACACCTAAAAAGTGATTCACCAAAAAAATACCAGGTCATCAAAAACTGGCACATCACTATGCCATGTCAGTCGTCAACTTGATTGACAAGAAAAATGTAACATCCCGATGTTGAGGTAATTCCAAATTTTAACCCTAAGTATGAAGATTATTGCATTTTAAACCTTGCGTATGAGAAATGTTGCAAAAATGGCCCATAGTGGAATTTTTGTAAATAATGGGCGTGTGGCACATACGTTGGGCATACGTGGCAAGATCCCAAACCCTCATTTTTAGGGTTTGGACCCTATTTACACATCTTTATGGCCTCCAAGTCTCTTCTCTCATCAGCCTCCATCACTTCACTCGACCTTAGCAAACCCTTGTCCCTAATTTGAGCATTCTTGACCTTTGATGTGTATTTTGGTGACCTTGGAGGAGAAGGAAAGAAGTAGAATCAGCTTGGAACCTTGAAGAAGCTTTAGATCTGGAATCCGCATCTACCTAGAAACCTCTAGGAGGTATAAAGTTCTGAACTTGGCTTGCATTTCTTTAGATTTTGTTAGCACTTGATTCTTGAAGCATGTAGGTCCCAAGTCTTGACCTTTTTGAGTAGGGCATACCCCAACCCGTATAAGCTGTCCTTTCAGATGTTTTGAGATGTATAGAAGCATAAGATGTCCTAACATATTAAGAAGTTAGGGTTTTTTGTTATCAAGCACTTCTAGCCATGCAAAGTCATAAAGTTGGAAACTTTATGACTTATAATGATATTTTGGGCTTAGATCTGAACTTGGACATAAGGACTTGATGTATGGGTCGAAGGCACCAAGGCCGACCCATTAGATTGATATCTTGTTATATACTGATTGATGGCATGATGAATATGTGGTAAACTTACATGATTATATGATAACTGTTGATATGTGTTAGACTGGTAGATCTGTAGGACTACCTGTGACAACAAGCTATTTTGGGTCAACAAAAGTCAAACAAGTCAACAAGAGTCAAAAAAAGTCAAATAGTTAAGACAAAACACTTTTACACCTTGTTTTTAGGGTTCTCGGGTTAGGACCAAAAAACCTTGAGATTTCAGTCATGCTGGACCGAAATCATACTAGACCAAAATCACATACTAGACCAAAACTCACATGCGAGACCGAAATCATACTTGGACCGAAATCACATGTGATTTCGGTAGCTTAAAGAGGGTTCTCGGTTGGAGCTTGGGCTGAAATCATGGAGATTTCGGTGGTTGCTTGATCATGATTGGTGTATCCTTTCCCATAGAGATAAAATACACAAACCAATGCAAACATCACATCACCCTCACCCCCCTCATATATATAGTAGGCCGAAAACACTTCCCCATTTCTCATTTACGTCGTCAAAACTCTTTCACTTTTCTCTCAAGAATAGTTCATAGACCTTCAAATCTTCATACATCTTCCCAAGAACATCATCAAACATTCCAAGAAACGTCTTCAAAATTTCCAGGAAGAACCATTTCTTCAAGAATTATTTTATAAGATCATTGTAAGTTCCTAAATTATCTAGTGTTTTTACAAACACTTTAATGCTAGTTCGACTAATTTACACACATTTATGTGTTACATACTCATAGGATACGAACACCTGCAAGTGTTCTAACTTGAAGATCATCACCTTCACCTTGTTATCCAGTCACGAACACAACTCGAGGTGAGGTCATACCCCTACATTTTCTGAGATTTGCTATGTTTTAGGGGGGGGGATACAAGTAAAACACAAGAAAACTTGTGTTAAAAATACGAAATGGTTAAATACATTTTCCTACCGTTTATACAAAAGTGTTAAATTCATAAATAGTTTTACGTCAAAACTCGTGAACTTTTCATACAACGTTTTGCTAAAAACAGAAAGCCACGAAAAACGATCACAAATACACTAGTTTATTCTTACAATATATATATATATATATATATATATATATATATATATATATATATATATATATATATATATATATATAATGATACATACAAATGATTCATCATTTCAGTGTAACAAATTTTATAAACTATAATAGGTATAGTTTATGGGGAATTCACACTGTTTTACCCTTTCGGGACAAAGAAATAATTATTTAGAAGTATAATTACTTTTTTACGCTATGTAGCCACTATGGAAGGATAATACATTCATTTACAAGAAAAAGAGTTTTCATTACACTATATGTAAACCGCTTAATCCAATTTTGTGAGACATCCTTCACCGTACTTGCTAGAGTACATACTAAAGTTCCTGAATTATAGCCAGAGTCTCGGTAAGAGAACGTGACACTTGTGTATAGATCTATACGGGAATGACAATCTCGCACCTAAACTGTTAGCTACAGTTAGACCGACAGGTCTGGGGTGACAAATGTCGTAACATTCCGACGCCTGAAGAACGTCGTGGCAGGCCAACTAGTCGCTAGCATGGTTATAATAACTCACATGGGGTATTAACTAATACATTTGGTTTACGGGGCTAACTTAAATTCAAACAGTTTTATTTAACAATAAAACTACATTACACTATTTTACGGTACAACTGATAGTTCCAGAAACATACATTCAAAGGGTTTAACACAGAGACAACTACAGTACATTCTTTTCCAGTACAGTACAACTTACATTTTTGGAAACATACATTCTAATGGTTTTATAAATATTAAAAGTACATCATACTACTTCCGAGTACAACAATACTTATACATTTTCGGTCTTAGGGTTTCTAAGACTACAATTCTCTTTAAAAGAAAATAGTGAATTTTCTGGAAGCACACTCTATCATTTTCAAGGAAATGACAGATTTTTCTCATACAAAATGCTTATGAACTCACCAACTTAATTGTTGACACTTTTCCAAAAATATTTGTATTCTCAGGAAATTAGTAAACAGGTACCCATAAGGATTTGATTTTGAAGATGGGGCGCAGCAGCTTCCCATCACATATTTTTGTCATATGTGTTTGGAAATCAAACAAATAACGATTCGAATACAATGTAAAAACTTATAAATTATCAATATGATGGTTGTAATGCTTTGATCTCTATTATTCAATTGTTATGATACTGTACATGAAGTCATCCACCCCCATACGTTTTCGTCGTTCTCGGTTTGGGGGTGTGACAGATTGGTATCAGAGCATTGTTTGTAGTGAACCAAGTATATTAAACCACGTAGGATATACAACTATAAATATAATGGGGCTAAAACACTCTGACTAAGAAATATACTTTTAAAAATATAATAATATTTTTATAAAAGTATACGTACATGCATACATACTAGAACAATGTCATAATAAGAACAACACAAAAGTAAAGAGATAAGTTGAACATTGCGATTAAGCCTAGATAGTTATGTAATCATATCTGGGGTAAATATAGCCTGATCAATTATATTTATGTGAGATATGACAAACATGTGTTTGGGATTGGTCGTGGTGAACAACGAGTCTAAAACTTACCAACACCCCATACAAGGAAACTCTAGAACCGAACATAAAGTTTAAAATACTATAGGAGTATTTTATGATACTATAGAACCATACAACTAGACTCTTCATGTGTCTTTATACCGCTATTCTTGCACAGTCGGCATAACCAAACATATAGTTAAGACACTATGTTTCGATAATACTCGATTCATGGCCATTATAAAAAACTTATCATCATTCCACTTTTAAACGTTATGGCAGAAGTATGCAAACACGCAAATCTATCAGGCGTGTCAACAACACACCACCAACTCCACCACCGCCACCACCTCCACAGATGGACACTGTCGTTTTCCAAGTTGCTGTAACAGCCGCTGTGGTAGCCACCATGGCACAAATCAGCACAAATGGTACCAGTGGGACGGGAGGCGGTACCAATAATACTAACCAAGGAGATAGCCAGGGACACCCAAGGGAATGCTCCTAAAAAGACTTCACAAATGGAAAACCCAAATCCTTCAATGGAAGCGGAGGTGTCATTGCTCTGACACGATGGTTCGAAAAGACAGAATTAGTGTTCGAGATCTGTGCATGCCCAGAGGGAAGCAAAGTCAAATTTGCGGCATGCACTCTCGCTGACAAGGCCCTTTCCTTGTGGAATGGCCATGTCAAATCACTAACCCTCCCGGTAGCTAACTCGATGAGCTGGGAGGACTTGAAGATCATGATGATGGAGGAATAGTGCCCGAAGGGCGAAGTAAAAAAGCTGGAACATGATCTTTGGAACCTCACCATGATAGGCTCTGACATCGTAGCCTATACTGCCAGATTTAGCGATCTAGCAGTACTATGCCCTGGGATGGTCACCCCGGAATATAAAAAGGTGGAGCGATACATCTGGGGACTATCCTCTCAATATCAAGGAAATGTGATAGCTGCAAACCTGTCCACCTTTGACAGCGCCAAAAGCTTGGCAGAAACACTTGTGGATTATGGAGTCCACCAGGGCTTTATGATGACCATTCCCGAACAAACCAAAGGGAGTGACAATAAGAGAAAGTTCTAGAGTAAGAAAAAGGGCCAGCCAACGCAAGAGCCCGCAAAGAAACAACTAACTATGGAAGTCCACGCTGATACTGTTCCTGCCGCTCCAGCACTCCCCAAACAATATGTTGGAACTCTCCAAAAATGCAACAAGTGATTTCATCACCATGGAGCCTGCCGAGAGATGCAATGCAATAATTGCAACAATAAGGGGCACACCGCCCGTTTCCGTAAGGCACCGGTACACCAAACCACCCAAGCCGCTAATGCCGGAGTGAGCCAAGCTTGCTACAGATGTGGTGAAATGGGGCATTTCAAGAGGAAGTTCCCAAAAGCGAGGAATGACAGAGGCGTGGAAAGGGTTTTAACAATAGGGCATGAGGAGGCCATGAATGATCCTACCGTGGTTACCGGTACGTTCCTCCTCAATAATTCATATGCATGCATACTTTTCGATAGTGGTGCGGAGAAAAGTTTCGTGAGACACAAGTTTAAACACTTACTTAAACAAAACCCCCAATCACTAAATGACACATTCACCGTAGAAATGGCAAATGCAAAAGCAGAGAGCACTAACGATATATACATAGGATGTACCCTCACTCTAAACAACTATTCTTTCCAAATCGACCTAATGTCGGTCACAATAAAAAGTTTTGACGTTATCATTGGCATGGATTAGTTAAGTCCTCACCATGTCGATATCCTATGTTACGAAAAGGTCGTTCGCCTTAACCTGCCAAGTAGCGAAACCCTCGTCATTTATGGCGACAAAGCTGGCACAAACCTTCGAATCATCTCTTGCATCAAGGCTCAAAAGTATCTACGCAAAGAATAATACGCCTTCTTAGCCCACGTGGTGGATGAGAAACAAGAAGTGAAAGACATCAAGGATATTCCCAAAGTCTATAACTTCCCCGAGATATTTCCTGAAGACCTCCCAAGAGTACCACCCAAACGCCAATTCGAGTTCAAAATCGACTTGATTCCCGGAACCACCCCCATAGCCAAATCTCCATATTGTTTAGCACTGGCAGAAATGCAGGAATGGTCCAGTCAACTAAACAAACTGTTAAGCAAAGGATTCATCAGACCAAGCTTCTCACCTTAGGGAGCACCGGTCCTGTTCGTGCAGAAGAAGGATGGATCGTTCCGCATGTGCATAGATTACCGGGAACTAAATAAACTCACCATCAAAAACCGATATCCTTTACCTCAAATCAACGACCTCTTCGACCAACTACAAGGATCAAGTTACTTCTCAAAGATCGATCTAAGATCCAAGTACCATCAGCTGTGAGTCCTGGAGGAAGTGTTCCCAAGACCGCATTTAGAATTCGCTACGGTCACTACGAATTCGTAGTAATGCCCTTCGGATTAACAAATGCACCCACGATGTTCATGGACCTGATGAACCATGTATGCCGACCTTACTTAGACAAATTCGTGATAGTATTCATCGATGCCATACTAGTCTACTCACGAAGTAAGGAAGAACACAGTCAACACCTACGACAAGTCTTGGAAACATTAAGGGCAGAGAAGTTGTATGCGAAGTTCTCGAAATGCGAATTCTGGATTCGAAAGGTGGATTTCCTAGGTCAAGTGGTCAGCGAGGAAGGGATACACGTGGATCCCTCCAAAATCAAGGCAATCGAAAATTGGGCAACAACAAGAACCCCAACTGAAATTCGTCAATTTTTAGGTCTCTCTGGCTACTACAGAAAGTTCATACAAAACTTCTCCAAGATCGCAAAGCCACTCACCACCTTGACTTAGAAGGGTGTAACATTTAACTGGGAGGAGAAATAAGAAACTGCGTTCCAAACACTAAAGCAAGCCCTATGCATCGCCCCGATCTTGTCCCTTCCAGAAGGGATGGAAGATTTTGTGGTTTACTGCGATGCATCCAAGCAAGGGCTTGGCTGTGTACTCATGCAACGAGGAAAGGGCATTTCGTACGCCTCGAGACAACTTAAGAATCACGAGGTCAACTACACCACACATGACCTCGAACTGGGAGCAGTAGTATTTGCTCTGAAGATCTGGAGACACTACCTTTATGGTATGAAGTGCACAATCTTCACGGACAATAAGATTTTCCAGCACATCTTCGACCAAAAGGAACTTAACATGAGGCAACGATGATGGGTAGAACTACTAAATGACTATGAATGCGAGATTCGATATCATCCAGCCAAGGCAATGTAGTAGCAGATGCCCTCAGTCGAAAAGAATACTCGGCCCGCTGAGTAAAATCATTAACCATGACCATCCATTCACACCTGTCCACGCAGATCAAAGAGGCTCAACTGGAAGCCTTGAAACCTGAGAATGTCACAAGTGAATCCTTGAGAGAAATGGATAAAAATATGGAAGTCAAGGGTGACGGAGCTCGTTACCTCATGGATCGAATCTGGACACCAAAGTTTAGTGGGTACAGAGATGTTGTCATGAACAAGGTTCACAAGACCAAGTACTCCATTCATCCCGGTTCAAACAAGATGTACCTGGACCTCAAGAAACTTTATTAGTGGCCAAACATGAAGGCAGAAATCGCTACCTATGTGCGCAAGCGCCTGACTTGCGCCAAGGTCAAGGTAGAATATCAAAAGCCATCGGGTTTACTACAACAACCAGATATACCCGAGTGGAATTGAGAGCGGATAACCATGGATTTAATAACCATGTTGCCCAAGGAAACGGGTGGTCTTGACACCATTTGGGTGATTGTTGACAGGTTAACCAAATTCGCGCACTTCCTACCAATAAAAAAGACCGAAAAGATAGAGAAGCTAACCATGACGTACATTAAAGAGATCGTATGATTACATGGTGTGCCAATATCCATTATCTTTGACAGAGATAGTAGATTTACCTCAAGGTTTTAGCAATCACTACAAAAGTCCTTGGGAACCAAACTCGACATGAGTACAGCGTACCATCCCCAAACGGACGGGCAAAGCGAGAGACCCATTCAGAATTTGGAAGACATGTTGAGAGATTCTGTGATAGACTTTGGTAAAGCTTGGGATACCCATTTACCACTCATCGATTTCTCATACAATAATAGCTATCACACTAGCATCAAAGTCGCGCCATTTGAAGCTCAATATGGGTGCAAGTGCGGATCACCGTTGTGCTGGGCTGAAGTGGGTGAGACGCATCTAGCAAGGGGGAAAGTTCCTAATAGCACTCTCACCGGCCCTGAGATCATTAGGGAGACAACAGAGAAGATCGTCCAAAATTTGGGAACGAATGAAAGCATCTAGGGACCGACAAAAGAGTTATGCGGATAAACGACCAAAGCCCTTGGATTTCCAGGTTGGTGACTGCGTTCTGTTAAAGGTCTCACCCTGGAAGGGAATGATACGTTTTGGAAAACATGGAAAACTAAATCTAAGGTATATCGGGTCATTCGAGATCCTTTCCAGGATTGTCCACGTGTCTTACAAACTTCAACTACTGCAGGAACTCAGTAACGTACACCCCACCTTCCACGTGTCCAATCTGAAGAAGTGTCTGTCTGACGAAACTCTTATAATCCCACTCCATGAACTCGAGGTAAACGAGAGTCTACACTTCGTAGAGGAACCTGTGGAAATCATGGACAGGGAGATCAAAAGGACGAAACAAAGCCGCATACCCATAGTGAAGGTCCGTTGGAACGCCAAGCGAGGGCCTGAATTCACCTGGGAACGAGAAGACCAAATGAAACAAAAGTACCCACATCTTTTCTCATTTACGTCGTCAAAACTCTTTCACTTTTCTCTCAAGAATAGTTCATACACCTTCAAATCTTCATACATCTTCCCAAGAGCATCATCAAACATTCCCAGAAACGTCTTCAAAATTTCCAGGAAGAATCATTTCTTCAAGAATTATTTTAGAAGATCATTGTAAGTTCCTAAATTATCTAGTGTTTTTACAAACACTTTAATGATAGTTCAACTAATTTACACACATTTATTGATAAAAACTCATAGGCTAATAACACCTGCAAGTGTTTTAACTTGAAGATCATCACCTTCACCTCGTTATCCAGTCACGAATACAACTCGAGGTGAGCTCATACCCCTACATTTTCCGAGATTTTTTATGTTTTAGAGGGGGATAAAAGTAAAACACAAGAAAACTTGTGTTAAAAATAAGAAATGGTTAAATACGTTTTCCTACCGTTTATACAAAAGTGCTAAATTCATAAATAGTTTTACGTCAAAACTCGTGAACTTTTTCATACAAAGTTTTGCTAAAAACACAAAGCCATGAAAAATGATCACAAATACGCTAGTTTATATATATATATATATATATATATATATATATATATATATATATATATATATATATATATATATATATATATAACGGTAAATACAAAGGATTCATCATTTCAACGAAACAAATTTTATAAACTATAATAGGTATAGTTTATGGGGCATTCCCACTATTTTACCCTTTCAGCACAAAGAAATAATTATTTACAAGTATAATTATTTTTTTACGCTATGTAACCACTATGGAAGGATAATACATTCATTTACAAGAAAAAGAGTTTTCATTACACTATACGTAAACCGGTTAATACCATTTTGTGAGACATCCTTCACCGTACTTGCTAGAGTACATACTAAAGTTCCTGAATTATAACCAGAGTCTCGGTAAGAGAGAGTGACACTTGTGTATAGATCTATATGGGACTGAAAATCCCGCACCTAAACTGTTAGCTACAGTTACACCGGCAGGTCTGGGGTGACAAATGTCATAACATTCCAACGTCTGAAGAACATTGGAGCAGGCCAACTAGTCGCTAGCATGGTTATAATAACTCACATGGGGTATTAAATAATACATTTGGTTTACGGGGCTAACTTACATTCGACCAGTTTTATTTAATAATAAAACTACATTACACTATTTTATGGTACAACTGGTAGTTCCAGAAACATACATTTAAAGGGTTTTAAACAGATACAACTACAGTACATTATTTTCCAGTACAACACAACTTACATTTTTGGAAACATACATTCTAATGGTTTTATAAGTATTAAAACTACATTATACTACTTCTGAGTACAACAATACTTATACATTTTCGGTCTTAGGGTTTCTAAGACTACAATTCACTTTAAAAGAAAATATTGGATTTTCTGGAAGCACACTCTATCATTTTCAAGGAACAATGACAGATTTTTCTCATACAAAATGCTTATGAACTCACCAACTTAATTGTTGACACTTTTCCAAAACTACTTGTATTCTCAGGAAATCAGTAAACAGGTACCCATAAGGATTTGATTTTGAAGATGGGGCGTAGCAGCTTCCCGTCACATATTTTTGCCATATGTATTTGGAAATCAAACAAATAACGATTCGAATACAATGTAAGAACTTATAAATTATCAATATGATGGTTGTAATGCTTTGATCTCTATTTATTCATCTATTATGATATTGTACATGAAGTCATCCACCCCCAGATGTTTCCGCCGTTCTCGGTTTGGGGGTGTGACACTACCTGCGATTACTGGTTGTGTGATTATTTGTCTGCTGTATATGTTCGTTATCTGTTATATGTTGACATGTTATGTTGGAGTTGAGGCTTTACGGTTTTGTGCATGAGCCAATAGACCGGGGGCATTCCATTCTGATGATTGAGTGGACCCGAGGGTATTCAAGTCCGATGACTGATTGGACTAATTGTATATTGGCATTCCAGTTCAATGACTGATTGGACCAGGGGTATTCCAGTCTGATGACTGATTGGACCCAGCATGCAATGTTTTATATATATATATATATATATATATATATATATATATATATATATATATATATATATATATATATATATATATATATATATGTGTGTGTGTGTGTGTGTGTCATGTTATGTGGTGGTACTTTGGGGGAACTCACTAAGCTTTGGCTTACACTTTCAGTTTATTGATTTAGGTACTTCAGATGATCGCAGTAAAGCGAAAGCGTGATCGCGCACATCTTCCTGTTTTTATGATATTGGGTCTTGGGAAAACTCTAATTATGATTATATTCTTGAAAATTTGATTTTGGAAATACTTTATGGTTAAAATGGGTTTTTTTGAAAATTTTTAATTTCCATGATTTTTGGGATGTTACAAGTTGCTATGTAAGCCTTGGTTTGAAAAAATTAGATGAACATTCGTGTGAATCCAGGCTCAAACTAGGGTACTGTAAAAGTTTTATATATGGTTTTCAAAATTGTTTTGAAAAATAACCAAGGAAGGATGCGATGTATACAATCAGTCGGAGCAAGAAAGTATACCCCAAGTTAACCCACTATTATTTGATATGATGTTTATGATAGAACAACATGTTAGTGATAGGTTAGAGATCTTCAAGAATTGCATGATAGAGTTGTCTGATATATGATGCCTGATTGTCTAGGGTGACTTCTGGTATGAAATTGACATAATTACTATAGTTGACTAGTGTATGCATCATAGTTGTACATAACTAAGATTTTATATCCTGAGAATGTTTGGTTTAGCCTTATTTCCTGTTCCTTTTTTGGTTGTGGGTTAAGGTTAGAATCAAGTATTCAACTGTCTATAGGATCCAGCGTTATGTATGATTAGCATACGCTAGTGCTGCAGGGTTGGTGGAAGTTTCATGGATGAGTATATGTGTGAGCAGCCGGCTAGATGAGGATTGTTTAGCCACTCTCGAGAGATGGAGGATAGGATGTATGCATATCATAGATGTTGTATTTGTGTTGGGCGGTTGTGATAATCCTTGAGACAAATACAGGTAGGTATGGGCCCGTACTACTGAAATCACAAGACCCGTACGCGTAGCAAGAAAGTCACAAACCCCAAGGGCTTAGTCTCATATCATGATTGTAGCTATGTGTATTGTGGCATTTCTGATATATTCTGGTTTATTTTCAGTATGATGCTTACAAGAGGATTTGGTTTAGGGTTTGGAGCGAGTGGTTAGGATAGGCCAGGATTGTCTGATGATCAGATTCGGGAGATCATCGCCACTAAGGTAGTTGCTGATGTCTGGAGGTCTATGTCAGAGATGTTTAGGTATTTTAAGACCTCCATGATTGATATGTTTGACGATCGCTGTGTTGCCCTTACTGAGGCTGCTACTACTGCAACTATCGCAGTTGTTGCTGCTGTGGGGATTCGAGGGGAGAGAGCTTTCTAGTAGCAGGACTTCGACAATATTAAGCCCCCAGAGTTTGATGGGGTTAGGGACCTGATCGTAGTGATGATGTGGCTATCTGATGTGGAGGGTTGTTTCTTCACATGTTCTTGCCCTGCTAACCAGAAGGTTAAGTACGCCCTGAACCTTCTAAGGTTTGGGGGGGAAGGATTGGTGGATATTTGTTAAATGGTGATTACACTCCTGAGCAGATAGCTGTTGTTACTTGGGAGCAGTTCTCAGAGATGTTCCGTGCGAGATACGTTCCCTTGGTGGAGATGGAAAGGTTGGCTCGGGAGTACTTGGATTTGAGACATACTACGGAGACGGTGACGGAGATCACCAATATGTTTATAGAGAGGGCTCTTTTATGCCTTGTGTTTGCTGCTTCGGAGCAGGCTCAGATGACCCGATACTTGAGCATGCTCAAGACCGATATTCAGCAGTTTGTGTCCACCCAACATTATGCTAACCTCTCGGAGCTCTAGGATGCCACAAGGAGGTGGTATATTGAGATGGAGATTCAGACGAAGTATTTGAGGTAGGCTCCTGTTCAGTCACATCCTGCAGTGAAACGGTGCAATCATGCTGATTTAATACATAGGGGACAGAGGCTCGCACTTGTGGAAAGTGCAGAAAGGTTCATGAGGGTGCTTGTTGCTCATCATGTGGGTGCCACAAAATGTGGAAGGGAGGGCCACATTGCGAGGGATTGTCTTCAGCAGGTCCCGCTGCCGAGCACCAAGATTTGTTACCACAATGAGCAGGTGGGTCATATGAGGGCCAACTGTCCAGTGCTCCTGGCTAGACCGGTACAGGCCCTAGCACCATTTACACTGAGGATCACCGATGGACGTCATGGTAGGGCGTAGCCCCTAAGGGCTCGGGGTTGTTCTTTCCAGCTCACAACAGAGGAGGCAAGGGCGGCATTGGATGTCGTTACTGGTATGTTTGTATTTATCATTTTGTTAGTTATTTTATGGTATGCTTATGTTTATGATTCTGCTAGGTACCTTCTTAGTTAATTCCTTGCCTGCTCTTGTGTTATTCGACTCGAGTGTGAGTTGGTCCTTTGTATCTCAGTCTTTTAGTATGGGTTTTGATATGAATCTTGGAGAGTTGGAGTATCCGTAATGAGTTTCTATCTCTAACGAACACGGGATTTCTGCATCGAGTGTTTTTCAGGATTGTGTTTTGGAGATTTTTAAGGTGCCTTACCCAATTGATTTAATCCCTATTCTCATGGGAGATGTATGTGTGATTGTAGGGATGGACTGGTTGAGTAGATTCGGGGCTATGACCGATTATGAGGGTCAGCGGATGGTAGTTCGAACTCCAAGTGGGGGAGAATTAGTCATTTTTGGAGAGGGTACCATGATTGGGTCAGCCTTTAGTTACGCTTCCAGGGCTCGACAGTATATTCAACATGGTTGTATGGGCTATCTTGCATATGTGGTAGATACCCGAGCTAGGAAGTAGGTTTCAGTTTCATATGTGTCTATTGTTAGAGAGTTTGTAGATGTGTTCCCGGTGGAGTTACCCGGTGTGCCTCCGGAGAGGCAAGTTGAGTTCAGGATTGATTTGGTTCTGGGTGCGGATCCAATTGCTAAGGAACCGTACCGATTGGCACCACTGGAGATGCCGGAGTTGTGCTCTCAGCTTCAGGAGCTGTTGGACAAGCAGTTTATTAGATCGAGTAGTTCTCCGTGGGGAGCACCGATCTTGTTCGTCAAGAAGAAGGATGTTTCGCACAGTATGTGCATTGATTACCGGGAGATGAATAAGTTGACAGTGAAGAACCGTTACCCACTTTGGTGAATTGATAACCTCTTTGATCAGTTACAGGGTGCATCTTGGTTCTCCAAGATTGATTTGAGGTCGGGGTACCATTAGATGAGGGTTAGAAAGGAGGACGTGGAGAAGACCGCGTTTCGGAATCGTTATGGTCATTAAGAGTTCGTGGTGAAGCCATTTGGGCTCACCAATGTGCCTACGGTATTTATGGATTTGATGAATCGGGTATGCAGGCCAATGCTCGATCGATCAGTTTTTGTGTTCATTGATGCTATCTTGGTGTATTCCAAGACCAGGGAGCAGCATGAGGAGCACTTTCGAGAGCTTCTAGGAGTTTTAAGGCGAGAACAGTTGTATGCCAAGTTCTCAAAGTGTGATTTTTGGTTACGAGAGGTCCATTTCTTGGGACATCTCGTTAACCAAAATGAGATTTTGGTCGATCCGGCCAAGAATTGAGGTCGTGATGCAGTGGGAGGTCTCAAGGTCTCCCTCGGAGATCAGGAGTTTCTTTGGATTGGCAGGCTATTAACGGAAATTTATTCAGGACTTCTCCAAGATTGTAGTACCCCTCACTCATCTGGCGAGGAAGGGCGTGGATTTCCGATAGGGGCCTGATCAGCAGGATGCGTTCGAGAAACTAAGACAGAAGTTGTGTGAGGCCCCAGTGTCGATCCTCCATGCGGGTGTTGAGGATTATGTGGTATTTTGCGATGCATCCATCATCAGCCTATGAGTCGTTCTTATGCAACGAGGGAGGGTTATTGCTTATGCTTCTCGGCAGTTGAAGCCGCACGAGGTTCGCTATCCGACTCATGACTTGGAGTTGGGAGCAGTAGTGTTCGCTCTCAAAATTTGGCGGTATTACTTATATGGGGTCTGTTGTACCATTTACATGGATCAAAAGAGTTTGAGATATCTTATGGATCAGCCGAATCTGAATATGAGGCAATGCAGGTGGCTTGATGTAGTTAAGTATTATGACTGCGAGATTCTATATCATCCCGGGAAAGCTAATGTAGTGGCTAATGCTTTGAGCCGCAAGACGAATAGTTCTGCTATTGAAGGCCTTTGTATGAGGATTTCAATTGATCCGCCATTGTTGGTTTTGATTGCGGAGGCTCAGATTGAGGGAGTCAAGAAGGAAAATTAGAAGCAGGAGAGACTCAGGGGTAAGATTGACAGGTTTGCTACTGAAAGGCGTGGATTATTGACCCGGTATGGATAGGTTTGGGTACCAGGCTTCAGTGGGATCAGGCAGACTGTGATGGAAGAGGCACACAAGTCCGGATTTTTGATACACCCTGGAGCCACCAAGATGTATCAGGACTTAAGACTTAGTTACTAATGGTCGTGCATGAAGAAAGAGATAGCCTGGTATGTTGAGAGGTTCTTGACCTATCGGATAGTCAAGGCCTAGCACCAGAGGCCGCATGGCAAGTTGCAGCCACTGGAGGTTCCCATGTAGAAATGGGAACATATTACTATGGACTTCATCACCAAGCTACCTCGGACGGCTAAGTGGAATGATTCGATTTGGGTGATAGTGGACCGGTTGACAAAGAGTGCCTATTTCTTAGCTATCCGTGAGAGCTCGTCGGCCGAGAAATTGGCCGATTTATACGTGCGCGAGATCGTTGCTCGACATGGTAGTCAAGTTTCCATTGTATTTGATCAAGATGTTTAGTTCACGTATCGTTTTTAGCAGAAGTTCCATGAGGAAATGGGTACGAGGTTGCATCTTAGCACTACTTATCATCCACAGACATACAGTTAGAGTGAGCGGATCATTCAGACACTTGAGGACATGTTGAGAGCTTGTGTCATAGATTCTGGTGGGATTTGGTACTCCTACATTCCCTTTGCTAAGTTTTCGTACAACAACAACCATCACTCCAGTATCAGTGCAGCGCCTTTCGAGCTTCTTTATGGGAGGAAGTGTCGTACCCCAATTTTTTTGGGGAGAGGTTGGTCATAGAGTCATGTGAAGGACTGAGGTAGTCCTTTAGACGACAGAGCTCATTCAGTAGATTAGCCAGAGACTTCAGATAACTCAGAGTCGAAAAAAGAGTTATGCCGACAAGCATCGACCTGAGTTGGAATTCCAGGTCGGGGACATGGTCTTCCTGAAGGTATCACGCTGGAAGGGTGTAATACGCTCCAGGAAGAGGCGCAAGTTGGAGCCCCAATATTTTGGGTTATTTTGGGTGGTAGCCAGGTTTGGAAAGGTAGCGTACAGATTGGATTTGATTGATGAACTTAGCCAGATCCACAATACCTTCCATGTTTCTCAGCTTCAGAAGTGTGTGAGAAATATTGTCACCAAAAAATACCATGTCATCAAAAACTATCACATCACTATGCGATGTCAGTTGTCAACTTGATTGACAAGAAAAATGTAACATCCTGATGTTGACGTAGTTCCAAATTTTAACCCTAAGTATGAAGATTATTGCATTTTAGCCATTGTGTATGAGAAATGTTGCAAAATGGTCCATAGTGGCATTTTTGTAAATATTGGGCGTGGGGAACGTATGTTGGGCGTACGTGGCAAGATCCCAAACCCTAATTTTTAGGGTTTAGACCCTATTTAAACATCTTTATGGTCTCCAAGTCTCTTCTCACATCAGCCTCCATCACTTCACTCGACCTTAGCAAACCCTAGTCCCTTGTTTGAGCATTCTTGACCTTTGGTCTGCATTTTGGAGACCTTGAAGGAGAAGGAAAAAAGTATAACCACCTTGGAATATTGAAGA
The DNA here is from genome assembly GCF_052849685.1 of Lactuca virosa. Classification (NCBI taxonomy): domain Eukaryota; kingdom Viridiplantae; phylum Streptophyta; class Magnoliopsida; order Asterales; family Asteraceae; genus Lactuca; species Lactuca virosa. The sequence continues at coordinate 108,369,963 of NC_136429.1, forward strand.
AGCTTTGGATTTGGAATCCTCATCTACCCGGTAACCTCCAGAAGGTATAAAGTTATGAACTTGGATTGTATTTTTTTAGATCTAGTTAGCTCTTGATTCTTGAAGCATTTTGGTCCCAAGTCTTGACCTTTATGAGTATGTTATACCCCAACCCGTATAAGCTGTCCTTTCAGACGTTTCGAGATGTCTAGAAGAATAAAAATATGATCTTGGTTCTTAGTTCTTTCCCATTCATGTGTTAGGATGCCCTAATGGATTAAGAAGTTAGGGTTTGTTGGTATTAAGCACTTCTAGCCATGCAAAGTGATAAAGTTGGAAACTTTATGACTTATAATGATATTTTGCGCTTAGATCTGGACTTGGACGTAAGGACCTGATGTATTAAGCTCTTAATAAGAAGTTGAGGTGCCAGGTATGTACATTGGCATACCAAATGGTATGTTGCGCATACGCGGTCAAATCCCTGAATTCTTGGTCAAGAGGAGTACGCCCCGCGTACAACTGAGTACGCCTGTAACATCCCAAAATCACTACAAGAAAAACGCGAGTTTGCTAGGGAAGGTCGCTATGGAACGTATTTTCGTTGTTAATCTGCAATGGATCGTGCTATGGAATGTCGTTCCATAGCAATGTTGCTACCATATTGTCTACGGATTTTATTTTCGGTAGCGAGAATAGGACTTGCTAGGGAAAATGCTACCGACTCCATATCCGTTGGTATTATGCTACTGATAGTTCTATGGAACAAAAATTCGTAGCAATTTTCCAACGATATTTGTTACGAAATCACTTTCCGTTGTACTGCTGCTATGGAATTCATTATCGTGGTTACTATGCAACGGAGTTTGTGACGGAAACCAATTCCATAGTTGAATTGCTATGGAAGTACCATTCGTAGGTATTTGCTAGGGAATTCTGCTATGGAATATGATTTTGTTTGATTGTTTTGCTATGGAACAATACGCGTAGCTAATTTGTGACGGCATTTTTTGGGATGTTGTATGCTTAATTAATCTTCTTATACTGTGGATGAATTATTATTATGATCAATGGAATTTGTAAGATATGGTTTGAATGAAATGTTTTTGAATTGGTAATATGTGTCATAAACTAATGGCTAAAAAATGTAAAAATGAATTATAAAGTTGATATTGCTGGCAAGCGGACTTGAACTTAAGCTTATGCTATAAAAGGACTTGAACTCAAGTTGTGTATTGTTTCTTGAAAACATAGTATATAATGAATAATTAACAACGAATTCATTACAAACTTATTTTTAAATACATTAACCGGGCATGTTAAAGTATATAATCTATGTAGATTATTTTCCTTAATTACATTAACCGGGCATGTTAAAGTATATAATCTATGTAGATTATTTTCACTTAAAAGCATCGATTGGTGAAGTTCCTCCAACCGTAGTTACTATTTTTTCGATCAAGTGCGACGGCAAAGCAGTAATTTTTGTTCCTTGTTGTCTTGTTTGAATTCTTTCTGATGAACAACTCGCTACCATTATGTTGAACTGCGTCGAGTGTGATTCAAATTATATAACAACAACGATTTTAGGGTTTGTTGATCAACGTGCCAGAATTTTGATTGTTGGGAATGGAATGTAGATGATCAATCGCCGATAAACTGAAACGACGGGATAAGTCTGACTACAAATTATAGCGCCTAAGTATTTAGAGTATGAATTGACATAATTGCCCTTTAATGTACAAAGGCTACTACGTAAATGGTTAGGGTATTTTTGTCAATACCTACGGGCATTTTTGTAAATAAATTGACATTCTAAATTTAAAAAGATGAAGTTAAATAAAATTATTGATTAAATTCAGAGAGACGAATTTAATTAAAATTATTGACATAAGTAGGATTCGAACCTGCGACTTCGGCTAGGAAGAAAGACGCGTTTGCCAGCAAAACTAAATTAACTTCCGTTTCTTCTAATTGAAAAACCATAATATTATGTTCATTAATATTGCAGCCCATATGTCATCCATATAAACCATAAGCCACTACCATGTTGACCAATGACCCATATGTCATCCATGGACACCATAAGCCACTACCATGTTGACCAATCATCCATATGTCATCCATGGACACCATAAGCCACTACCATGTTGACCAATGACCCATATGTCATCCATGGACACCATAAGCCACTATAATGTTGACCAATAATCCATATGTCATCCATGGACACCATAAGCCACTACCATGTTGACCAATGACCCATATGACATCCATTGACACCATAAGCCATTATCATGTTGACCAATGGCCCATATGTCATCCATGGACACCGTAAGCCACTACCATGTTGACCAATGGCCCATATGTCATCCATATACACCATAAGCCACTACCATGTTGACAAATGGCCCATATGTCATCCATGGACACTGTAAGCCACTACCATGTTGATAATTGGCCCATATGTCATCCATATACACCATAAGCCACTACCATGTTGACCAATGACCCATATGTCATCGATGGACACCATAAGCCACTACCATGTTGACCAATCATCTATATGTCATCCATGGACACCATAAGCCACTACCATGTTGACCAATGACCCATATGACATCCATGGACACCATAAGCCACTACCATGTTGACCAATGGCCCATATGCCATTCATGGACACCGTAAGCCACTACCATGTTGACCAATGGCCCATATGTCATCCATATACACCATAAGCCACTGCCATGTTGACCAATGACCCATATGTCATCCATGGACACCATAAGACACTACCATGTTGACCAATGGCCCATACGTCATCCATATACAACATAAGCCACTACCATGTTGACCAATGGCCCATATGTCATCCATGGACACCATAAGCCACTACCATGTTGAACAATGGCCCATATGTCATCCATATACACCATAAGCCACTACCATGTTGACCATTGACCCATATGTCATCCATGGACACCATAAGTCACTACCATGTTAACCAATGACCCATATGTCATCCACGGACACCATAAGCCACTACCATGTTGACCAATGGCCCATATGTCATCCATATACACCATAAGCCACTACCATGTTGAACAATGACCCATATGTCATCCATGGACACCATAAGCCATTACCATGTTGACCAATGGCCCATATGTCATCCATGGACACCGTAAGCCACTACCATGTTGACCAATGGCCCATATGTCATCCATATACACCATAAGCCACTACCATGTTGACCAATGGCCCATATGTCATCCATGGACACCGTAAGCCACTACCATGTTGATAATTGGCCCATATGTCATCCATATACACCATAAGCCACTACCATGTTGACCAATGACCCATATGTCATCCATGGACCATAAGCCACTACCATGTTGACATATCATCCATATGTCATCCATGGACACCATAAGCCACTACCATGTTGACCAATGACCCATATGACATCCATGGACACCATAAGCCACTACCATGTTGACCAATGGCCCATATGCCATCCATGGACACCGTAAGCCACTACCATGTTGACCAATGGCCCATATGTCATCCATATACACCATAAGCCACTACCATGTTGACCAATGACCCATATGTCATCCATGGACACCATAAGACACTACCATGTTGACCAATGGCCCATATGTCATCCATATACAACATAACCCACTACCATGTTGACCAATGGCCCATATGTCATCCATGGACACCATAAGCCACTACCATGTTGAACAATGGCCCATATGTCATCCATATACACCATAAGCCACTACCATGTTGACCAATGACCCATATGTCATCCATGGACACCATAAGTCACTACCATGTTGACCAATGTCCCATATGTCATCCACGGACACTGTAAGCCACTACCATGTTGACCAATGGCCCATATGTCATCCATATACACCATAAGCCACTACCATGTTGACCAATGACCCATATGTCATCCATGGACACCATAAGCCACTACCATGTTGACCAATCATCCATATGTCATCCATGGACACCATAAGCCACTACCATGTTGACCAATGACCCATATGACATCCATGGACACCATAAGCCACTACCATGTTGAAAAATGACCCATATGTCATCCATGGACACCATAAGCCACTACCATGTTGACCAATCATACATATGTCATCCATGGACACCATAAGCCACTACCATGTTAACCAATGGCCCATATGTCATCCATATACACCATAAGCCACTGCCATGTTGACTAATGACCCATATGTCATCCATGGACACCATAAGCCACTACCATGTTGACCAATCATCCATATGTCATCCATGGACACCATAAGCCACTACCATGTTGACCAATCATCCATATGTCATCCATGGACACCATAAGCCACTACCATGTTGACCAATGGCCCATATGTCATCCATATACACCATAAGGCACTACCATGTTGACCAATGACCCATATGTCATCCATGGACACCATAAGCCACTACCATGTTGACCAATCATCCATAGTTCATCCATGGACACCATAAGCCACTACCATGTTGACCAATGACCCATATGTCATCCATGGACACCATTAGCCACTACCATGTTGACTAATAGCCCATATGTCATCCATGGACACAGTAAGCCACTACCATGTTGACCAATGGCCCATATGTCATCCATGGACACCATAAGCCATTACCATGTTGACCAATGGCCCATATGTCATCCATATACACCATAAGCCACTACCATGTTGACCAATGACCGATATGTCATCCATGGGTATACCATGGAGACCATAAGCCACTACCATATATAATGACATGACCCGTACGTCTTTTGTATATAAATTTTGGTTTAAACATAAAAGCATAAAGATGTATTGTTTATTAATGTTTAGTCCTCGTATATAATTTTAAATTAAAATTATACTATGAACACATCGTTAGTCTATGTTCTTTCTTGACGTTATTTATATGTATATACCCTATCTATCAATCTGTAACTACTTTAATCAATTTGAATTACTAAATATTTAGCGGTAATTAGCACAGTTCGAATTTTTTATTAGCCGATGTTCAAAATATTTCACAATTCCTTTCCCTCCAACCTACACACGTTTATGTTGCATATTAGAGTAAGTTTAGTGGTTAGAAATAGGGTTTACATTTTCTGTAATCATCATCTCCGGCGGCTAATTGATCGAAATATTTGTTCATTATACGTTTGTGCACTGACTTTGGCGATATAGGTTGTCACTCATCTAAAATTTATTTTTATTTAATTTACTGTTATCGTGATGATCGATCGTTTTTTGTTCTCTGATCATCTTCATGTATATTATCATCTTAAATTACAAGTAAATTGGTTTTGATTGTATTCAATAGTTTGCATGCAAAATAATGCCTTCATATATAATTTATTTTTATTATTTGTGTCTCTCTTGTCATCAGTAGTTTATCATCTTTAATACATTCGTATTGACTACAGTTTTTTGTTAATTTTTAAGCCAGAAAGATGTCGACCTCGAAAGCAAAAGGAGCATCCGGTGTGAAGCCAACTAAATTCATTGCACCACAAGTTATGAAACGCAACAGGATTTTAGCTGCAAAATTCGTAAACAGACAGTTACAAGATGAAGAAATCGACTTCCCAATACCAACAACCACATCCAAAGCACCTTTAACATCTACCAACAAAACCCCTAAACCTATATCATTAACATCACCCATGACTACCACTTCCTCGTCATCACTTACAACATCCACACCCTCCTTAGAAAAAACATCTAAAACTTCAAAAACTTGAACAATACAATCCTCAACACTTACATCAATAACCAAAACATCAGCACCTACATCATCTAAACCATCCTCAACACCGACACCCACTACCACATCATCAACACCTATATCTACTACCACAACCTCAAAACCTGCATCTACACTACCATCCTCCACAACTACAGTAACTACCACACCCTCCTTAAGTAAAGGAACTACCACATCCTCAACATATACATCTATCCCAACACCTACCCCAGAATATACTCCATCAAAAACACCTATCCCAGAATCTACCCCATCACCAACACAACCAACCATGAATGGATCTGTAATGCAAAGTGTAGAAGGTGAAAAAAATTCCTCTGAAGATTGTGGACCAGATGGACGTTTAATTGTTCATGTTTGGAAAAAAAACGTGAGTTACCAATCAAATCCTAATTACAACTTTTTCTACGTATAAACTTTTGGTTTACACGTACATATCAATTCAAAACTTAACACATCATATGATTACTTGCAGGCTAATGCCGCCAGGCCCTTGTGCACACTTTATTAGTCAGTCCTTTAAACAAAGAGTAGATCCAGAAGGGTACGCTTAGGCAAAAGTAAGCAAAGAAATGTGCGAATTATATTGGGAGGAGTTTCAGGTAATTAACTATATGTGATAAATTGTTGTTTGGTAAACATTTACACTTAAACTTATGTTTATATTGTTAATATGTAGAAAAAATGTTGTTGGGATGAAACAATAGACTCGGTGGTGAGGCAAGCTTGGGCAAGGAAAGCGGCAGAAAGTTATGGTCAATATCTCTTCAACATGAGGAGCCCAAAAAGAAACAAACATGGCTTTAAACCAGATCATATTCCATAGGAAGTCTGGAACTCCTGGCAATTAAAATGGAATACATAAGAATACAAGCTAAAATCTGAGCAGAACAAGAAAAATAGGCGTAACGGTGTGGATGATGGAGTAGCAAAACCTACACATAACGTTGGATCCGCAAGTCATTTGAAGATAGCTTCTGATTTGGTAATTTCTTAAATGGTACATCGTATCAATGTTTGTATATGTTTATCTGTATATTTGACATTTTATATGGTATTTATGCAGAAGAGGAAATTAGGACATGAGCCACCCCATGGTGAATTGTTCCTATATACACACACGAAGAATCACGATGGAGTCACTTTCACAAATGAAAAAGATAGAGAAATACATGTAATATTCATTTCAGTTTAAACTTTTATATTGTAGCTACTCCATAATATCATTCCTAAATTTGATATCTTTTAACTTATAATATTTTTATTTTGTAGGCGGCCTATACAGAAAAACGGGAAAAGTTGGAAGCTGAAGGTGTTGAATTTGAGGAGGACAAGCTATTTTATGCTGTTTTTGGTGGTCATGATAAAAAAAGAAGACTTTATGGATTAGGCTCTTTTGCAATGGCGGTTCCCAATAGGAATGGTAAAACGGATGTATCTTTCATTCCGGAAAAAAATGACGAAATAGAATAAATGAGGGAGCTTGTTGCTAAACAAACACAGCAAAACGAAGAGCTTAAAGAAATGATGAACGCCCAACAAGAGGAAAACAAATCAAAAGTCGGGCATCTTGAAAAACAACTTCAAACGGCATTGGATCTTATTAATGGATTTACAAAACAACAAGAGTAGTAGGTTGATATATGTTTATTGCAGTTTATGTATTTTAGAGTAGCAACTTTCTTTTTTCCATGTAATAAATAATTATTTTATTATTTTATGATATAATGGTTATGATTTTTTTTTGTTTTTTTTCTTTTTCATATATTACTACAAAATTATTTGGATATAATTTATAAATCAATTATCCATCGGTTCATATGGAATCTGGTATATAATATACACCACTAAAATTGCTAGGGATTCATGACCACGAAATTTGCTAGGAAGTCATCAAACGGAATTTGCTAGGGATTCATGACCACAGAATTTGCTAGGGATTCAGCACGACGGAATTTGCTACGGAATCACCACCGCGGAATTTACTAGGGAATGACCACCATGGAATTTACTAGGGAATGACCACCACGGAATTTACTAGGGAATCACCACCACAGAATTTGCTATGGATTCATCACCACGTAATTTGCTAGGGAATGACCACCACAGAATTTGCTATGGATTCATCACCACGTAATTTGCTAGGGAATGACCACCACAGAATTTGCTAGGGAATCACCCTCACGGAATTTGCTAGGGAATCACCACCACGGAATTTGCTAGGGAATCACCACCAAGAAATTTGCTAGGGAATCACCACCACAGAATTTGTGATGGAATAACTACCACGGATTGTGCGATGGAATCCTACTACGGAATACACGACGGAATACCACCTACCACGGATTTCATTCCGTTGTCACATTTGTGACAGAATTATCTTTTCCGTTGCAAACCCTCGCTACGGCGTTTTTAGGGACGGAAATAGGTCGTTGCAAATTTCGTCGCTATTCGTCTTTTGCAACGGAATTTCAGCTTTTCGCAATGGATTCCTTCCGTAGCAAAAACGCGTTTTTCTTGTAGTGAATAGTGGTGAAAAATTTTCTTTTAAAACTATTAATTTCATTTATTTATTGTACCAAAAAACTATCAATCATTACAATATTAAAATCATCAGAGTACAATTATTTTTAATGCGGAAACTCTGAGGGGAGGATGTTGTGCCATCACGCTGGGCCCTTCCCTGTTGAACTGGAAGTACCAAAAACCATAAACATAAACTGTAAGCATAAAGCTTAGTGCGTTTCGTGAAAAGTACCACATACCACACATAAAAGGAAATAAATGCTATGGGCCAACACATAGTCATATAATCATTTCCTTCCATGGGCCAACCCATGGTCTTCCATTTAGTACCGAGGGCCAAATCCCGGTCTCGCATACAAGTGCAAGGGGCCAGATCTAGTCTTTCATATAACTGTCAGAGGCCAAATTCCGGTCTTTCATACAAATGCCAGGGGCCAGATCCTCGTCTTTCTTATAATTATCTCAAGGCATCTAGCATTCTACACAACAAGCAATGGGTCGACATTGGTGCCTTCGACCCATGGATCTAATGAGGAAACTCACCTTAACTTCTAAAAAACCAGATAAATGCTCGGGCTGCTGGACCTGAAAAATCCCTGCTCTGACTAAACAAATAAAGTTCCAATTCATAATTGGGACATAACCATAGCTGAAACTCTAATTTATTTGTCCAATATCTAAGGTAAAAGGGCGAATTTACCCTTTTCATTTAAGCCCAAAACAAAATCCTAGGCCCAACCCCAAAGATCATCAAAATTCCAACATGGGCCCAAATCCAAAAGTGACCCATTACCATGAACTTCTATGGTCGAAGCTTGTGACATCCCCATTTTCACGGCCATAAAAGACCAGTTTATGCTTATTTTAAAATCAGAGTTTTAATTTACAAATGCGGAATTTGTCCCATAAAATATTCTCAAAGGGATGTTTCTCATTGATTTATTAAAAACTCTGATTGTCATAAAGGATACAAGAAACATAAGTATAAATGAAGACTTACAATATCTTAATATGGTCTAAAGATCTTCTAATCTCTTAGGTATCATCATTATTGTTTCCTGTGATAGAAAGACGCTGAGTGGGTCAGGTTAGGAAACCTGGTGAGACACATAGGGTTTTCAGCCCATAATATTATAATTTTTAATTATATAACCATCAACATTCAAATAACCCAATTACTTCATTTCCCATCACTCTCACGTACTAATCCTATTATGATGATCTTGAGGGATCTTTCCTAAAGGATCTTTATCAGTAGATAACTATAATTCCTAGGTGATTAGGCACGACGGTATGATAATACTCACAACAACACGACAATACATTAGTACTTTTTGTATAATCACGATAGGCACGACAATACAAAGTACTTAAGTTTAGCACGGTAGTACAAAAGTACTTGGGTGTAGCCCCAAAATACAAAAGTACTTGGGTTTAGCACAACAGTACAAATGTGCTTCGGTTTAGCACGATAGTACAAAAGTACTTGGGTTTAGCACGACAATACAAAAGTTCTTGGGTTTAGCACGGCAGCACAAAAGTACTTGGGTTTAGAACAACCAGTACTTGAGATAGACACGACAAACACGACTTATTATCTCACACAACTCTCTCTCTAACCTATCGCAAGCACTATTTCACACAACCCTATCACAACCTCTCATTTATTATTTTGCATAGCCCCTCACTACCAAGTCATATTATTAAGTATGTTAAAAATACCAATAAATCAAGTAGTAATCATATTCGTACACCTACATTAAACACAAAAAAGATAGCGCACATAGCAATTGAGCATTTAGAATACTTATATCTATGCATAAGCTTGAAAGTAATTATGTACTCACTTGTTAAAGTGATGACTCGAAATTCGGGCAAAGCTTCGCTTCTAGCAACTGACCCTTCTATTGACGTGACCTAGTATCATTATAACTAAGTCTTAGTCTAATATTCTACACGACTAGAGAGAATCTATACCTATCAATCATTCTAATGAATACTGATAGTTATATCAAATAAGGATCAGCCAGGCAGGACAGTAGGGAGGTAGGACCATTTTGACATATAGTATTTCTGAAATCCAACAACCAAGCCGACGTCATCATTCTAGACACCTCTCCTATAAGTAGATCAATTAGTATATGACTTGGAATCACCGATAAATCTTGATGATAGGTTCATAACAACGAATATGACTATAATTATAAATTATGTAAGGGCAAAGTAAGTGTAGCTCACTTATAGATTATGGATGAGAACCACGGTTCAAGTGGGAAAAACTCTGACTCAGGGTTTCCTAATCGAAGGCTACTACTCGAACGTGTACTCCGGGGTGTCACAGGGCTTCGCCTCAGGTTTGAAACGAAAGAAAAATAGGTTTATAGGAGGGATAATCGAGAGAGAGTGATTGTAAGAGTGTGTGGAATGAATGGGGGAATGTTGGCTATTTATATGGCCAAAAAAATGCATATGCGTGCCGCGCCTAAGGGGTGCGCGCCACGCACTTCAAAGACGTCGATCCATCGGTTAGCTGACACGTATCACTCATCGGCTGGAGTAGTGTGGCTGACTTTGTGCACAAGCTACGTGCGTTGCGCTGCACGTGTCGATTTTTAGAATTTAGAAATTGCGTATCTCTTTTATACGAGCTCCATTTTTGATGCTCTTTATATCCACGGAAACCTCTCGATAATATCTACAACTTTCCTTTAGACTCTATCGGCTAGTTTTAATTCATTTTATTTACACAAACTTAGCTTATTAAAGCCCATATAAAATGCATATCTCTCACATTCGGCGTCCGTTTTCGATGGTTTTTATATTTTTGGAATCCTATTAACGAGACCTTAACTCTCGTTTAGATTATTTTAGCAAAAAATCAACCGATCTAAAACTCGATTTCTATGCGCACACTGCTATGCTGAAATCTTAGAAAAATCATAACTTCCTCTATTGAAGTCAGATTTGGACGTTCTTTGTATGCACAAATTTACTTTTTCCTAATACTACGACTTTCGTTTAGATCACTATGTCTAATAAGTAACCTATCTCCTACTCACTATTTATGACATATACTATAACTCGGTTAAGATTATTTATCCTAAATAATCTCTTATTTTAAACTCATTATTATGGATTATAATAACTTTATTTGCTAGCCCGAATTTACGGGTGTTACAAAGCCCAACGATTCAAGGCCTAAAATGAAAAAAAGCTGGAACTGGGTCATACGCCCCGTGTACACAACCAAACGAGGATGAATCGTGGCTGAGGTGTAGTACGCCCAACGTACGCACCCTTAAGGCAAAACTCATAATATGGTCTTAATGTCTTAAGACCCTATGTCCAAATTTTAGATGAGCTTAATAAGACCCCTAAGGCCATAAAGTTGCAAAATTTATGCCTTTTCATGGCTACAAGAAGCCCAACACTAAAAACCTAACTTGCTCAAACCTTTTCTACACCATAACTCTTGCATGGGGACAAACCAAGATCCAAGCTTGCATTTTTATGACCTAAAATGCCTTGAAATATCTAAAAGGACGGCTTAAAGGCTTTTGAGTACCTCATACCCACAAAGACCTAGATTTTGGGACAAAAAAGAAGAAAATCTAGGCTTAACCAAGATCTAGAACAATATGAGCCAAGGTTGGAGCTTTATACCGCCAAATGGTGCATAATGAAGAGAAGATGTTGGATCCAAAGTCTTGAGAGCAAAGCTTACTCCTTGAAGATCTTTCTTCACAAACAAGAAAGCCAACAACTCACTCCAAAAGCTCAAAATGCTCAAAAATAGACTAGGGTTTGCAAGGAGGGTCGATCTTGTGATGGAGGTTGATAAAGGGAAAGGTCTTGGGACTATAATGGTGCTTAAATAGTGCACAAACCCTAAATATTAGGGTTTTGGTCTAAACCACCCATGCCCTGCGTACTAGCGTACGCACAACGTACTGGCATGGGACTAGGTACGCCCAACGTACCAAAGTGTACGCCCAACTTACCCAAGATGCACCCAAAATCACAAAATTGCTATTGGCGACCCTTGTTGCAAACAATTCATAAATCAAGGGTCAAAAGCAAATACCTAGAAAATTAGATGTTACAACTCTCCCTCACTTGAACTAGACTTCGCCCTCGAAGTCTGCTGCCGCGAACAAACCAGGGTAGTGCTCTCGCATTTCCGCCTTGGGCTCCCATGTCCATTCGGAACCCTTCCGATGTTGCCACTGGACCTTGACCAGTGACACTTCTTTGTAACGCATACTTTTCGTCTTCCGATCTAGGACCACCACCGGTCTCTCCGCATAACTCTGGCGATCGTCAACCTGAATATCATCCAGAGGAACAATTGCGGACTCATCAGCCATACACTTCCGAAGCTGAGACACATGGAAGGTGTTATGGATTTGGCTGATCCCCTCAGGAAAATCCAATCGGTATGCAACCATGCCCACCCGGGCCGAAATCCTGAAAGGTCCAATGAATCTAGGGCCCAGCTTGACCCGATTCCGAAATCGGATGACACCTTTCCAAGGTGACACCTTCAAAAGCACCAAGTCTCATACCTGAAACTCGAGGTGCAAACGCCGCCGATCAGCATAACTCTTCTGCCGGCTTTGCACAACTTGCAACCTGTCGCGCACCTACTGAATTAACTCAGTAGTCTTGAGTACAACCTCTTTACTTCCCATGACTCGATGCATGACCTCCCCCCAGCAAACTGGGGTCCTGCACATTCTTCCATGCAACATCTCAAATGGTGGTCGGTCAATACTGGCATGAAAACTGTTGTTGTAGGAGAACTCGGCCAGTGGAAGGTAAGTATCCCAACTCCCTCCAAAATCCAGCACACAAGCCTGGAACATATCCTCGAGCATCTGAATTGTCCGGTCGCTTTGGCCATCAGTCTGGGGATGGTATCTTGTACTAAAATGCAGCTGAGTACCCAACTCCTCATGAACTTCCTCTAAAATCTGGAGGTGAAACGAACATCGCGGTCCGAAACCACCGAAACTGGCACCCCGTGCCGAACTACCACCTCCCGAACATAGATGTCAGTTAACTTCTCTGTCGATATGCTCTCGGCAATCGGTATGAAATGCATACTCTTGGTCAATCTATCAACAATGACCCAGTAAGGGTTGCATCTTGCTGTGGGGTCTCTGATTCTCGGCCTTGACTTTCCTGAATGTCAATCACCACTCCACAAACCAAGTTATCTCCTTCTTCATACATGGCCACCAATAACTCAACCTCATATCCTTGTACATATTAGTGGCCCCTGGATAGATAGAAAACTTTGACTTATGCGCGACCTCTAGAACCGTCTGTCTTACCCCACGCGATGTCGGAACCCAAACTCTACCACACAGAGTCAACAACCCCCGAATGTGTCTGACAAATAAGGGAATATGCCCCATGATCCACTCGACCTTCCAATTCTCTTTTTTCACTCCCTCCACCTGAGACTTCTTGATCAAATCCAACAAATTCGAGGTGACAACCATCCTCAAGCAGATATCCCTAATAGAAGAACTCACAGCTTTGCGGCTTAAGGAATCGACCACCATATTGGCCTTCCCATGGTGGTATAGGATCTCGCAATCATAATCCTTTACCACATCCAACCATCTCCGCTGCCGCATATTCAAATTCGGCTGGTCCATCAAATACCTCAAACCTCTTATGGTCGGTGTAGATAGTACACTGAACCCCATAAAAATAGTGTCTCCAAATATTGAGGGCAAAAACCACGGCCCCCAACTCCAAATCATACGTAGGGTAGTTTTCCTCATGAGGCTTCAGCTGCCTCGAAGCGTAAGCACTCACGTAACCCCTCTGCATAAGAACCGTTCCCAAACCCAAAATAGAGGCATCACAATAAACCACAAAATCATCTAAACCCTCAGGAAGTGCAAGAATTGAGGCCTCACACAATCTCTGCCTCAAAGTCTCAAAAGCCAACTGTTGATCAGTCCCCCACCAAAAAGTCACATTCTCCTTTGTCAAATGCGTCAAGGGCACAACAATCTTGGAGAAATACTAAATAAATCTCCGATAATACCCTGCGATACCTAGGAAACTCCGAATCTCAGATGGGGTTCTCGAAATATCCCATCGCATCACGACCTCGATCTTGGCCGAGTCGACCAATATACCCTTCTGGTTGACGATGTGCCCCAAAATTTGCACCTCGCATAACAAGAACTCACACTTGGAGAACTTGACATAAAGCGTCTCCATCCTCAGGGTCTCTAACACCTCTTGCAAGTGTTCCTCGTGCTGCTCATTGGTCTTGGAGTAGACTAGAATATCATCAATGAATACAATCACATACCGATCTAGCATCGGCCTGCAGAACCGGTTCATGAGATCTATGAACGTTTCTCGCGTACTGGTGATCCTGAATAGCATCACCACGAAACCGTAATGACCATAACGAGTCCTGAAGAATGTCTTTTGTATATCATCATCCCTAACCCTCATCTGATGGTACCCCGATCACAAATCAATCTTGGAAAATCTAGATGCACCCTGAAGCTGATCAAACAAATCGTCAATCCTCGGGAGTGGGTAATGGTTCTTCACCGTTATCTTATTCAACTCCCAGTAATTAATGCACATTCTGTTTGAATCGTCCTTCTTTTTCAAAAACAAAATCGGTGCTCCCCATAGAGAACTGCTCGGACGACTAAAACCTTTATCTAGCAGCTCCTGAAGCTGCGTAGACAACTCTTGCACCTCAGCTTGGCACCAGGAGATACGATGCCTTGGTTATCGGAGCCGCGCCAGGTACCAGATCAATCTGAAACTCAACTTGCCTCTCAGGAGGGACTCCTGGAAAATTCTCAGGAAACACATCATGGAAATACCGAACAATGGGCACCCCATTCAACTTCGTTGTGCCCTCAACTCGAGTGTTTTCAACATAATCTATGAACCCAGAACAACCCTGTTGCAGATATCTCCTGGCCCTCGCAACTGAACAGAGAGTTGGCCCATGCGAAGCTCTCTCGCCATGAATAACCAGTTCTCCCCACTTGTGTTTCAAACTCTCACCAACTGCCGCTCACAATCAAGCATTGGCCCATTACGGCCCATCCAATCCATCCCAATGATAACCTTCGATCTTCTCAAGGGAATCGACACCAAATCAATAGAGAATCTCTCACTAAACAGATTCAGGATACACCCATGGAAAACCCTCAAGGCACTCACAGTACGGTCATCCGCAATCTCAACCTCTAGTGGGGAATCCAAACTCCCGGGATCATCACAAAACTTCTTGCTAAGTGCAAGAGATACAAAGGATCGGGTAGCCCCCAAATCAAGCAGAACATGAGCGGTCCAACCATTGACCAGAAAGGTCCTTATACAAGATCAAAATAATCATAAGCATAAAGAATGAAAGCAATAAAAGATAGAGATAAGACACATACCGATAACCACATCCGGCGATGCACGGGCCTCATCGGTAGTCAGCTGAAATGCCCTGCTCTTCACCACAAGAGCCTCCGTCTTGCCCTGGCGGCCATCAGTAATCCTCAAGGTGTCTCGCGTAGCCTCCGCCACTGCTCCTCCGGACAATCTCGGACAATCGGCATTTTATGGCCGGTCTGATTGCAATAGAAGCAAATCAGAGCCCTCTTGGGGAAATCCCTGCTCACGTGGCCCGATTGGCCACAACTAAAACAACCTAAACCCACCACTCGGCAAGCCCCATTGTGGATTTGCCGCAATTGCTACAACGGTCCCGACCCTGCTGGCCTCTGGTTTGAGCATCGGAGGTATTAGGCCTCTTTTCCTGGCTCACCGTTGTCTGTACCTGCTCCGTATTTCGCTTCGACCGAAGCTCCAACTCAAACTCCCGTTCATGGTCCTTCTCAATCATATCATTCAGGGCCTTGCACCCTAAAAAACTCACAAACTCCCTGATATCCCCCCTCAGCATGTCATGGTATCTCGTCTTCCTCATTTCCTCATCTGCAACGTACTGCGGGACCAACAAAGCCCTCTCCCAAAATTTGGCAGTAATCTCCGCCACGGTCTCAGTAGTCTGGCGAAGGTCCTAGAACTCCCTCGTCAGCTGCTGCATCTCGATAGCTGGTGCAAACTCCCTCTGGAATCTCTAAACAAAATCCTCCCAGGTCATGACTGCCACTGTCGCTGACCCTACAACTCGGGTAACCTCCACCCACCAGTCTCGTGCTCTGTCCCTCGGTAGGCAGAATGTAAATCCCACCTTTTCCCCCCTCAGGAAAAAAGCTTGTCCGCTGAGTATTCTCCATGTCAACGATCCAGCAACGACTAGTGATGCGGTCCTTAACCCCAAAGAACTCAGGAGCTCCACAAGCCTTGAACTCCCGAAATGAGGGAGCTCAAGCTCCAATCTGACCCGCAACAATCTCGGATTGAAAAGAAATGATCCTCTCATCCATCGGTTCTGTGTCGGAGCCAGAAACTGAACTAGAACCAGAGCCAAAACCTCCTCGAGTAATCATCAGCATCCTCCAAACTGAAACACAACATATAAACAATCAACAAAGGACTTGAGGGGATTCCTCTACACCGGCCTCCTTAGAGTTTCCAGGTCTGCACTCGTCTCAGGTATAGGTCTTGTGCTTCTAGTAGTGTGGGCCCAATACTACCATTCAAACCACCTCGTACTTATAAAGCTAGCATTTTTTCTTGAATCTCATGCATTTGAAACCCCATTTTTTAACTTCCTCAAACCACATTCATTTGAAACCCCCTTTTTTAACTAATGCAACTCAAAAGTTTTCTTAATTATGATTTAACACTCAAAAGTTTTATAACTTATATTATGTTTAATTAGCATTTAGTGAAAAGTTTACTATAAAAATGCCAATCTTTTGTGTCTTTTGTGTTATATAAACTCTTACATGTAAGAAGGATTTGAAGATATTATGATTCAAAAGTTTTCATATAGTTGAAGCATTCACGATCCAAATATGATGATTTGAAGAAATGAATTATATTGCATCGATGGTAATTGTAATATGATTTTTTCTTTCAACCAAAACAAATGAAACTTTTCTATTCTTTCTTTATATTCAGTTTCTCATTTAATCTTTTTATGTGATTTGTGTGTATTACTCAATCTTGAATGTGACTTTCCAAACATCAATGTTTTGCTTGGTATATCTTTATGGTTCTTCTTTTTCAAGAAAAATATTTTGATTGCAGGTTAGTGAAGAATTGTCATCAAGTTTCTATGGTTGAATGGTGTTAAATGAAGAAAGAAGATTCATAAAATGGATATAGGTTTTTTTGTTTGAGCAAAGTTGACGAATGTTAGTTTCTTCTTTTGATTTAAATGTATGTTTATGTAACATCTATATTTATATATTCAACCACTCAATGTTCTTATTTATTTGATTGTAGTTTTTCTATTTTGATTATGTTTATTTTCTATTATTTTTTTGTTGGGTTATCCTACACAACATATTTAACAGACAATATTTAAAAGATAACATAATTTTGAACATTTGATATGTAATTATGATAGACTTATCATTATATGTTCTTCATATGAAAGTAATTTATCCATATTACTACGACAAGAATTACATATGACATTTACGAACATATATATATATATATATATATATATATATATATATATATTATATGTGATTTGTTTAACATGTATATGCACCTATGTATGTTATAAATTTATAATTAAATATCTTTATGTTTAATAATTGAAGGGATTAAAATGATGCATCAAAACCAATTATTTAGACGAATATAATAATAATAATAATAATAATAATAATAATAATAATAATAATAAATATACATTTCCAAGTACTGCATTCATTTGAAACTCGCACTACAACTCAAGAGTTTTCTAATTTATGTATATTTATTAGTTACAACTCAAGAGTGTTTAACTTATTATTATTAATTAGTAATCACTAATAACTTTTTATTTTCCTTTCTTTTATAAGGTTGTAAAGTTTTGCTCATTAAAAACATTAATGTATTTGAAAAGATTTGTGATTTAATTATGAAGAGTTAGTATAAATGTTATAATAGATGTTTACTGTTTTTATGTTATTAAAAATTATAGTGTTTATTTTTCATATTTTTTATTATTCGTTGTATATATATCTTTTTTAATACAAATGTTATAATAGATGTTTTTCTATTTTTATGTTACTAAAAGTTGCAGTTCATATTTTTGTTCATACGTTTTGTTACCCGTTATATTATCATTCATTTGATATATAATTTACACAATTTTTAACGGTTTATAAAATTATCAAATAATAGTATATATCACAATGACTTAAAAATTAAAATTAATGTTTAATAAAACTAATATGTGAACTATATGTTTGCTTTACTACTAACATTTTGTTTCAAAGTAGAAATATTAAATAATAATTTGTTAAAAGTTATTATTTTAACTATATAATTCTATTCACGCGCAACGCGCGGGGATTCGCCTAGTTTTATTACTATAGAAATGATCGATCATTTTAGTAAACACACCCACACATAAATCATATAAAAACTAAATGAATGTCCGTACGTTGTGTAGAATATAATAATATAATTAAAATATTAAAAAATTATTTTATTTAAATATCTATATCCTTGTCATTAACTTTAAATCTTTGCTATAATGGAGGCGATTCAAATTCATGTGATTATAGATAAATTGTTATCTCAAACCATATGGATTTGAAACCTTCCCTATATTAATAAAAATTACTACAATAGTTATAAGTTTCTAAGAACTTTTTGTATTCCAACTAATTTATATATTTTATTACTATAAAAAGGATCAATCAATATAGTAAATGCATCCAGACATAAATCGTATAAAAACTAGATGAATGTCCACACGTTGCATAGACTACAATAATATAAGTAAAATATTAAAAAATTATTCTTTTTAAATACTTATATCCTTGTAATTAACTTTAAATTAATAATTCTTAAACTAATTTATTATAAATTATTTTAATTATTTTATAGATACATATTAAAACCACATATCTCAATAGCACTACCCATGGATTGGGGATAAAAATAAAAATAAATTTATTTCTTGGTTTATAGTTACTTTTAACTATTAATGGCTAATCCGTTCTAATTAGTAATTTTATGATCATATCATTTTAATGGAATTTATTTATAGGTTCCATGTGAATTTGGCAATTTCGATTCGGTTTATATGTAGCATTATATTTAAACATATGTCATTTTTAAATAATGAGACTTAAAAACTATCTCTTTGAAAAAACTTGTTACTATAAAAAATAGTTTTGTTAAAAAGACTCTTAATTTGGTATTTCGATTTAGTTTTTTTTTGTTTGTTTAATATTGTATTTACACTTTTAAAGTAAATAAATAAATAGTTTTTAAACTTTTTATGTAAATTTATTTGACATTTAATTTATGTTTTGAATTTACCTAATACTTGAATTAACAAATTACATGTGTTATATTAATATACATATTAATAGTTATAAAGTGGGGTTTTAAATTAACAAATTAAAAGTATTGAATTTATATTTTAGTTTAACGTAATATTGAATATTTTAATATTATATATATATATATATATATATATATATATATATGAAAAGTTTATGGCCCGTGCTAAGCACGACCCACAGAGGGTAATTTAGGGTTTTTTTAACACTAGTTTATAATAATTGTGCAATAACCAAAAAATGTGAAAGTACAATGTGATAGATAGGTGGATTTTCAATTTACAATGCACAAATAAGAAAAAGAAAATGAAAGTATATTGTTATAATCAAAAAATAAATAATAATCCTTCGCGATACCCTGTGATAATGATTTCAGCTTACGGAAATCCTATAAGCATCATTTTTTGTTCACTATACGGATATTGGGATTACACATGAAATACCATGTTTAGGCCACTTGTTCCTTGGTTGCCCATTGATCTTTATTGCGACGTCCACTACTTCTTCATTCGACATAACCTAAAACATTTAGCATGAATTTAAAGGATTTGGGACTTTAAAAGCTTTTTTTAAAAAAAACTTGCAACTGTCAGAACATAATACACAAAATAACTCGAGCATACCTTTTTAGGAGGCTAGAATACAAAATTAGAAAGATCAGAAAAAGATGATACAGTGTGACGACCTAGCGCCTGGTGTTGAACCCGCCCAAGTCACATGGTGGTCAATGAATTCACAATTCCCTAATGAGATAGAATGAACAAAAATTCTGCACATTTAGGCTAGTTGAAAAGGTAAATTCCATCAGAAAGTAACTGAATAAGGTTAAGTCATTTGATCACTACTTTTAAGCAACACATGAAATGTTGAATCATTGGCTTCAAAGAGTTGTACATTTATAAATTAGTTTATAAATACCTCCACACCTGCAACACTTTGGTCACAGTAATGAAATATGCTTGCTGCACATAACCATCCATAACTGCAACATAATGTGAGATAATTGTATATTTTTAAGGAACATATGTTATACAAACATGTAAGTAAGCATTTTGAAGTACGTCTTATTGTAATTTCCAAGAAAGCTTCATGGTTGCGTATGTGCATAGCAAACCTGCTGTAATGCTCTACTCAAAGACCAAACTAAAAAAGTTTCAATTTTATAC
Source organism: Lactuca virosa (assembly GCF_052849685.1). NCBI lineage: Eukaryota > Viridiplantae > Streptophyta > Magnoliopsida > Asterales > Asteraceae > Lactuca > Lactuca virosa. Next base: position 108,390,931 of record NC_136429.1, read on the forward strand.
TAAATATGGTAAAACCGAAAGGAAATGGATCATTTTTGTAATTTACCTACATATTAAGTACAAACTTACTATTTCCCATAACTTCAAGTTTTTGTAGCTGGCTTAATCGGCTTGCTGAATAAAAAAGGAAAGCTGGATGAAAACATCCTGACTTTTGAACAACAAAGTTAAAAAAAAGATAGGCATGCCCCTCCTCTTTTACAATTAAACTAAGTGATCCCTTTTTTTCATTATCGTCCCTCTTCTTTGATGCTAAAAATTTCAATTTAGTTTTATTATTGGTCTCTTCAAGGTCGTTGTCCTTCTGTTTAAGGAATCTCACCATATCATTCACCACCAGGAATCTCTCCATTTTCATTTGCCTTCTCTTCGTTGAATCTAATGTTTAAGAAATATGGTTTTGAACTTTATGGTTGTTGTATATCTCTGTGGACCCTACCTGTTCAAGAACCTTATTCTCAACATTTTAACAAACAGTTATTGGGTGTATAAAATGATATTTTGTAAAGGGAGAAAAGAGAACATACTGTTGGGTTGAGTGGATGATGGTAAAAGGAGATGTGCAGGAATAAGGATGGATGCAATTATGTACTTATAGATCATTGTTTGCCTCTCAAGCTCTTGCTATCAAGTTGCTGTAAAAAGCATTTCCCTAGAGGTTTCAGTAAACCCATCTACAACAAATTATATGCATCATAACAATATTCACAAACACCATCAAGAAAAATAAGTCTGAAGTTGAAGGACATGTAGTTGATTTGAAAGAAACCCCAGATTGCATCTGATTAGTGGTAATAGCTGGTTTGACAAACCATTGTCTGCCATTGCCACCTTAAACATGAGCAAAATCACTACATATAACACATCTCCCTCCTGTGATTCTTATTAATAAAAAAACAACTACATCCTGAAGAGGTCTTCATGAGAGGTACAAAGAATTAAAATAAAGAAAATCAAAGCAGATGGCCAATGAAACCCAGAAGATAAAAAAACGTAAAAAAAAAAAAGAAAAAATAGAAAAAAAAAAGAATACCTGAAATTAGAATGAGGTCCTAAACAGGTAAAACATTATTAGTTTAAACACGATATAAAAATCATCAAATTAATCCCTAAAATTTCTAGGCATCTCTCATCTATTTTCAAACTATCTCTATGGAGCAGCTCCATAGCATGTTATGTATATTTTTTTCTCTTAGGAACAAAGACTAATGCTTAACTAAAGTGCTGACACTTTTTACAAGGACAATTCCAAGAATGATTTTAGTTACTCATGTTTTCCTTAGTTCATAAAAATAGAAAGAATTTTAAATTGAGAAAAGAAAGTGAACTAAAAAGATAAACAAATGATCGTTATGGGGTTCACAGATTAACCCTATATTTCACAAGGCATGACGATTGTATATGCTCCAAAAAAATAAGACCATTGCATTTATTTAAACCTGGTTGGTTATTAGATTTTATAAGTTTTTAAGTCTAAAAAGAATAACAGAAGAAACACTTACATGCCATATGCAGTAAAAAAGAGGGCTTGTTGTGGCCACAAATCAATAATTTCCTACAGAAAAAATTAAATGATGTCCTTAATTACAACTTCCTTATACAAACAAAGAATAATTTCAATAATAAAATGATGATCAAACTATTAACCTTTCCTTACGACATCCAAATGACTATTGACTAATTCCCCTAATTTCATCTATTACATAATGACCAAATACTATATCTGGTACAGTCGATTTAGCAAGGTAATAAATTAGTTGCTCTTGAAACTAAAAATAGCTAATTCCATAAATAACATAAAGATGAAGATGCCAGACAATTTTTCTTGAGTTGTGTTTCCTTTACCAATTATCACTCTACCTGCGAATCCATCAAAAAAGAAATCAATGGCAAATAATCACTCCACAGCCCTAGTTATCTCCAAATTTAATCAAATTTAATCAAATCCATGTAATGAAAGTATCATGCAAAAATTTTAGAGCACAAGCCATTTTTTAACCGCAATCATAAACAAAAAGAAATTGGAATTTTTTTTAATCAAACCTTAATATCTTCCAATTTTAACACAATTTTCTTAAATGAGTTGAAGAAACAACGATTTTATAACAATCGGTTGGCAGAATGGCAGCTAACCCTAACCCTTATTTAAAACTAAAAACGAAAAAGGAGATGTGATGAAGTGAAATGAAAATCGGTAGCGTACATCGCCCGAGCAATACGGCATAGAGGAAAATGAGGCGATGTGATTTGTAAATCGAGGTCGATGGTTATTCAGAAGGTATGTTACGTGGTGCCATCGAAACTGTGTAAATGTGATGTTTGGCGGCAAAAGAAAAAATGGGGTGTTATATGTAACCCCGCCCTTGAAATCTGAAAAAAGTTTCAAACCAAAAAATCACAATCCCAACAAAGCTAGGGTTTCAAAAGAACCGTAAATGAAAATTAAAGAATAAGAAGAGCGTTAAATCTTACTTGACCGTCGGTTTCTTTAGTGATTTCAATAAATCAGATAAAATATGACAATTGTTTTGATAAGAAAAAAACCCTTGTGACCCTATAATATAAGGAAAATTTTGTATCTTCGGGGTTGAACTGCTCCCGCTTTCTAGCATCTCCATTATGACCCTGAAAAAAAAACATTTACGATGATATTAGACGAATAAGAAGAGAGAAGGCGTTTGGAAAACAGAAGCCTGAAGAGCAATTGAGATAGACATATCTTGAATGGAGATAACAAGCTATATATACCATTTATCATCAAGAAGCGTATGAGAGGTTGTGTAGATTCAATGCATCATTTTTCTGGAGGGATAATGACTTGATAGGGTAAGATACTTTTTGAAATGTACACATTTAGTCCTTATTCTTTTTTTTTTTTGTAAAATAAACCCTTATACTTTATTTTTTGTAACAATGCAATCCTTGTGACCGGCTATACCCGGTATACCAGTCATATACGAATTTTGTTTTAGGGAAAATGACTTGATAGGGTAAGATACTTTTTGAATTGTACACATTTAGTCCTTATTCTTTTTTTTTGTAAAATAAACCCTTATACTTTATTAATATGTACACATTAGGTGCTTTTCACCGGATTCTACAGGTTTTGCTGATGTGGAAGCACAAGTGGCACTAAATAGCAATTAATTAGCTTAGTCACCGGAGGTGGGTGATCCTCCAGCAACAAGAAAAAGGCGGCGACCCTTCTCTTTCTCGTCTCTCTTCCTTCCGGTCGAACAACAACAGCCAAACACCCTTTACCTTTTGTGTTTCTCCGATCTGTCTCTCTTTGCCTCCATCTTTGAGATATGTTGCCAGAAAAAGAAGAAAGAATCGACGAGGGGGCTACCAGAGCACCTCCTCGTCGTCAACTACCGTCTCTACTTCCTCCTGCCTCCCCCTTCGACCTTATTGTTTTTGCCATCATTCCTCCTTGCTACCAGTGATGTGTATGAACACACAAAGGAGTCGCCGGAGATCGGGGTTCTCCCTCTTTTTCATGATGAATAAAAGTTGGAAAAATCTCGTTGTGGATATGTGGATGCCACCTGGGTATTTCATTTCAACAAAATAAAAGAAAGGGAAAATGACTTGATAGGGTAAGATATTTTTTGAAATGTACACATTTAGTCCTTATTCTTTTTTTTTTTGTAAAATAAACCTTTCCACGTCAGCAAAACCTGTAGAATCCGGTGAAAAGGACCTAATGTGTACATATTAATAAAGTATAAGGGTTTATTTTACAAAAAAAAAGAATAAGGACTAAATGTATACATTTCAAAAAGTATCTTACCCTATCAAGTCATTATCCCTTTTCTGGAAGCCTAGGAAAAACTTTCTGATTCACTTAAATCCCTTTGTCACAAATTTGATTGGCGTCGTTCGACATGGCGTCACTGGAAATGTAAAAACCTTCTGTAGGCGGCACCATACTAAAAGGGTGTGACGGTGCAGGCATGAGGACAGGGGAAACATGTTCAACGAATGGCCTCTTTTAGGGGGAACATAAGCAAGAAAGAAAGCGCTGCTTGAGGACAGATGTACCTTTTCCTTTGAAAAGTCTTTGTATAAAAAAGTGACGATTAACCATCTTCAACCGCTGTCATATGCGTTTCTTTAGACTTGCTCACGCGTTGTACGCGTTATGACAAAAACAAGGTTATATATATATATATATATATATATATATATATATATATATATATATATATATATATATATATATATATATATATATATATATATATATATATATATCAGTTTAGAGTTTATATTTAACATTTTATTTAAACTTTTTAACTATTTAAAAATTTAGTTTATATTTTTTTTTTCAAAGTTTATTTGACACTTTGATTTATATTTTGAATCTAACATCATATTTAAATCAACAAATTAAATATATTATCTTATACGTATATTGAATTTATGTTTTGAATTAAACATAATATTTATATTGAGAAATTAATTAATATTGAAATTATAATAATAATGTATTTAATGTATTAATTAAAAAGAAGTTGAAAAGATAGGATTTTCAAACGAATATGGTGAAAGGAAATATGCATCTTTTATAATATAACTAGTCGAATCCCCACACGTTGCGTGTGAATATAATTATTTAATTAAAATAATAACATTTAACAAATGGTGATTTAATATTTATACATGAAAAACCAATGTCAGTAGCAAAACAAACTCTATAGTTGACATATTAGTTTTATTAATTGTAATAAATTTATATCATTTGTTATTTCCACTATTAATTCATAGTTTTATAGATTGTTTTATGTTGTGTAAATTATATATCAAAATATATTTATTTCTATATATAACAAATACAAAGTCGTATGAAAAAATAAATACTACAACTTTTGATGATTTTATAGAACGGTTTAAGTTGTGGAAATTATATATAAAACGTATGCCGATTGTATATAAAACACAAATAGTATGGAAAACACTATAGCTTTTAATAAAATAAAATCACTACAACATCTACTATACCATTTACATCAAACAAAACTTATTAAACACTTATAAATCATTCAAAATGAATATTTAGAAATCAACATATATTTGATATATAAAAACAATGTTATAAAAATTTGTGTTGAAATAACCATTAAATGTGAGAAACTTATTTTTTTTCAACTCTTTCATTTTGAATCACAAATCTTTTCAAACATATGATTTTTTAATCAAAATTTACTTATATACTACTAATATAGTCACAATGTGTATAATAAATAAGTGGAAAATAAACCCAAAAGGCTTCTAGGCCAGCGGTATCCGGTGTTGTTCTCCCTCCTTTAGATTGAGGGTTCAAGTTCCGTCGTGGACATATGTGGATTAAAGGAGTCGTTTAGGAGCAGATTAAATTTGTCGTTTAAAAAAAAATGGAAAAAAAAGTCATTACACATTAATAACCATAAGTTTAAAAAACGTTTTTAATGTAGTGGAAAATATAAAAACATGGCTAATTACATTAAATTTGAAATCATAATTACATTTAAATTAAAAAAACTATTGAGTTGTAGTGGGAGTTTTAATGTAAATATTAACAATTATATGTTATAAAAACAATATTATAAGCATTTATCTTTCAGATAATTATTTTTATACTAAGTTGTAACTAATATTATAATTATTTTAAGTATACGATAAGAAAGATATAAACAATTGTGTTTTGATCAAATTGATTTAAGTTTTTGATTTAAAAATATTTTTAACTATAGGTATTTTTAACTAATTTATAAATAATTTATTTGAATATTTTGTATTTCCTATATAATAATAATAATAATAATAATAATAATAATAATAATAATAGTAATAATAATAATAATAATTATTATTATTATTATTATTATTATTATTATTTCAAATAAAAACAATTTTTTAATATAATATAATCTATTCTTTAGTTTTACGTTATTTTAAACAATTATTATTTTTTACTTAATTAAAAACAACTTATGTGAAAAAAAATTCATTATTATATTTAAAAAAAATTATCGTACTTTTGTATTGTACTTTCATTTTTGTCAATATGAAATATTGGAAAAGAATAAACGGTCCAAATAAAATGGTGGTTTGAATTTCAAAACTATAGTAATTGATATGTACTGCGACCAATCTTAAAAAAAAATATGTTAAGAGTGGATTAGGGGAGGATGAGTGTTATACTTGAAATATATTTTTATCACTTATATTTTCTTATGAAAATATTAATATTTTATTTATTTTACCTTATTTTACGATAAAGAACGAATAGGGAAAATGAAATAAGATAATAATTCATTTTTATTACTATAAAAACATTTAAAATGGATACGTCCATATAATTGGTAGAACATAAAGAATTCATTTTTATAACACATATAATCATTTATTTTCAACAATAAAGTCATATCATATTAAAAAATCATTCAGTCTAATTTGTCATTATCAACAACTATTTAGAATAATTATTGTAAACTCCTTTCATCAAAATCAATTATAAAAAACTACATCGATGTTATTTACAACAAAATAAGCGATAGAAACTAACATAATATATAATTTATAATAGCATAAAATACATGTTGAATAATGTTCTCTTGAACATAAAATATATTTTCTTAACATAAAAAAGAGAGACAACATAAAGATACATACATATTAACAAAGTTAATTGTTCTAACTGATAAATAGCTTGAAAGTTGATTTACCAAAAGCTCACAATTCCCACTTCATCATCCCATGATTATAGAAAGATGCATAACACGTAAACTTAAAAAAATGATCTCAAGTATACCTTTACAAACATAACTAAATTTGAAGCTTGGTTAATAACTAAAACTTTACATGCACGCAATTTGAGTTTACATGAATTTATATTTGGAAAAGTTGCAATTGTTTTCTTACATCCATGGAACCACTCACATAACTCTCCAAACCCTACAAATATAATCTATCATTTTGTGTTGACATACATGCAATATGTAATCTACAAATTTCTTATATAGGTTAAATATTTCATTTAACTCATCAATTAAATATCATGATTTGAAGAGTTTTGGGAGCTACAAATCGTAATATTTCATTTGATCTTAAATTAATTTGTATAAGTTGAATAGTCTTGGAAGTTTCAAATGCACGGGGTTCAAGGAAAAATATTTGCTTTATAAGATATATATATATATATATATATATATAGCATATTTTTATAATAGAATATAAATATAGATATAGATATAGATATAAATAGAATATGAAGATTAAAATGTAATGGATCATCAAGATTGAAGGTTTTTGAAGTGTTGATTTCTAAAAGAAAGAGTTGAATTGTGAAATATATTAGGGATAACTCAAAGTGGGTAACATAATCAATGTTTTGAAATACTAAAAGTTATATGAAGTTATTTTCTTCTTTGTTAATTTATTTTCATATATTGCTCCTTGTACTTTATTTATATTTCAATAAAAAAGTTTATGGCTGTACATTTAGAACCAAAAGAAAAGGATTACCAAATTTTAGTTTAATTGTTACAATTTCTTAATGATGTATGCTTTTAGTTTGCAATGTCTTATATGATTATTTGATTGAGTTTCATCTTGAGTATGCAATTAATATAATTATAAAAGTAGAAGTATATTATTAATGAAAATATAAGTAGAATATTTATCAGTTAAAAAATATGACAACATGATAAAATGTCCAATCTATATATCTATTATAACATCGAACTTCCCTTGCAACATATTCATTTTTAAATCTCACTACAACTCAAAAGTATTTTTAACTAAACACTAATTAGTAACTACAACTCAAAAGTATTTTTAACTAAACACTAATTAGTAACAACAACTCAAGAGTTTTGTAACTTATGTATACATATATGATTAGTTATGTGCACTTATGATTTTAACTTTAAAATAATTAATAACTACAAGTGAAGAGTTTTCTTAACTTATGGTTAGTAAGAGATAATTATTATATTTATTTGGTTAATATAAATATATAAATAATTCACATATTATAACACCCGATTCAAGGTACTTTTCAATTTTGACCATTGGTGTGTTTATAGTTTGAAAATTTGGTCTCAAGCGGGCATTGTTGCCATTTCGGAAAAGTGGAGGTACGTTGGGCGTACGCACCCAGGGGACAAACCCTAATTTTTAGGGTTTGGACCCTATTTAAACAACATTATGACCCATGATCCCTTCATTTCTCAGTCTCCATTACCATTTGAGCCTCATTTTGAAAGCCTAGCCCCTCTAGAAAAGATTTGACCCTCTTTGTGTGTGTTTTAGTGTGCATTGTTGAGCTTTGAGGAAGAAGAGCCTTGAAGAAGGAGCTTTGATCAAGGGAGAGCTTGTGGATCCAGATTCTACTCATCATTTCAAGCTTTATTGAGGTATAAAGCTTGGAACTTGCTCATTGTATGATTAGATCTAGTCTTTATGGATTTTTGGTCATTTTGGCCCCATGAATGAGATCTAGTGGGAATTATTCCACTCCAGAAGTTAGGAGTTGCTTCTCTTGATGTTTCTGAGGTCCCTAGTCCATAACGTTAGCATCTTGATGGTTGTGGATCAACCATGCATGTGTTTATGTCCATTTTGTGAAGTAGAATTCTAAATCTAGGGTTTGAGTTCATTTGAGCCATGCAAAAGCTCCAAGTTAATGACTGTATGGATTAAGATGTTACATAAGGCTTAGATCTGAAGTTTGGACGTCTGGTTGCAAGCATTAAGTGCTTAATGGGCGCGTACACAAGCGTACGCATTCGAGTCCTAGATCAGGCACGTAACCTAGTACGTCGGGCGTACGTCTGGTATGCAGCGTACCAGTCGTGGTCTTGGGCTTTGCGGTTTTGGGCCATATTTGGACTCTTAGAGTTTTGGGCCTTGTTGGGCCACTAGTCTTTCTGACTTTGGGCCATTGTTAGGCTTTGGGTCTTTTGGATTTGGGCCTATTTTGGGCTTTGGGTAACCTTTAGGAAATTGGGCCACTATTGGGCTTTTAGTGCGATTGAGTTTAGGCCTCAGATATTAGGCTAAGTGAGGAAATAGTAAAATGGTCTTTTACCCAGGGTGTTACACCAATGAACTAGATTCCCGATTATGGATTATGACCCAATTACTAATTGGGGTTTTGTTTGGTTGGTTAGGGTGGGGATTCTCCAGTTCAGCAGCCCGAGTATCTATTGACTGACAACAGACTGAGGTGAGTTTGCTCACTATACTATAGGACACTAGGATATGTCATGTGCTTTTAGTCTTTGTGACTCCTATTGTATGTGTTGTATGCATGTGCATGTTTTCTATATGTATGTGGGGTGAAATAGACCCGATACAGCCTTGTGCTGACATATGAGTTGAAATAGACTGGGGGTGAAATAGACCCAAAACATCCTTGAGCTGGCATATGAGTTGAAATAGACTCAAGGGTTAAATATACATGGGGTGAAATAGACCCGACACAGCCTTGAGCTGGCATATATGTATGGTATGCGATATTTTGGGGAACTCACTAAGCTTCGTGGTTACGGTTTTCAGTTTATGTTTCAGGTACTTCTGGATTGAAGGGGGAGAGCTTGGGGTGATCGCATCACACACACCGTGATTTTTCACTTATTTGACTTTGATGTGTTTTGGATGATTATGAAAACATTATGATTTCCCTTTTGGTTTTATTAAACATGTTTGGTTGATGTTTTAATTAATATGAAAACAAAAAGTTTTGGTTTTGAATTTTGGGACGTTACACATATGTAGATGATATTTATAGAGTTTGGTACATAAGATGGAGAGAATATGATTTGAGATCCAAATGATTGGGTGGTTTGTTGATACCAGTTGAGTTCCAGATGGTCTCTCGAGTTTGATATGGATGCTTTGATTATATGAAGTGGTTAGAGGTAGCATATGGATTGTGTTAGTGCAGTTAAAATTCTGACCAAGTCAGATTTTGAGGACAAAATCCAGTTTAAATGGGGGAGAATTGTAACACCTAGTTTTCGAATGTTTCTATTATTAGGATAGTGGGCCATAAATGGATCGAGTACGGGTCTTGGGCTTCAAGGGAATAGATTTTAGACACTATCGGATGTTGATAATGTTGGTTTAAGTGATTAAAGCCATTAGATTGTGCTTCGAAGAAAAAGGGTAAAATAGGAAAAGTTATATATTGGGATTCTTGCATGGATTATGATTTTAGTTCGACATGTATTAAGCCAAAAGTAATTATATAGGGTTTTGGGGCTCGTCAATACCTTTCTGTGAATATAAAGATCGTCAAAACGGATTTGAAATGAAGAAGTTATGATTGTTTGAAGTTAGAGTGGAATTTAGGGAAAAACCGTTCTCACGGGGTGATAGGAATGTTGTCACAACGTGAGAGACCTCACGAGGTGACAAGCAGGTTGTCACGAGGTGAAAACTATGCAGCCCAAGACCATGAAATTTTTAGGGTTTTCAAGGTATTTAAAGGTAAGACTTCATGTTTAGGGGTATTTTCTTAGCCTCCATCATATCTAGAACCCTTTAGGAGAAACCCTAGCCTCCTTTTCACCACTTTAAGCCTCCCATCTCCTCTCTCATCCATTTTTGGACTTCTTGGTGGATTTTGGAAAGAAGATCTTTCAAGATGGAGTTTTGGAGCCTTTCATAAGAAGATCTCAACTACCAACTATCTTTTCGACCTTGGGTATGATTCAAGTTTCCACCTTTAAGCTTATAAGTTGCTAGATCTAGATTATAATCTTGTTTTTGGTTCATTAAATGAAGATTGTGTTGTGGGATGTGATAAAGTTTGCAACTTTATCATTCTACCTTGTCACAAGAGTATTTTGGTCTATAGATCAGATCTTCCATGATCTTTTGGGCACCATGCTTGAAGTTAGGATCTTATTTTGGTCATTTTGACCTAACTTGTGTTTAAGAAATGCATTGGATATGCATGTCTAAAAAGCAATGATTTTTATGGTGCTTTGGAATGGATAAAGACTTCTAGAAAGTTTGAATTCATGACTTAATGGATTAAGGACATAAACCATTAGGACTATGCTTCAGACTGTGGCTACGTCGGGACCTGAAGAGTGTCACGACGTCACGATGAAGTATCCTGCGATTATCTTGCCTTGTGTTCACGACGTGAGCAATTTGGGTTCACGTCGTGGTGTGTTCTCACGAAGTAACCAAGGGTTTGTCACGACGTGTAGGTCAGCTGTTAGTATTGTTGGCTATTGACTTTGATTTTGACCATTGACTTTTGGCAGGGGTTGACTTTTGGTCAAACTAAGGGTTTTGGAGTGTAGACTGAGCGGGTACTCTTTATTGCTCTTAGGTGCCATGTAGGATCAATCTTTGCTAGGTGAGAGCTATGGTGTTTGGCTGCTACTTGCAAGGTGAGTCTTCTCACTATACTTGCATGCGTGGTAGTATATGTTGGTTGACCAGCTGGGTCTTATTTTGTTGATTGTTGTTATATGTGAATCGAGTTGCTTATAACTCCTAGAATATTGTGATTCTATGGGACTAGTGATAGTCCCCCAGGATTGCTGATAACCCGTGAGGTGTGTTGTTAATCCACAGGGCGTGCTGTTAGCCCACTGGGAGCGCTGATAGTCCCCAGGGTTGTTGATAACCCATAGTTGATTGTTATGTTGTGTTGAATGCAATATTTTAGGGAACTCCCTAAGCTTTGCTCTTACAGTAGTGGATTAAATATTTTGTAGGTACTTATCGGATTGCGAATGCATGATTTTACACACACATTAGCAGCTTTATGATTCGAGATTCCACAATATCTTCATTATAACTCTGATTTCTGAATAATAGTTTATGAACAAATGATTTAGTCTGAATGTAATTTTATAAAAATGGATGTTGTATTATGTTAAAAACGAAAAATTTAGCCTAGTTTTTTGGGACATTACATCCACCTTTTGGGTGAGATGAAAACTATACCCAATTAAACGGAGAAAGAATTGGATAGAGCTCTGAAATAATAAACTCATAATTGGAGTGGGAACCAAAATGATGTGTCACAAGAAGGCATGGACGATGAAGTTGGTGATCGTTGCCTGTTAATGTTAATGATGAGGATAGAGAAGTGCAAAGTAGCAAACTGCTTTATGAGTAGAGAGAGAGAGAGAGAGAGAGAGAGAGAGAGAGAGAGAGAGAGAGAGAATACATAAAAGAGGGAGAAGTGAAACGGGTTTGTTAGATGGAAGGATCAAAATCGACAGACTGTAAATTTGTTAAAGTTTTTCTATGTAGCTTCGAATCCTACATCTCCTACTTGCTTATTGTAGACTTTAGAGAGAGAAAAAAAAGAGAGGCATCCGCCAGTGTAGGAAGTCCAACCGAGCGAAGCTCTTAAAGGCGTAATGTTTGAAATTTTAATGCCATAAAAAGCCAATATTGTATAGAATAAGCAAAATTATAATCTTCTCAAATTTGATAGAGACCAAATCCACAACGAAAGTAATTTAAAAAACCATACCACAGTTTTAAAAGTTACTAAACTGTAACAAAAAAAAACCATAGGAACAAAATTTGCATTTTTCTCTTATTTTTCTTTATACGCAAATCGTTTTAGAAATCATTAAACAATGTAATTTTAATAGATATTTATTTTATAATATTATTCAAAATAGTTATAATTTCTTTATTAATGTTTTATTTTAATAATAAACATATACACCATCTATCATGCTACTAATTCTACATATTTATCTACGATATAGCTTAATCCTTTAATCATAATTCTACATATACTACTAAATCAAAGATCCATTGATTATTATTTTAATAATAAAATCATTTGTGGTATATAATAGGAAAATGTTTAGAAAAAATCCTAATAGTTTAGTCCAATTTATAAAATGGTCTCAAATTAAATTTTGTTTCCAAAAAAACACGAAATATCGACTAAAAATTCGAAAAAATAAACCCCTTTTTTCGGTTTCGTAGATTTGGTATCATGTCCTTTTTCGTTAGTTTGGTCAAAATACTGAGACTTTTCTGAAAATTATCAACAACCAAAATATTGGAACTTTTCTAAAAATTACCATGGAATTAATGGATATTAATATTAAAAAATCATTTATAAACATAAAAAAATATTTTTTATTATAAACAAAGAAAATACATTTGTTGCTAATTTCTAGGAATAAAATAGTGGACTAAGTACTCATCTATTGTTTGTTGACCACTTCAAACTCTCTACGTTCTTCATATGCATTGTTGTGGGTGTCATGGTGAGATGTACTATGTACGTTTCTCCAATTAAATACAAGAGTTGATAATATTTATCAATAATCAAATTACATAATAAACAATCAATAAGTGTCGACTTGTTATAAGACGTGACGCTATAGGATAACATGTTATTAGAGAATATCATTCACAATGATTCTTGAACATATAGATCTTTCGTTATGTTCTTTAACCTAACTACCACCTAACCTCCATACATTACCTGGTAACAACCATCGAATTACATACATCTATCGAGAGTGGAAAGTGAACTTTGAATGACAATTTAGATAGACAATCACCCTTAACCTGTTTCCATATAAATTATCATTCACGATTCACTATTCATATTTGATAGATGTGTGTTAGTCGATGGTTGCTACTAGGTGAGGCTCACGGGCGGCTCAACCAGTTTGGGGGCTCTAAGCGAACCAAAAACTTGGTCCCTTTGGCCTTTACTGTACTTAATGTTATAAACCTCCATCCTTTATCTGGGCTTGAGACCGACAATAATAAGTTAAAAAGTTTATAAATGGCGGAGTTAATTTTTTTAATTATGCTTATGTTCTTTGTGAATATATTTAGAACATTAAGTTAATTCTTTTAGCCTTTTTTAGATGCAAATTCTTTAATAAAATTTCATAATCAATTTCTTTTACTAAATGTTTTTCAATTGACAAATATCTAATCCATTTAATCATTCTAGATCTTAAGTAATTTTTTAACAACTTTAATTTAGAACTTTTTTCTAAAGAGACAACGGTTATATGAGTAGTTAACATAATCTTTACACACCCCCAAACCAGAACGGCGGAAACGTCTGGGGGCGGATGACTTCATGTATAGTATCATAACAATTGAATAGTAGTGATCAAAGCATTACAACCATTGTATTGAATATTTAATAAGTTTACATTGTGCTCAAAACATTGTTTACATGATATCAAATGCATATGACAAAATAAATAACGTGATGCGACGATGTCCCATCCACCAAAAACTTATGTGGTTACCTGTTTACTGATTGCCTGATAATACAAGTGATTTTGAAAAGTTTCAACCATTAATTTGGTGAGTTCATAAGCGTTTTATATGAGAAGGATTTTGTAACTGTTTCAAGTAAAAATGATAGTGTATACTTCCAGAAAATCCAATATTTTCTTTAAAATGAATTGTAAGTCTTAATCCAAAGACTAAAAGTGTAAGTAATGTTGTACTGAAAAGTAGTGTTATAAAGTTTTATCTTTATATAAAACTACTTGATGTACTTTTGTTTCATCTGGTCTTCTCGTTCCCAGGTGAATTCAGACCCTCGCTTGGCGTTCCAGCGGACCTTCACTATGGGTATGCGGCTTTGTTTCGTTCTTTTGACCTCCCTGTCCATGATTTCCACAGGTTCCTCTATGAAGTTTCGCTTACCTCGATTTCATCGAGTGGGACTACAAGAGTCTCGTCGGACAGGCATTTCTTCAGGTTGGACACGTGGAAGGTGGGGTGTACGTTACTGAGTTACTGTGGTAGTCGAAGTTTGTAAGCCATCGGGCCGATTCTAGCAAGGATCCCGAACGGCCTGATATACCTTGGATTTAATTTCCCACGTTTCCCGAAACGTATCATTCCCTTCCAGGGTGATACCTTCAACATCACGCGGTCACCAACCTGGAACTCCAAGGGTTTTCGTCGTTTGTCCGCATAGCTCTTTTGCTGATCCTGGGACGCCTTTAATCATTCACGGATCTAAACAATCTTTTCCGTAGTTTATCGTATGATCTCCGGGCCGGTGAGTGTGCTATTGGGCACTCATCCCTTTGCTAGCTGTGTGTCACCCACCTCAGCCTAGCACATAGGTGATCTGCACTTGCGACCGTAGAGGGCTTCGAATGGCGCGACTTTGATGCTAGTGTGATAGTTGTTATTGTAGGAGAATTCAACGAGTGGTAAGTGGGTATCCCAGTATTTAACAAAGTCTATCACACATGCTCTTAACATGTCTTCCAGCGTCTGAATGGTCCTCTCGCTTTGCTCTTCAGTTTGAGGGTGATAAGATGTACTCATGTCGAGTTTGGTCCCCAAGGACTTCTGTAGTGATTGCCAAAACCGTGAGGTGAATCTACTATCTCTGTCGAGATGATGGATATGGGCACCCCATGTAGTCGCATGATTTCTTTAATGTACGTCCTTGTTAGCTTCTCTATCTTGTCGGTCTCTTTTATTGGTAGGAAGTGTTCAGATTGTTGGGTTTTGAGCACTATAACACTCCTATGGTGGACATGCAACCCTAAATGATTTGGATCTGTGTTTTCTATATTATACATGCATATTTTCAATTTTCCAAAGCATTCTGCCTACCTAGGATATAAATTGTCAAATGAACAATACAACTAGTTAGATAACTTACCTTTTAGAAGGACTTGTAGTTCTTGACCTTGGAAAGCTTGAGCACCCCAAGTGTGATGCCTCTAATGGTTCACAAACACCAATATGCAATAGGAGGCTTGAGAGAATAAGTTATTTTCACAAAATCAATATCACTCTTCAAGAATGTTGTGGCTACTTGTGTAACCGATTTTGGCCATAGGGGGTTTATTTATAGTGTGGCAAATGCTAGGGTTACACTTTGTAAACCCTAATGACCTTTCATATTACTTAGGATCCATGGGTTAACCTCCATGGACTATACATGGATTATCTCATTGGTTTAGCCCATCCTAAATAATCATGGATCATTAGCCCACACTATTAGAATCATTGATTTACATAATCAATCCCCACATATTTAATTAGTCTCTTTTGATCACAAAATTAATAAATTAATTCTTGATCAATACTAATTAAATAATATGATTTCATATTAATATATTATGCTTGTAATATATTAATAAGTCATAATAACCTTATTCTCAAAAGTCCATCCTATCAAATTGCACTGGTGAAGGCAACCCAAAAGGATCATGCTACAATCGGGTCAAGTACATCCTAGTTATAGTTATGGGCTTAGACACCAAATCCAACACGGATTTGGTTAACCTGTCAACGATCACCCAGATAGTGTCAAGTCCACCCGTCGTCTTGGGCAACTTGGTTATGAAGTCCATGGTTATCCGCTCCCACTTCAGCTCGGGTATATCCGGTTGCTGAAGCAAACCCGAAGGCTTTTGATATTCTACCTTGACCTTGGCACAAGTCAGGCACTCGCCCACATAGGTAGCGATCTCCGCTTTCATGTTCGGCCACCAATAAAGTTTCTTGAGGTCCAGGTACATCTTGTATGCAATGGGATGAATGGAATATTTGGTCTTGTGAGCCTCGTTCATGACTTCGTCTTTGTACCCACCGAATATTAGTGTCCAGATTCGATCCATGAGGTAACGAGCTCCGTCATCCTTGACTTCAAGGTTTTTAATTTTTTATCCATTCCCCGCAATGCCTCACTTGTGACGTTCTCGTGTTTCAAGACTTCTAGCTGTGCCTCCTTGATCTGTGTGGACAGGTATGAATGGATGAAATGGTCAGTGATTTTACTCGGCGGCCCGAGTATTCCTTCCGACTTAAGGGGTCTGCTATTACGTTGGCCTTGCCCGGATGATAACAAATTTCTCATTCATAGTCATTTAGCAGCTCAACCCATCGTCGTTATCTCATGTTGAGCTCCTTCTGATTGAGGATGTGTTGTAGACCCTTATGATCTGTGAAGATGGTGCATTTGGTGCCATATAGGTAGTGTATCCAGATCTTCAGGGCAAACACCACTGCTCCTAATTCGAGGTCGTGCGTGGTGTAATTGACCTCATGAGTCTTGAGTTGTCTTGAGGCATAGGCGATGACCTTTACTCTTTGCATAAGCACACATCCTAGGCCCTGCTTGGATGCATCATAGTAGACCACAAAGTCTTCGGTCCCTTCTGGGAGAGACAAGATTGGAGCACTGCACAGGGCTTGTTTAAGCGTTTGTAAGGCAGCTTCTTGTTTGTTCTCCCATCTGAAAGTCACTCCCTTCTGAGTCAAGGTAGTGAGTGGCTTTGCGATCTTAGAGAAGTTTTGTATGAATCTTCGGTAGTAGCCACCAAGGCCCAGAAACTGGCGTATCTCTGTCGGTGTTCTTCGTGTTGCCCAGTTTTCAATCGCCTTAACTTTGGAAGGGTCCACGTGTATCCCTTCCTCGCTGACTATGTGTCTCAAGAAATCTACTCTTCGAATCCAGAAATTGCATTTCGAGTACTTTGCGTATAGCTTTTCTGCCCTTAACGTCTCCAAGATCTGTCGTAGATGCTGACTATGTTCTTCCTTACTTCGTGAATAGATTAGTATGTCATCGATGAATACTATCACGAATTTATCCAGGTAAGGTCGGCACACACGGTTCATTAGGTCCATGAACACCGCTAACGCATTAGTCAAACCAAAGGGCATCACTACAAACTCGTAGTGACCGTAGCGAGTTCTAAATGTCGTCTTAGGAATATCTTCCTCCTGAATTCGCAGTTGATGGTACCCTGACCTTAGATCAATCTTTGAGAAGTAGCTCGATCCTTGCAGTTGATCATATAAGTCGTCGATTCGAGGTAGGGGATAACGTTTCTTGATAGTGAGCTTGTTCAGTTCTCGATAGTCTATGAACATGCAAAACGATCCGTCCTTCTTTTTCACGAACAAGACCGGTGCTCCCCAAGGTGAGAAGTTTGGTCTAATAAATCCTTTGCTCAGCAGCTCGTTCAGTTGACTGGACAGTTCCTGCATTTCAGCCGGTGCTAAGTGGTATGGGGATTTGGCTACGGGGGTGGCTCCAGGAATCAAGTCGATCCTGAACTCGGCTTAGCGTACGGGGGTATTCCCGAAAGGTCTTCTGGAAATACATCGGGAAAGTTACAGACCTCGGGAATATCTTTGATGTCTTTCACCTCTCGTTTCTCATCCACCACGTGGGCTAAGAAGGCGTGGTATTCCTTTTGTAGATACTTCTGAGCCTTGATGCAAGAGATGATTTGTAGATTCATGTCGGGTTTGTCGCCATAAATGAAGAGGGTTCCGCTATTTGGTAGGTTAAGGTGAACGGCCTTTTTGTAACACAGGATTTCGGCATGGTGAGGACTTAACCAATCCATGCTAATGATAACGTCAAAGCTACTTATTGTGACTGGCATTAGCTCGATTCAGAAGGAATGATTGTTTAGAGTTAGTGTGCATCCTACGAATATATATTTAGTGCTTTCTGATTTTCCATTCTCCATTTCTACAATGAATGTTTCATTTAGCGATTGGGGTTTCTGTTTGAGTAAGTGTTTAAACTGGTGGCTCGCGAAACTTTTCTCCGCACCACTATCGAAAAGTATGCATGTGTATGAGTTATTTAGGAGAAACGTACCATTAACCATGGTGGGATCCCTCATGGCCTCCTCATGCCCCCATTGTTAGAACCCTTCCCACGCCTCCGCTATTTCTGTTATGTGCCTTCGGGCAGTCCTTCTTGAAATTCCCAGTCTCACCGCAACCGTAGCATTCGCGACTCACCCAAGAATTAGCGGCTTGGGTGGTTTGTTGTGTCAGTGCTTTGCAGAAACGGGCTATGTGCCCCTTCTTGCTGCAACTATTACATTGCATTTCTCGGCAGGCTCCGTGGTTGTGGTAATTGTACTTGTCGCATTTTGGAAGAGTTCCAGCATATTGCTTGGCTGGTGCAGGGGCAGTATGGGTGATAGGGGCGGTGATGGCATGGACGGTCACCGTTTGTTGTTTCTTGGCCGAGTCATGAGCGGGTTGACCTTTCTTTTTGTTCTAAAACTTCCTCTTGTGGTCACCCCCTTTGGTTGTTCGGGCGTGGGGGTTATAATGCCTTGAAGAACTCTCTGGTCGACAAGAGTTTGTGCCAGTTGCTTGGCACCGTCGAGGGTGCTCGGGTTGGCGAATATGACCATTCCCTGGAACTAAGGGGATAGCCCCCAAATGTAACGTTCCACTTTCTTGGCCTCCGGGGTGACCATTCCCGGGCACAGAGTTGCCAATTCGTTAAATCGTGAAGTGTAGGTGGCAATATCGGAACCCTTCATGGAGTGTTCCCACAGCTCCTATTCCAATTTCTGCATCTCGCTCCTTGGACAATATTCCTCGAGCATCATTGCTTTCAAGTCTTCCTAACTCATAGAGTTGGCAACCGCTAGAGTCAAAGTTTTAACGTGGCTGCTACACCACGACAAGGCTGAGTTCGCAAAGGTGCATGCAGAATATTTGACCTTGAACTCGTCTGGGCATGCGCAGATTTTGAAGATGGACTCAGTTTTCTCAAACCATCTTGTCAAAGTAATGACCCCGTCGTCGCCATGATAGGTCGTGGGCTTGCAGTTCATGAATTCTTTGTATGAGCACATTCGCTGGTGCCCTTGGTTTTCTCCCTAATTGGAACTGTTAGTTCCGTTTCCGCTTCTGTTGTTGTTACTGCTGATTTGGGCCACAACGGCTGTTACAGCAGCCTGGAACATAGCAGATTCCATTTGTGGAGGTGGTGGTGGTGGTGGCGCTGATGTATTGTTGAAGCACCTGTTAGATTTCCGGGGTGACATTTTTCTTCCATGAAATTTAAAGGTGGAATGACGATAAATCTTTGATAAGAGTATATGAATTGGACATTACCGTAATGGAATTCCTTGTTTATATATGTATCAAGTCTCGTTGTTATTGAAATTTGCAAGCAATTCACAAATGAAATTTACTATAAAAACTAAACAATTGCATAACAAATAGCAACATCCAATGAAATAAAATGCATACCCATTTCATTAATAATATGGTACTAGTACATAGTTTTTTTGAAAATTGACCTTTAAGAATGTCTACATGAAAGAGTAGCACCAACGCTTACTCGTAAATGAAATCAAGATATGAGTAGTATATGTCCTACTCACGGCGGGTAGTCTCCTGTGGGCCATGGGATGAAGTAATGGAAGCCTGCATCTCCGCTATCCGACGCTCAGCTACAATCACTCTCTCCTCGAGAGCCGAGTGTCTCTCCTGATACTCCTTCGTTTCCGCTCGAGCGGTGGTGAGGTCCTCATGGAGGCAGTCAATGAGATGGCATGTCCGAGGGTAGTCCCTCTCTAGTAGTCGAGTATGTGCGTCAGTGGCCTCAGCAGTGGCCCCCAGCTCCATGATCCGATTCGTCGACGCCCTGGTCTCTGAGATGTGTGATTCGCTAAACCATAACAGGGAGGGCCCTGTCTGTCGGTCCTCCGTGACTGAGGTTATAGAAACCTCGCTCCATGCCGTATGGAGAACGCTAGTGTTGCTGCATGCTCCACCTTTCCAAGTCCTCCACCCAGTGGGGCGTGGGTCCCTGGTAGCGCAGTCGATGTGCGGGAATCCGGGCGACGTAAGGAGGATTTATGACTTCGGACTCTGCGTCCGAGTCCTCCTCTACCTCTTCCTCGTCTTCTTTTTCCTCCTCCTCTGGATCCTCTTTGGGATCCTCTTCGGGTTCTTCTTCCACTATTTCCTCAGGATCCTCTTCGGGATCCTCTTCGATCCACCCACCATTTCCCTGGTTAGGGAAATAGGGGTTTCCGGGCATGTGAAATCCTGCCATGACGTTTGTGCGAGAATAGATATATGAGAAATACATGAATGCTTAAGTGTATGATTTTGTAATATTCTAAAATACTCATGTAGTATTTTAATCTTTATGTTTGATTCTAGAGTTTCTTGGTATATAGGGTTGGTAAGTTTTAGATTCGTTGCCCATCACGACCATTCCTAAACACATGTTAGTCATATCTCGTATAAATATAGTTGATCAGGCTATATTTATGCCAAATATGATTACATAACTGTCTAGGCTTAATCGTAGTGTTTAACTCCTCTAAATACTTTTTATATGGTTCTTATTATGACACTGTTTCTAGTATGTATGTATGTACGTATACTTTTTATAAAGATACTATTATATTTTAAAAGTATACTTCTTAGTCAGAGTGTTTTAGCCCCATTGTATTTATAGTTGTATATCTTACATGGTTTGATATACTTAGTTCACTATAAACAATGCTTTGATACTAATCTGTCACACCCCCAAACCAGAACGACATAAACGTCTGGGGGCGGATGACTTCATGTACAGTATCATAACAATTGAATAGTAGCGATCAAAGCATTACAACCATTGTATTGAATATTTAATAAGTTTACATTGTGCTGAAAACATTGTTTACATGATATCAAATGCATATGACAAAATAAATAACGTGATGCGACGACGTCCCATCCACCAAAAACTTTTGTGGTTACCTGTTTACTGATTTCTTGAGAATACAAGTGGTTTTGAAAAGTGTTAACAATTAAGTTGGTGATTTCATAAGCTTTTTGTATGAGAAGGATTTCGTAACTGTTTCGTGAAAAAATGATAGTGTAAACTTCCAGAAAATACAATATTTTCTTTAAAATAAACTATAAGTCTTAATACAAAGACTAAAAATGTAAGTAATGTTGTACTGAAAAGTAGTGTTATAAAGTTTTATCTTTATATAAAACTACTTGAATGTATGTTAACCCGTAAATCAAATGTTTTGTCGATACCCTATGTGAGTTATTATAACCATACTAATGCGACTAGTTGCCTGAACGACATGCTTCGGGCGTCAGAACTGTTACGACATTTGTCACCCTAGACTTTTCGGTCTAACTGTAGCTAACAACTTATGTGCGGAGTTGTCAATCCCGTATAGATCTGTACACAAGTGTCACGCTCTCCCTACAAGAGACTCTGGTTATAATGCAGGTCTTAGTTGTACTCTAGTATGTACGGTGAAGCCAAATGTCTCACAACCAGTATCAATCGATTTACGTGAACTGAAAACTCCTTTTTCTTATAAATGAAATAATTATACCTTTAAATAATTATATGTTCCTTCTGAAATGATAGTGTAGTTTTGTGACTCCCAAACTATACCAATTATAGTTTATCATGTTTGTTTGTCAAGAACATTTATATAATCATTTATATAAATACATAGTAATCATCTTGTCTAGTTTCAAAATGTAAGGTCAAACATCATATTTTTGGGATGTAACCCACAAAATAGTGAAATAACTATAATGTACTCCTTTTTGTTAGAAAAGTTATATTTTGGTAAAAAGCTTCCAAAAACCTTGTAGTTTTACAAATCATAATTTTTCTTATGATTTTATGACATGGATTATATTTTGTTTTTGTTAGTTTAGCATTTGAAAACTAATATATCACAAATATTTGTATAAAAGCTAGCAACAACCATAGCTCATGCAAATAATATCTTATTTTTAACATAAAGATGAAACATTGCAAGTATTTGTGTGGTAAACCAAGTTTTACTTGTATCCTCCCCCCCCCCCCCCCCCCTAAAACATGAAAAAGTCGATAATGTGGGGGTATGAACTCACCTTGAGTGAATTTGTGGGTTGTTTGAAGAGATGGTGTGAAGATTTCCAAGCCTAAAACACTTGGATGCGGTTGATGAACTCGTGATCTTATCCTAAGAGTTTTAACACATAATAATATGTGTAAATATGATGAATCTAACATGATAGTGTATAGAAACACTAGATTAACAAGAAAACTTACCAAAACATCTAAGAATAAGCTTGGAGATTTAATCCTTGGAAACTTGGACTTGGTTCTTTGAGAGAGAATGGAGTAATCTTTAGAGAAAAATGAATGGGTGGGGATTTGTGGGTGTGTTCTGCCGTAATTAAGGAGGATAAGATTATATGATAGTTGCTTGGTTATCTGTTGGTTAATTGCGTTGATATATGTTGGGTAATAAGTTTTATGGGAAACTGATGTATCTATCATGTCACAAAGTCAACACTTCCTTATCTTCTTTTCCCACCGAAATCTTTTAATCCTCACCGAAATCACATGTGATTTCGGCATATCCTCAACCGAGATCACCTTGATTTCGGTCCAAGTGAAGCCGAGAACATTAGGGTCTTCGGTCTTGATGGATTTCGGTCTAGTGGGTTCTCGGTCAAGGCATGATTTAGGTCTTAGGCATGTGATTTCGGTTCTTGGCAACCAAAATCTCAAGGTTCTTGAGTCCCAAAACCGAAATCCCTATAAGTAAGGTGTAAAGTGTTTTGTTTTCACTATTTGACTTTTGTTTGACTTGTTTGACTTTTGTTGACTCGTTTAGCTTCTGTTGGATTCAAAATTGGCAGTTGTCACAATCTTATATGCAACATATGCATTTTGAAAAGAACTAAACTTTTTAATGTAGTTAAGTATATTAATAATTGTATCACATTTTAAATGTGCAATATGTATTAAAAGTTTTAGTTCATGAATAAATCTAAACCATGAATATCTAAGCTATCATCATGATTTAAAGATTTTTCAAAATTTAAACAATGCTCTTTTAAAGTATTTTCATCAAATGATTTTAATTTTTTATACAAAATATAAAACCAAAAATATTTTTGAACTCATTAAATTGATCAAATCTGTTGGGTCTAAAAATATGGTTTATACTTTACTTTTCTAGGCTTTAATAGTTTTTGGTCTAGAACCGAAAACAGCCTTGGGTTTACGGTTCATGTGGTGTTTGCGGTTGGGTGTTTTTGCGGCTGCAAACTCGTTTGCGGCTGTAAACATGTTTACGACTGTAAACGTGTTTGCAGCCACTGTTCCCTATATATATAGTGTCAGTAGAGTCATAAGGAAGGGGGCTAAGTGTGTGTAAATCAAGGTGTTCTAGAGAGAGAGTGTGAGAGAGAAGAAGAGTGTGTGTGTGTGTAAATCTTGTGTTGGAGCATCATTCATATTATTGAATACATCATAGATTCATCTTCTTCGTCTTCTCCTTCTTCCATATTTGATCTTGCATCATCCACTTGATTGGTATTCCGCACCATCAAGTGGATCTGATTGATAGATCAAGCAAAATTTGGGACTTACAGTTGGTATCAGAGCTTGGACTGTATCAATCTGTTTGGCAAGATCTGGAGCGTTTTTGCACTTTTTCTTGAAGGATCTTACGTTTTTGGATAGTTCTTGACAAAATATTAGGGGTTTGTTCTTTGAGTTTTTCATAAAAATGGCTTTTTGATAGAGTTTTGGAGCTAAAAAGGTGAAAAAACGTTGTTTTTGGTCGTAAACAGCGAGGGGGTGGCGGTGTTTTCGGTCAGCAGCTAGGGTTTCTGAAGCGTTTACAGTCGAGGAGAGTTTGCGGTGTGAAGCTCGTTTACGGCCGAGGAGAGTTTGCGGTCCGAAGTCGCGCATGTGTTCGGTCCAGTCCTCGCTGGTCAGCAGTTCGTTTGCAGTCAGCAGTTCGTTTGCGATAAGCAGTCGGTTTGCGGTCAGCGGTTGCGCACGTGTTCGGCCAGCAGTTCCAGCTCGTGTTCGGTTCAAGCGAGCTTTCGGTCGCGCACGTGTGCGGTCTTCGCGTGTGGGAGTTCTCGGTCATCAGCGAATAATCAAAAATCTAGGGGTTTGCAAGATTCGGACTCGGGTCCCTTGCATACTCAACCCACGCTCCTGCCAATTGATCTAGCAAGCCACTTGTTATTTGTCTTCCCCGTTTAACTCAAGTAGCTTCGCTGTTTTGCTCCTATTTTCGGATTTTGAACAATTTTAGCCCAAATATCAATTATTTGAATTCTAAAATTCCATTTTCTACCCAAAATTTTGGTTTTTAATTTTTGACTATCATTTTTGACTTTTGACCTTAAATTTTTGACTTTGACTTTCAAGTTTGACCTTTGACTTTAAACTTTGACTTTCTCGTTTAACTTTCAAAATTTTACTTTTAGCTTTTCGGTTTGACTTCTAAGTTTGACTTTTAAGTTTGACTTTTAAGTTTGACTTTTAAGTTTGACTTTTTAAGCTTGACTTTTAAGGTTGACTTTTGAGGTTTTAAGTCAAAGGGCAATTTTTTTTAACAATGAGTTCCTCAAACATCCCGGTCAATGAAGTTTCATATTCTAAATCTTGTGAAGCTACAATTAAATTTCTTCGTGAACAAAATGATTTACTAAAAAGGGAAAATGAGGACCTTAAATATGAAGGATATACTCTTAGGAAGGCCCAAAAACCCTTAAAAACACAACTAGAGGCCATAACTAAGGATTTTCGAAAACTTCAAGAGGAATATAGCAACAAATGTGAAAACTATGACTATGTTAAGAGACAACTTGCCGAATTAACTGTCGAACTTGATGCATTGAAAGCTAAATATAATGATGTTGAATTCACGTTTAAGAAATTTGATGTGTCAAGTGAGGTAGTTGCATCCATGATTGAAAAACAACTAAAATTTAAAGACAATCAAAATAAGGGTCTAGGGTATAATAGTGTTCCACCTCCCTTTAATGACAACTACAACCCACCCCTTGAGACCAATGATGAAGAAATGTCTGCTCAGTATGGCCAAACCCCTGTCCCAGCTTCAGTTAAGACTGAACCATCTGGGCCTACTGAGATTATTCAGGTGAATGTTTCTGATGCTTCTACTTTATGTGCAGGTAAAGTAGTAGAGGATGACAACAAGGAGAACACTACTGAACAAACCAATGACTCCTTGAATTATGAATCTGTTGCTTCTAACTCAGTTACTTCTAAACCTGCTGTTGGGAAATACAGGCCACCACAACAAGTGAAACAAAGTGCTTGCTACAAGTGTGCTTGTGGGAACAATAAGAAACGAGGCAAGGGCACGCCACCAGGGGCAGGAAGAAACAATTCCTACGTAAAGAAAAAAGACATGTTTTCACTGTGGAACACCTGGACACATTGCCAGAAATTGTCCAAATCGCGCATACAGTCCCAACTATGCACAAGGCTGGCAGAACGCTTAAAGAGGTAGCTTTTCCAAAAGAAACCCTTCGAGGTCACGTTCAAACAATGGTGACTGGAATGCGCAAAAGGCCAAGAATCAAAATCCCAAAGTCAAGAAGGGAATGCCAGCCAAGAAGTCCAATCCAAAAGATGCTCTAGTGAAACCAAGATCAATTAGATCAAAGTCATCTCGAAGATCGACTTCAAGTTCAAAATCAAGTGCCGAGGCACCCATCCGCTCGAACAAGAAATGGGTTAAACCCAACTACAGATGGGTACCAAAGGTTCAATCTCCCAAATCGTCTAATGATTCTAACATTTCTTCATCTTCTGTTTGTTATAAGCAGTATATGTCATGGGAGAGAGTACCTTGCAAAGATGACAAAGGTCGACCCAGTTTCAAAATGGACTGGGTTCCAAAGACCAACTAATCCTGCACTCTGTGCTGGAGTAGCTATGGAGGAATATCATCAGACTTCGGTTTGTTGGTAGTGGCTGTTCCTGGCACATGATAGGAGGCATCTCTCAACCATACTACACTCAGAACCTTCTATGAGAGTATGTGTCCTTTGCGGGAAGGGAAGAAAGTAAAGGATCACACATGGGGTTTGTGCTTAACGATGTGAAGAATTTTCGGATCTGTTCTGAGATCGAAATATGCGTGATGTTCTCCGACCTTTTGGATGCAAATTCAATCGGTAACTTACGGTTTGAGTTTTCTTCTCGATACTCCTGAGTTTATCTTAAACTGATTCGTTTTGAAGACAATTTTTTTTATTTTTTTATATAGTCTTTCGTTAGTAGGTATTGTTTGGGAAGTGATATGAAGTCTAGTGCTAAAAGGCAATTTATGATGCATGTAATGCACTAAAGCCGAATTGTCTAGACTTTGTGTTCAATGTGTTGGTAGGCACAAAGGATACAAAAGGACTAGACATTGATCGACAAATGAAAGGAATAGACAATATGAACTTAGATAGTTTCATTTGGACTGACAATACGACGCTCGGGTAGATTGAGCAGTGAGATAAACATGGGAACCTGCGAGATACACTAAAACTTAATTATCTAGAACTGTGGCTCAATATTTCCTTGATGTATGGACTTATGTCCTTAATTCCGGTACTGATAGGGAAACTGGGGGTTTTGATAAAGTAGGTTTGTAGGAAATTATTTTCTTGCTTTCTATCTGTCAGTCATATGTTGCTTCCTTTGCGTGATTGGAACATATCCGACCTGGAATGCAACATATGCAACTCTATCTCTATGCATATCCTTATCTATGAAATTCTTTCTATCTGTTAACCATATGCTGTCCCTTCTGCGTGATCTGAAGATCCGGCCTGGGACACAACATATGCACTCTACTATCTCTCTAACCCCTATCTATGTTAGTCATATGTTGTTCCCTCTGCGTGATTGGAAAACATCCGACCTGGGATACAACATATGCATTTCTATATCTATCTTTTCTCTAAATGATTGAATACTTACCTAAAGTAAGGAGTTATTTGGAAGTTCTTGATTACCGGGGTATGTCGGGAAGCGGGGAACACGTTCTAGTGCATTTAAAATTGAACCATTTAATAGGTTGTCTGTAGATCTTGCTGCTGAATTTAAGTGGACAACAATATCCGTGGTCGTCGTTAGCCAAATGGTTCATATAGGAATATAGGTATAATGTCTTGTCACTTATAATCTGTCCAATTTGTCAAATATCCTTTGTGTTTAAGTGGACCACAATACCAGTGATTGACCAAATCTAAGCATGCAGGTGTGTGTAGATAAACGATATTGAATTGCTTGACAACTTTGATCCCAAATATTTTTGTTTTTATTAAATTTGTTCATAGTTTTCTTCTATGCACAAATTTAGGGGGAGAATTAAAAATTTTAAAAAAAAATCAAACAAAAATCAGAAAACCAAAAATCCAAAAATATTGTTATTTCTGTTTTATTTCTTTTTTCAGAAAAATCAAAAATCCAAAAATATTTTTGTTTATGTTTTTTTTTTTCAGAAAATATGAAAAAATCCAAAAATATTGTGTGCTAAGTTTTCTTTTAGTTTTGTTTTTATCTCAAATTTTTTTTGTCTTGAAAAGTGAATTCAGATGTAGATGAGACTCATGGAGACTGTATCGAGATTTTCTGAGCCAAAGCTTCATCCGTGATTGTCGAAGAATTCTCATTCGAAGGAACAAGAAATGAAGATTATTCTTTCAACATTCAATCTTTTAATCCCAGAAGCAAGGTGAAGCTGTACTTGAAGATTATGTGACAAATTGCATTGAAGCCTCCTCAATCAATTTGTTGTTATCTATGTACCTGCTGAAGTGATCCAGAAGATTCGTTCTCTATTATTCTCTCTGAAGATTCTCCAACTGAAGGCGCTATCTTTCAAGAATCTTTTCCAGAAGCCTCCACACCCAATGTGCTTTCAATGCCAAATTCTGAAGAAATGCCCATCCGTTCAAGATGAAGTCATTCACCTAGAGGATTCAGTTGTTCATCTTGAAGTTGTGAAGAAATAGAAGAAAAATAGTTGAAGCCAAACTCCAAATGAAGATTGACAAGAAAAGCCAGCTACATTTTAAGGGGGAGTTTGTTGGGTCAAAAGAAAAGAAAGCTATAAACCAAGGGGGAGATTGTTGGGTATAAAAATATGGTTTATAATTTACTTTTCTAAGCTTTAATAGTTTTTGGTCTAGAACCGAAAACAACCTTGGGTTTACGGTTCATGTGGTGTTTGCGGTTGGGCGTGTTTGCGGCTGCAAACTCATTTGTGGCTGTAAACGTGTTTGCAGCCTGTTCCCTATATATATAGTGTCAGTAGAGTCATAAGGAAGGGAGGCTAAGTGTGTGTAAATCAAGGTGTTCTAGAGAGAGAAATGAGAGAGAAGAAGAGAGAGAGAGAGAGAGAGAGTGTGTGTGTGTGTGTGTGTGTGTGTGTGTGAATCTTGTGTTGGAGCATCATTCATATTATTGAATACATCATAGATTCATCTTCTTCTTCTTCTTCTCCTTCTTCCATATTTGATCTTGCATCACCCACTTGATTGAGATTCCACACCATCAAGTGGATCTGATTGATACATCAAGCAAAATTTAGGACTTACAAAATCTACTTTTAAGTGAAGTAATAGTTAGATCTACTATATATAAAAAGTAATTTTAAATAACTCAAGAGGAGTTTTAATAGTTTCATTAACAATATTTTCATCATATCGTTTATTTATTTGAATGATATGTTTTTCACGAAATTCAGGTTTTACTTTCATTTCTAAAGCCAACTGTTTTGCATCATCTAAAGCCTTTTTCAAATTCGTGTTCTCTATATTTTTCAAAGAAACACAAAAGTTCATTTAGCTGATTTATAGCATCATTGAGACACATATAATTTGATTGCAAGTTTTTACTAACAATATTAATAGAAAACAACACATCATACCAAATAATTATTCCTAATAAAATTTCATAGTTTTTAATTTCATATGTAGCTAAACATTTAGCCTCGCTTTTAATTTTTGGATCTCCATAATTTCCAGATAATTGTAAAAGTACATTTCTTAATTGTGGTGCTTGAAATCTAATTACTTTTACACTTTCTACATTACTTTCCCAACGAGTTTGTGATAATGATTTATGTGTTAGGTTTGGTATATTATCTTGTAATATTTTCCACCTTTTAGTTGAGGAAACAAATATCGAATATATACGGTGTATAACTCCAAAAAATTCACTAGCCTTAGGACACAAATTAACCATATCATATAAATTACTAAATTTAAACTATGACAACCACAAGGAGTGTAGAATACTCTAGGATTAATATCTAACAATCGTTTTGTATGCCTTGATGTTTTCTTTTCATATTTGATTCATTGCCATAACCTTGACCCCTAGCAACATTTATATCTAGTCCTATATTTTTAATTTCATCAACTATAACATCATATAAGCCTTTATCGGTTGTATTATCTACATTTAAAAATTCTAGAAAGTATTCTTTAATTTCTATAGGAGTTGCTAAATGATCTAAGCATCATATGATAATTGACATTTATTCCTTATGACTTGTATCAGGAGTATAAAAAAATATTATTGAAAAATATTTAACTTCTTTTACTTTTTTAATAATTTTATTTTTAACTTTTTCTGCTAATAAACTGATAAGTCCATTTTGAATATTGTGTCCAAGATAATGATTATGAATGTCTTTGTCCTTAATTTGCCTAATAAGTTTTTTCTTAATAAGATCAAATTTCGCAATCATTTCAATTGTACTTAAAAAATTACCATTATTTTCTTCATTAATCTTTTCATTTTTTCCACGAAATCCTATATTATGTTTTCCTGAAGTTTTTATTACAGTGATGATTCTTTATTAACATATTTTTCCAATGTTCTTTTCTTTATTTATTTGTTTCGGGGTTTGCTTGTCAATTGTTTTATTATTTGATAATCTCGTTTGTAAGTCAATCTATGCCTTCATATTAAGAATGTATATGTTATTTGCTTCGTGTCTTTTTAGTATACTAGAAATATTGTTCCATTTATTGTTACATTTATCTACTAATGAACATGTAGATATATTCACATTAAATAATTTATAACAAAAACAAAAACTATATCTACATCTATGGAATAAACCAACAATGTTTGTTCGTATTTTTCTCCGTTTGCTATTTTTTGCATATAAAGAGATGTAGTAAAGCTTCTTAAATGTTGATATTTTGGAAAGTTAAAATTATAAATCTTAACAAGATTTTTTTCTACAATTAAATCTCTTAAATTAATATTATTATTATTCCATCTACTTGGATCATATATGTTTAAAGGCTCGTTATCCTTTTTAATATTACTTTGATCGTTATCATTTTCAATATTAGTTTGTTCGTTATCATTTTCAATATTAGTTTGTTCGCTATTATTTTCGATATTAATTTGATCGTTATCATTTTCGATAGTAGTTTGTTCATTATCAATTTCAAGATTAGTTTGTTTATGATTATTATTATCAAGATTAGTTTGTTCTAACCACTTAGGTTGTGGTGACTTGGTAAGACATAAGAAAAATATGGTGGATAACCTATTGACTCATGTTCAAATCCTGACACTACTCAGCCCCTGTGGCCATGGAGGTTCACATGTAGTGACTCCGGGACATGAGACATAGCCTCATGTTTGCAGCGAGGGATTAGTCGGTGCGCGAAAGCTGGTCCAGAAACCCTCGTTAGGGAAGTTCCCTTTCTAAAAAAAGATTAGTTTGTTCATGCTCATTATCAATATTTTTGTTTGTAGTTAAAAATTTTAAAGCTGACCATGTGATTCTATAAAACCTTCTTGTTGCATTTTCTTTTTCCTTTTTAAAGCCACTGATTTGTATTTCCTCATGGACATGATTATTGATTATTTGATTAATAATAACAATCACCAAGACATAACTACAAATGAACAATCAGTAAACTGGAAGTAATGGATTATGAATCGTTTTTTTTTTTTGGAGATTGAATCGTCGCTTTCCTCAGGTGTGCGTAAGAATTAATGATTAAGACTTTCTGGACTAGAATTACTGAATATGATTTAAAATTTAGGGTCCTTTAGAATTGGGGACACTAAACCCTTGCTTAGTTTGGTAATTACTTGAGCCGCCCCTGAGGTAAGTATGGATGTTAGGTGGTAGTTAGGTTAAAGAACATAAAATGAATACCAACATTAGAGGAACACTCATAGATTACATCTCATCATGATACCCACAACGATGTATACCACAACGATGTATAAGAGGAACATAGAGAGTTTGAAGTGGTCAGCAAACAATAAAAGAATACTTAGTCCACAATTCTATTCTTAGATATTAACAACAAATGTATTTCATTTGTTTATAATAAAAATATATATCATGTTTATAACGTTTTGTTAATAATAATATCCATTAATTACATAGTAATTTTAAAAAAAGTTCAATATTTTGAAAAACTAACGTAAAATGACAGAATACAAACTAGATTTGTATAACCGACCAAAAATGATTTTTTCGAAGTTTTAGTAAGTATATGTCCGTAAACAAAATTTAGTTCACTTTTTCATAAATCGAATTAAAGTATCATGAGCAGCATGTGTAATTCGTTGGCCTAATGTATATATAAAAGAGTAAATTATAGTTTTGGTCCATATGGTTTGGTCATATTCGAATTTTAGTCCAATCTTTGAAAATTTAACAAAATGCATGATTGTGGTTTAAAAAAATTGCACTACACATCCTCAGTCTATTTAAAAAGACTATTTTACCCTTACTTTTATATTTTTGTTTTTCTTTTATCTTTATATATATATATATATATATATATATATATATATATATATATATATATATTTGTTTATATTTTTGAATAATTTTCCTTTTTTTTATGTTTTGTTCGAATATATTTTATATTGTTTTTTTGATCTTTTGTTTTTTTATATTTTTCGTAAAGCTTTTTATAAATATTTTTTGTAAAATAAATATAAAAAAATTTATTAAATATGAATATGATTAACACATATTAGATATAAAATTATTTATTTTAATAGAGTTATTGTATAGGGTAACCGGAATTCGAAACGAGTATTAATGACTTTGAGTTCAACTTTTTTAGTTTTAGAAAAATTTTAACATTTTGTTCTGAATAACAAATGCTAATCATAATTTTTGTATCTCAAACACATGTGTCAATGTTTTTGAGTTTATTTTTTTATTTTTAGAAGTTTTGTTCGTTTTCGAGTTATATGATTTCCAACTAACCATTATATATAACTTGAAACATGTTTTCGAGTTTCAGTTAGCCTATCTATTAATCCTATTAAAAAATATATTCACATTTAACGAACTTTTTTACATTTTTTACATCAATTTTTTTAAAAATAATAAACAAACAAAACATCAAAAAAAATATTAAAATGTATTCAAACAACACGTCAAAAAACTAGTAAAAAAACATCAAAAAAATATAAATGAACAAAATGTAAAAAAACATTGAAAAATATATTCAAAAAATGTTAAATAAAATCTAAATAATAAAAATTATAAATATATAAAATAAAATGTAAGCGAAATAATATATAAAAAAATAAAAATAATATAAAAGTTCTTTTTTAAATGGAATAAGGTTGTAAAGTGCAATTTTTTTAAACTGTAAGGATATATTTTGTCAAGTTTTCAAAAATTGGAATAAAAGTACGAAGCTAACCAAACCCTAAAAACAAAAAATATAATTTACTTTATATAAAATCATTCGTTATACCCACCACTAACCTGTATAGTAGTGGGTGTCAACTAATCACCACATTCAACTACTTAAAGTTTGGGATACCCGCCACTATATTCCTCTTATTTTTTTATTTTATTAAAAGAATATATATTTTTTAATTAATTAAAATGTAGAAAGAGATGGAAAAAAGGTAGAAAGAGATAGAGAGAGAGAAACAAGTTGACTGAGTGTGATGGTCCGCGCTCCCACCACAAATGACCACACGTAGTAGCCACGACAAACATCGGAAATGGTGTTTACATTCATGGTTAGTAACCATATAGACGAGGAATGGGTTCGTCTTTGTTATACCAGATCACCTAAAATTGAACCGATATAAAACATATATCTACTAGCCTGCAACCGTATTTGTACAATAAAATTAGTGGGACCCATATAAAAATAATTTCATGCTTCTCGAGGTTGTACTATTTTGTTCGCATCCACCCATTCCCAATCCAATCCATCAATTATGGATGCAGTTCTGCGACTCTTCCTGACACTTTCACTTTTTGCATTTTTATTATTTTCGTATTTAGCGAACAAAAAATAAGCTATCATGATTAAAATAAGATGAAATACCTACCTCTCGTGAAAATATAACATTTGATTTTATGTTGCATAAAACAATTATGTCTATAACTTATTATACTGATATTGGTTTTGATTTTCATATTTTTCATCATTTTTCTAGATTTAACTATTTAATATATTTTAGTCATTTTAGGGTTATTAATATTCTAATATAGTTAGGATTCTATTTGAAACAGACGATCATCTTTTGGTTACATTTTAAGACAATAGATACAGATTGCATACTCAGATAATTTAAGATGATTCGGAAACATAATGTTTTGGAACAACGTCCCTGGTCGGTTTCCAATGGGTCTCTCCCTCGGCGGAGTTTAAGGACAACGTCCTAGC
Organism: Lactuca virosa; assembly: GCF_052849685.1. Classification (NCBI taxonomy): domain Eukaryota; kingdom Viridiplantae; phylum Streptophyta; class Magnoliopsida; order Asterales; family Asteraceae; genus Lactuca; species Lactuca virosa. The sequence continues at coordinate 108,425,188 of NC_136429.1, forward strand.
GAAGTCTAAGTCAATGAGGTCGAAATCATAAATTCAGTTCTTGTTAATTTTTTTACGAATATGGTCCCCGTGGTTTCTAAAACTTGCATGGATGGCTTTTCGATAACATCTTTAGTTTTTGTCTATTAGTGTGAGAGTAATTTGATGTTTTCAGGTAGTAGGATTGAGTTTGTGACCATTGATAAACTATAGAGAATATTTATGTAATTTTGTCTATATTTTAATGTTTATGAGTTTGTGACTTTTCTACCATTTTACTTTTTAAAATGTCATTTTGACCAGTTTTCACTATGAACTTTGTAAAATATTATTTTTCACCCTCTATTTGCTAAATTTTCGTGTTTATCCTCCGTGGTATATGTAATTTGTTTTTTTTTAAATAATTTTCGTTCGTTAATCTAAAAAAAATCTAATTTTTTACATGCTTATTTTTATGGGAAATATTCAGAAAAGTCTAAATAATTTACCCTAATTCACGAAAAAGTCCCAAACTAAAATTCGTTTACGAAAAAACATAAATTACCGGTAAAAATGACGATTTGACCCATTTTTCCCGGTTTATCGGTTTCATTGTTTACCCAGTTCTATTAAAGTCTCATTAATCTGTTATAATTTACGAATAAGTCTCAAACTAAAATTAAGTGACGATTTGGTCATTTTCACCCAGTAACATACATATTATTGATTTCTTTGCTGACTTGGTCGTCTAGTTATTAATTAAGTTGATGAGATATATATGTTGGGTTATATAATGTTATGTTTATCATAAAATTTGATATCTTGATGTATTGTATATTTTTTTGGAATATAGAATGCATTCAATGAAAACTGTAATAATTACACAAACTAGCAACAATTTCGATATTTTTTAAGTTTATAAATTGGCTATCTAATCTTATGTAACTCGGTATATCCACCTCATCAACTCATTTCCCGCTCTTTTCCCGGAAATGCACATTTTATCGGTTTCATTGTTGACGTAAATACATAATCAAGAATGAGTCTGTGAGATGAATATCAAATTTTACGATAAACGTAACATTATATAACTCATTGTATCCATCTTATCAGTTTATTTAATAACTAGGCGTCCATGTCAGCAATGAAATCGATAAATGTATGTTGCATAGAGAAAAATGTCAAATCATCACTTAATTTTACTTTAGGACTTATTAGTAAATTATGATAAAATAATGAGACTTTAATGAAACAAAGTAAGTAATGAAATCGGAAAACCGGGAAAAAATGGTCAAATCGTCACTTTTACGGGTAATTCATGTTTTTTCGTAAACAGATTTTAGTTTGAGACTTTTTCGTAAATTATAGTAAAATATTATGACTTTTCGTAAATTATATATATATATATATATATATATATATATATATATATATATATATATATATATATATATTCAAGATGGTCAACGTTTCAACCTGAATTTAAAACTTCCGTTCGTTAATTTTTTTTTAAAAAAAATACGTACTTGTTTTTTTATACACGTGTCAGTTTAAATTCGATTTTGTCTACGTTTCAGCATAAATTTTTTTACGTTTTTGTACTTAATTTTATGTACGTTTCCTATGTTTGAGTCGGGTCATGTATAATAACTTTCATTCGTTAACTTAAAAAACGTATTATATTAGAGTCTGTCTATGCTCCGATGTAAATTTTTTTACGTTTTTGTGTTTAATTTTTTGTATGTTTCCTACGTATGAATCGAATCACATATAATAGCATCGTTCGTTTACTTAAAAAAGTAATTATTATGTGCTAGTTTTTATGTATGTGTCAGTATAAACTGAAGTTGGTGAATGTTTCGACGTATCTGACATAAATTTAGAGTTGTCGTTCATCAATTTTGAAAAAAAAAAACTTACTTGCTTTTTTATGTACATATTAATATAAATTCGAGTCCGTCTACGTTTCAACGTAATTTTTTTTCTTTTTATGTTTTCATTCTTATTTTTATGTATGAAAAAATAAGCATACAGATAAAAATAAGCATGAAAATGATCAAAGTTGTTGTCTCGGTCAAAAATAAACCTCAAACACACACACACCCACACACACACTATATATATATATATATATATATATATATATATATATATATATATATATATGGCTAAGTTATTTTGTTTATTACATTTATTGTGTGCTAGAATGCACCAATAGAAATGTAGTAAATTAAATAATTATTTAATTAAATAAATATAGATATTAAATAATTTCCAAAATTATATGTATATATTAAATGATATCCATCATTATAATTCTCTTTTTATGGAAACTAATTAAATCTGTCATTAATGTCAGCAATAAAATTCTTTCAGAATGAATTCGCATTTAGGTTTTTATATATGTGTTCATATTTTGTTTCAGGACTCACTCACTTAAAATACAATAAATTTGCATGGAATATGAAGAACGATAGTGTATTCTACTAGAATACACTCTCATTTTGATGGAATACACTCTCATTCTTCTAGATATGAATTCATTCTGAAATAATATTATTGTTGACATTAATGACGAATTTAATTAGTTTCCATAAAAATGAGTTATAAGTATGGATAGCATTTAATATACATATAATTAATACTAAATTCCTATTGGTGCATTCTAGCACACAATAGATGTGAGAAACATTTGAACCTATATATATATATATATATATATATATATATATATATATATATATATATATATATATATATATATATATATATAGGGTAAGTAAGAGTCGAATCCACGAAGTGCTTGTGGTCAAACATTGTTTAAAAATAGTAAACGGAAATCTACTACTTGCAATTGCCATGAAAAATATTTAAACTATGATTTAAATAAAAAAGGTAGAAACTTTAAAATTTAAACAATTACCAATGAGGAAAACAAAGTTATTTGTGGTTCAGTATCGGATGATTATGACTCGAATGTTTATCTTCCCTTAAATTCTAATTTAATTGTGAAAACATAACCAAAGCCAATTAACATGCAATAAATAACTTTGGGCACACAGTATGTTATTCTGACTAATTGTATTACCCATATGTCTACTTGAATTAGGAAGAATGATTGGTTTATCAATATTATGTCTTATAATTACCAATTACATTGTTTAATATTTAAAATCACAAGTTTAAAATAGTGTATGTTGATTCAACCGATCATCTTTGTAATAACCTAGAATTTTTGTATAAGTATTTTGGATTGGTATTATGTGCTAAAGGGCATTTTGTCCCATGTGGCAAAACATGAATTATGTAATGGTCTTAAGTGCCTTTTTATATGTTACTTTGATGTTTAAAGTAATGGGATATGTTGTTGTGTATGGAGAAAGAGTGAAATTGATAGGTATAAGACATGGGTAATGAAGTGTCTTTAAAAAGAGCATAAAAGTTGATTTCATCTCTACAACGTTGTGGTGGCAATGGAACCACGACGTGGTTTATGAGGTAGTGATTTGGGTAAGTTTTTGACATAAGTTGAGGATAATGTATTTTGCACCACGTCATGATAATATGGATTACCGCAGCGTGGTGGCGAAAGTAGAACGATATTATGAATTGACACGAAGACGCTATTTGGGGAGACCAAAAAGTCACTTAAAGGAACCACAACACGATGAGGGTCTTGCGCGTGGTTTCAAACATAGGTTAATATCCTGATAATCTTCATTCTCGAACAAAAACTGTAACACCCTATTTGGATCATTCTGTAATTCAGGGCTCATGGGCCGTAAATCAATTATGTGACTACTTTGGGGATTCGAGAAAGTAAAGTTTAGGCTTTATTGAAGGTTGACAAGTTTGGTTGTGAGATCTAATCCTTTGAATCATGTGTGGGAACCAAGGGTGTACTGAGGGAAGATAGGTGTCAAAATGTTTGCAAGGATTATAGTCTTAATTTCGACTTGTGCTAAGCCAAATTTAACAAGATATGGTTGTAGAGCTTTTCGAGACCTTTTTGTGGATATAAAGAACGCTGAAATCGGAGTTGGAACAAAGAAGTTATGGTCGTTTGAAGTTTAAATGAAAATTGGATCTTATCCGGTACGATGGGCGTACCTAATTACGCTCGACGTAATTACATAGGATGCAAACCCTAATTTTTCGGGTTTGATCCCTATTTAAGCAACTTAACTCCTGGAAACTCTCTCCATATTTAGCCTCCATCCTCTCCAAAGCTTCATCTCGAAACCCTAGCCCCATTTGTGAAGATTTTGAGATTCTTGAGTGTTTATGAGTGCTTTTGGGTTCATCTTGAAAAAGAAGTCCACCATTGAATCTTGGTGAAGCTCAAGCTTGTGGATCCAGAGCCTACATTGCTTTTCTCAACTCCAGAAGGTATAAAGCTTGAATCTTGATGATGCATTTGTTAGATCTAGCTAGTTTTAGGTTTTATGAGCTCTTTGGTCACTTTAGTGCATACAGTTTAGATCTTGAAAGTTTGTGACATTGTTATGGACAAAGTTGGAAACTTTATCCATTTAAACATCATTTTAATTCAGACTGAAGATTGGATACTTGGACTTAAAGGATTCAGTTGAGAAAGATGCATTTTTTGTCCCTTTGAGACTTAAAGACTAGATCTTGATTGTTTGGACTATCCTAATGGATAAAGTTGGAAACTTTATCCATTATGGAGCTATTATAAGAAATAAAAATGCGACCTTGGTCCCTAGTTTTCCTCCATGCATGGTATTAGATGTCTTAATGAGTTAAGAAGTTTGGGTTTTTAGATGTTGAAGACTTAATACCCATGCAAGACCATAAAATTGGAAACTTTATGGTTAAGGACATCATTTGAGGGTTAGATCTGGATTTTGGACGAAAGAGCTTAAAGGATTAAGCTCTTAATGGATTAAGAGGATGGCATCCGCATACGATGGGCGTACCAAAGGGTATGTTGCGCGTACGTGGTCAACACGTCGACTTCTGGTCAAGGCGTAGTATGCCCCGCGTACGTGTTGAGTACGCCCAGCGTACTCAACTGAGTTGACCCGGTCGACTCGGTTGTCTCTTAACTTCAACCAGGATTTTGACCAAGTTTGGGTTATTTGATTTATAGTTTAAGGTTTGGGTCCCTGTTAATTGTATAGGTGACCAGTAGAGATAGATTTTAGAGTAGTGATCGATGCAACTTTGGACGACTAAGTTGATTTAGCAGGTCCATGGCAGACTTCAGAAAACACAGAGCCGACGGAAGAGCTACACAGATAAACGCCAATCGGACTTGGAGTTTCAAGTTGGGGACATGGTGCTCCTGAAGGTGTCAACCGATTTAGGAAGCGGGGTAAGTTAGGCCCCAAATATATCGGTCATTTCAGGGTGTTAACCCGGGTGGGCAGGGTTGCATATCGTTTTGATCTTCATGAGGATCTCTGTCAGATTCATATCTCTTTTCATGTCTCTCAGTTGTGGAAGTGTTTGGTTGATGATCCCGCAATGGCTCCATTGGAGTACACTAAGGTGGATGATTGCCTGAATTATATAGAGAGACTGGTGACGATCCTTGACAGGAGGACGAAGACTCTGCAAAAAAGGGTGGTGGATCTCGTGAAGGTGTAGTGTCAACATCGTAAGGGTTCAGAATGGACATGGGAGATGGATGACGAGATGAGAGAGCCTAACCCCGAGCTGTTTGAGGTGGCGGACTTTGAGGACGAAGTCTAATTCAAGTGGGGAAGAGTTGTAACGCCCGGATCTTGAGTTACATTATTCATAATTTAATTATCATTTTGAGGATTGTCACAGCGTGGCGGAGGCACCACCATGGCATGGCGAGGCGAGAAGGGTTCATGTTTTCATTTAAGCCACCACAGTGTGGCGGTATTGGCCACGACGTGGTGGAAGGCTGACGTGAAAACCCTATTTTTCTAGGTTTTTTCCCTATTTAAAGGAATGAGGAGGCTAGGGTTTGCTCATCGTCAACCTCCATCAGTCCCCTCAAGCCCTAAAGAAAACCCTAATCACCTTTCTCCATTATTGAGTTAGTTTTGGTGTTCTTGAAGCTAAAGAAGGAAGAAGGAAGCAAAGATAAAATAAGCAATTCTCCATTCTTTACGTTAGCACTCTTTTGGACCTTTGTAAGTGTCCAAGATGCGATTTTGATCATGCTAGGTTGCTAGATTGTGACATCCCCATTTTCACGGCCAGAAAAGACCGATTTTGTTTATGCTTTATAAAAATCAGAGTACTTCTTTTAATAAAAATCTTGCGGAATTTGTTCCCAGAAAAACATGATAAATACGTTATCAAAAAATTTCCGAAGAAATGTATTTTTATTCATTTTAAAACATTTGGGATGTCATCGTTAATACAGAAACATAAGCATAAACAGAACTTACAATCATTTACACTAGTGATCTACATCTCTTTTAAATCTCTCAGTGTAATGTAACTTCATATCGACACCTGTGATACAAATAAACTGAGTGGGTCAGGTTGGGAAACCTGGTGGGTACATAGGGTTTTCAACCCACAATAATATAATTATTATGTTTAAACATCAAACAATCAACCCAATTACCCATCCCCATTATCTTCTTTACTCTTAAGGATCTACCATAAGAATCAATTATTCCTCGTTCATTCATTCCTAAGGATCATCCTAAGGAATCGGCACGAAGTCCATCGTTGTCAATGACACAGCTGTCAAGCACAGCTGCTAGTTCTATCACTTAGGCGCATCTGCCAGAATTGTGACATTCTATGTGAGGTGCAGCTACCAGTATTGTCCTTCGAGCACAGCTGTTAGGGTTATCTCGTTTATTGACAATATCGTTTTCGAGAGTCCACTCGCAATACATGTCAATGGGTTTTTAGAGTACACCGGTGAACACATCGTTCACAACACCTACAGGTTGCGAGCCTGCCAGTGTTCCACTGGACTGTCTAGAATAGTCCGTGGTTGTCATCCATACTCTGCTAGATGACGGGGCCATCATTTGGGAAAGGCTTCTCACATCGTCCACCTCTCACACTTACCTCGTGGTCTATAACACCTCTCAACTCATATTCCATTTATTACATCTACCCATGTTTTACCCAACATATTCTCGTAGATATATATATATATATATATATATATATATATATATATATATATATATATACAGTTTAAATCATTTAAAACATGTATAAAATCGTTCATCCAGCATAGATAATAAGTATACAGATAATATGCACACATAGCACGTAATTTATTTAAAACACTTCATATCTATGTGTAAGATGAAAATAACTATGCACTCACTTGAAAAGGTGGTGAATCCGAACTCAGACAGCGCTTCGCTTCTTAAAAATAATTTCCTTCGACGAAACCTAGTATTATTACCACTAGAGTTTAGTCTATTATTCGCCGAGACTAATTAATAGTCTAGCTATTATTACTATTATATAAGCTTTAAACAATACTTATATAACTCATAATAATAGCCCAAGTACTTATTATAAGTTCCTAATAACGCTACTATAATTAAATAAACGATATATTAAAAATAGCGTAGGCGTAGCTCACTTACAACGGGTTTTATAGAAAAAACCGGGCTTTGCTTGGAGCAGCGTTCCCGAGCCGAAAATCTCTTCTTCTCGGAGCCGTCGAGCACTCCGGGGCTTCCGCCTCGTGCTAGGGAGGTTCCCTAGGCTTTTCGGGGGGTTTCGGGGCTAGAGAGAGGTTCTAGAGAGAGAGTAAAGAGAAGAAAGAATGGGAAATGTGTGAAGAAAATGAGGGTGGGAGAGGTTCTATTTATAGGGTGAAAAATGGCTGAACTTGGTGCCACATGTCACCATCTAGTGGCAAGACTTGGGGAGAAAGCAATGGCCAAGATTGTGCCACATCACCCATTTTCGCACAGCACACTTCCGACTTCTAAAATCCGTAACTTTCACATACGACCTCCGCTTTTGACGTTCTTTATATCCACACGTAGGTAAAAATAAGATCTACAACTTTCATTTTGACTCCGTCGGCTAATTCTCGACCGATCTTAAATTTAACAGTACGAGGAGATTATACTGTTAAATGTCCGCGTAAAATTCATAACTTCTACATACAAACTCTGTTTTCGTCTGTCTTTTTACCGTTGAGTTCCTATTAATGAGATCTTCAATTCTCATTTAGGTCGCGTAGGCCAAAAACCGCTCGATCTAAAATTCGAGTTTCGGGTCGTGCACTGCTATGCCAAATCTTAGAAAATTCGTAACTTCCTCATACGAAGTCAGATTTGGGCGTTCTTTTTTTTTTGTATGTTCTCAGTTTAACGTATACTACAACTTTTGTTTAGATTTCTAAGGCTAAAAAGTCCTTTATCAAAAATTCACTATTTACGTCTCCCGGTGCCGTGCCGGTTTTGCCGTAAAACTTCGACGGGCCATAATTTCTTTGTTATAACTCGGATTTCGGCGTTCTTCATATGTACGGAACCCTTGAGACATATTCTACAACTTGGTTAAGATTATTTATTCTAAATAATCTTTTGTCGAAAAGTCGTTTTCGCCCCTATTATCTCTAAATTGACTAGCCCGGATCTACGGGCGTTACATAGATCTTGAGTTTTGTCCCATAAACTTTTTTTTTGCCTGTTTAGATGGTGAGATCTCTTAAAGTTTGCAACTTTATGAATCTCTAGGATATTTGGATTTGGAGTTTGGTTGGGTTTTCAATCCATGCATGAGATTTAGGTCATAAACCCTCATTTTGACCTAATAAGGGTTCAAAACATGCATATCCATAAAGCACCAACTTTTAGGTTAGTTTTGGTACTAGAATCACTTCCGGAAATGATAGACTTAAGACTTTATGGAATAAGTGCTTATTGGTTAAGATCTTGCCTTGTTAAGCCTTTTAGGACTTAGGGATTTGGGTTTTGGACCTTTTGGGTGGTCCTAATAGATAAAGTTAGAAACTTTATCCTTCTAGATCACATTTTAGACCAGATATGAGCTTTGGAGCTCTTGAAATATAAGAAAATAACTTAATGCATTAGCTGTTGGAACCCCAGCTACCACGACGTGGTCCTAGGCCACCACGACATGGCGGCTGAGATTTTCCCGACTGTTTCGTCATATGCGGCGACTATGTGGCCAAGGAAAACCACGTCGTGGCGGTCGCCTGGAGTCAACATTAGCTGTTGACTTTAATCGTTGACCGTGAGGGTTGACTTTTGACATGTGGACTTTTGTTCAACTGATAATAGCTAGATTAAGGTCTTGCCTTATGTGATTATCTAGGTGGCGTTTAGCACCTGTTGTGAGATTTTGAGAGCGTGTTGACTTTTGAGCTGCTTTGCGAGGTGAGTTTTCCTTCATTGTACTCGTAGGTCGAAGGCACCAATGGCGACCCAATGGATTATGTTTGTAGAATGATAGTTGTCTTTGTGACACTTACTGTTATGCTTTCATGTGCTTGTTGTCTTCCTGACTCTCGCTGATACGATTGTATGCTTAGTTGTAGTGGTAAAATAGAACCGATACTAGTTGAAAGATACCAAAGGGGGTGAAATAGACCCAGTAGCAGTTGAAAGATACCGAAGGGGGTGAAATAGACCCAATTATGTTTTGACTGTTATGTATGTATGTATGGTATGAGGTATTTTGTGGAAGCTCGCTAAGCTTTGTGCTTATAGTTTTCAGTTTGTGTTTCAGATACTTCCAACTCGAAAGGGAAGGGTCGGGCCTGAAAGGCACCGCATCCGCCTATGTTTTTCGCATTATGAGATTTTAGGATTATATACTCTAATGATATTTTTACTATGATACATTTTGATTGATTTGACATGATTACGGTGTGTTTGAGAATGATTTAAAAACAAAATTTTAATCTGCATTTTTGGGATGTTATAGGTGGATATGAGGAAGGATGATGACGATGATAAAGGTGTTGATTGTGTGAAGAAAAGAGAAAGTGTGTATAAGGTTTATTAATTTATTTCCAATTAATTTCCATTTTTGGGATGTTTTAGGGTTTATTAATTTATTTCCGAGAACGAGGTTGAGTTACTACTCTTAACAAAGTTTTGGAGACATCTAAGCAACGAAGATGTTGTAAAACTTTGCCTATATGATCTAGAGGTGGTGCCGCCTCAAGTGAAGATTAGTGGTTTATCTTCTAAAGGGTCATGAAAAGGGTTTATAGCGCATGACCATATTAGCGCTCAGGGAGAACACAAAGATGACTTGTGATGTGTGGGGGTAAACCGGAGAGGTCATTAAGGTTCATGGTTTAAACCTATAAGGATACCATTGAATCGGTCTCTTCTTGTTTGTTCTTATTAAACTAGGGTTTAATCTTCGTGACACCCAAGTGACATCATCTGTCTGAGTGAAAGGAAACTTTCCAACTTGGTGGGGGATTGTTGGAACTTTATGTATATAAAGGAATGCAAGTTGGCAATTTCCTTTGTATCCCACATTGGTGGGGGGGGGGGGGGGGAAGAAACTTTTGTGGGTTTATAATCTTATTCCCTTGATAGGCCTTCAAAGGCTTTAGTGGATCAAGGAATGGGCCAAGCCCACGCACGCGCCTAGCCTAGCCTAGCACTAGCCGACGCTGCGAGTGCGCGATTTAGGCGCACGACGCATCGGTCGCTGGGAGCTGAGGAGCTTTTATTTTTGACGAGTTCTATTCTAGAAGGATCAGGAAACAACTTGCTTGTAGAGCAAGCCGTCGCCCTAGGGTTTCTGGGGCCGGCCTACGGGGGCCTGTTTCATGCCTTCTAGGGTTTCAATACCTATAAATACAGCTCCCTAGGAGCCATATTGACTACTCACGAAAATTAAAAGCCTCTCTTCCACTCTCTGCGTTTTTTCCCGGTTTCCGAGTATTCGCTTTGTGTTTATCGAATTCCAATGCTGTTGGAAGATCGATAGATCTGCATTAAATCCTGGGGTTTTTACTCTGTTGCTTACAACCAGTAGAAGCGAAGTAAAATCCTTTAAGGACAGGAGTCCGATCCGTGCAATTGTTTCAAGTTCAAGATCAACCATCAACATGTCGGTTTTTACTTTTCTATCTTGCATTGAATTTCGTCCAACAACATGACAGTCTTCTTCTTCATTTCTTATAATTAGATCTAATCGTGAATGATTGATCTGGTTTTGGACGAAACTTGGTAAAGATAATAATAATAATAATTGGATTTGTTATTGGCAACTAATCGACATATAATTCTCAATATTATTTGTCGGTTTCTTTACGTGTCTATTAGTTTGATATACAACAGTCAAGCGTAAGGTTAACCAAATAAATAAGTTTACATTTTTTTTGACGAAATTTTGTGGAAATAATTTTGGTTGAAGGCTTGAATCCAACAATAATCGGTAAAAAATATTACCAAATTAAAAGAAAAATGTTTAAGGAGCCATAGACAAGATATATTATGACCGAAATAGAACTCGGATAATAGTTGCTTATATTATTTCCAACTTTTCATTTTCTTTTTTATAATTGTTAACAATTTAAATGATTTTTGTGCTAACTTTTTAAAATATTTAATAATTTTGACTAAATTAAAAGTACTTATTACAGTATACCTTTATTAAAAAAAAAATCAAACAAGCTTTATACCATATTACACCGAACACGCCTCCCACCTTCGGTCTTCTCTCAAAAAGCCCACCCCCATAAACTCAACAAGTATACAAAGAACACACACTCACACACTCACCCAAATCCCAAAATCTCTCTTTTTCAACCTTCAGTCACCCCATCTGTAAAGTTTCACACTTTCACATGCTCTCCATCTTCATCCCTGTGAATCTTTATCTTCAGGCTGGACACCAACTTTCAAACCCTAACATGCTTTCATAATGCCATCTGAAGCCAACCGATTTCAATCTTTCAACATCAACCAAAATATTATAAAGAAACACTGTGTTTTAGTTTGTAATGGGTCGAGATGATGCTCATCCATGGGGTTTCTTGCCACCAACCGAAGCTCCGTCATTGTACTCACAAGAACAAAGAGATGATCACTGGAGACATTTTGATAAATCTGTAAATGCAATCTCTTTTGGGTTTGTTGCCACTGCCATCTTGATCTCCATGTTTCTTGTTATGGCCATTTTTGAGAGGTTTCTTAGAACCACGTCGCCGGTGCTGTCTCCTGGCGGTGGCGGTGCTGGTGGCCGGAATGCTGCCGGAGATGTTGGTTCTCAGATGGGTTTCAATTCAAAACTCGCTAACTCCTCCTTCAAGGTCAGTTCACTTTACAAATGTTCGAAGGAGATTTTTCTTCAAGTTTTGCAAAGTTCTTGAAACAAAATACCAGAGAAATTTGCATACAAAATTGAATATTTCATATTTCTTGAACTTGTGGTTAAATTAAATTCTGTGTTTTTTTTGGAAATCTGAAACATGTGATGCACTTGATTTTCCGTTTGTTTGTGCATTTTCTGAATTCTTTAACTTTTATAAAGTTTCAAGACTCTTTACTTGAGAAAACAAATAAAGCTCTTTTTTGCGGGTTTATCGATCTATTTTTACAAAGATATATCACATTATTTTGTTTTAAATCAAACAAAATTTTGTCAATCTTGCATTTAGCAACGATCTTTATTAATATACCTTTAGAAAATTGCATTTGCGATGGTAATTTGATAAGATATATATAAGTTTGTTCGATTATTTGTGAAATGTCTAGAATGAAAGTGATTTGTTCGTACAAATTTCATTCTTTTTGTGGGGTTTTTGGAGCTTTTTTTGAAAAGTTTATGTTGTTCTTTTTGATTTGCTTCTTTAAGGCAACAACAAAATTTTCTTTTATGATTTAATTTGTGGTGGGAAAAAAAGGAGTATATGTTTGATCGAGAGAACATGTCATGGCCCTCTTTGTTAAGACAAGGCCATGCTTGTACATGCCTTTTTTGTCTCTCTTGTGTATCGCAACTCTCAAATTATGGGCCCTTGGTTGTTTAAATCTTCTTATTTATTTTCTCCTCATTTATTACAGAGCATTGCAATTACACTCATTTCTATTTCTATATATATAATCACACAAATTGTATATATATACTTTAAAACATATATCTGAGTGTGTGGTTATGCTATTTTAAATAAAGCTATAAGTAAATAATTTTATGGGCATTTAAGCTATATATTGAAGAGACCTCATTTCTTTTGTTTTTCTAATTAGTCGTTTTCTCAGAGAAAACAGTTGTATATAGGTTATTAATTTTTTTCCCTTTTAAATTCAGTATAGTACGAGGCTTTTTAAGAACCCTTTCATAGTTAATTCGTCCTGTACTTTCAGAAGACTTTCAAGAACCATTTTTAAAGCTTATTTATTTTTGTTACATCAGTTGAAGTTATCTTTCTATCTAGGTGAATTTGTCATCAGTGTCATTTTGATGGGTTTGATAAATGCATTTTAAATATATTTTTCTATAAAAATATCAATTTTTCTTTTTTGTATATTTAATATTTATACATTAATAAAAAATAATAAAGATACAAATATAAAACATAATTATGACGGATAAAATAAAACTATTGTTAAGAACAACGGATTACATGTAATACTATAATAAATGGGATAATGACTTAAAAGGGTAACATATTATTCGATTTGTACACATTTGGTCACTGAGTTTTTTTTCGTCCACATTTACCCCTTAAACTTGTTAAACTGTACATATTCAGTCCTTATGACCTGTTACTCCAGGTTAGGCGGGAAAAATGACTTGATAGGGTAATATATTTTTCATTTTGTACACATTAGTCCTTAACAATTTTTTTTGTTTCAAAATAAGTCCTTTTTTTTGTACTCATTCAGAACTTATGAATGATTTCTTTAGGTTTTTTTCACGACATCTTACGTGAGACAATCATTGATGAGGTGTTTGGGGTTGTTGATGCTTATGTCCAATGCGATCTCGACTGCTTGGTTGCGTAAGTCTTGTGGTTTGGCTTAGGTCTTGTATTTTGAACATCGTAACTTCTTCATACGAAATCAGATTTTAAGGATCTTTATCCACATGTTCATTTTTTTGAGTCTACTACAACTTTCATTAAGATTACTCCTGTTAAAATGTAATATATTTTTATTAAGGATTTTATAAAAAAAACATACGTACATGCATTCATAAAAAACGTATGGACAGGGGAAGACGCAGTAATACATAGCAGGTGTTGCCTAGATGAAATAGGTGTTGTCGATACATGGAAAATAGGTATAAACGTAAAAAATAAAGCGAAAATTTTTCCACTGCGAACAAAAAAAACAGGTATTGTCGGTGCAACACCGGGACCATACTAAATCCGCCACCGCGTATGGATATAAAAATTATAAGTAAAAATATATTATTTTTTAATGGGAGTAATCTAAATGAAAGTTGTAGTAGACTAAAATATGAATGCATGGATATAAAGATCGTTAAAATCCGATATCATATGAAGAAGTTATGACGTTTAGAACACATGACCTAAGCAACCGAGTAGTCGAGATCGCGATGGATATAAGCATCAAAAGCTCCATACACTTCATTAATGAATGTCCCACGTAAGATTTCGTCAGAAAAAACTAAAAAATCTTTCATAAGTACTGAATGAGTATAAAAAAATGACTTATTTTGCAAAAAAAAAAGGACGAAATGTGTACAAAAATATTAAGGACTAAATGTGTACAAAGTGAGAAATATATTACCTTATTAAGTCATTTTTACCGGGTAACCTAGAGTAGCCGGTCATAAGGACTGAATGTATACAGTTTAACAAGTTGAAGGGGTAAATGTGGACGAAAAAAAAACTCAGTGACCAAATGTGTATAAATCGAAAAATATATTACCTTTTAAGTCATTATCCCTTAATAAATATATAAATGGCTGATGAATAATAAGTGTTAGAAAAATAATAATAAAAATATATCACCCACTCCATTGGTAATAATAATATGTTATAAAAATATGCTCTAATTAAAGAGTTTAGTATTGTATACTTTTTCCAAAATGATAGAAAAGTGACAAAAGTTATTAATATTATATAACTTTTTGTCATTTTCTTGAGGTCCACTTGGATAGTGGCTACTCTCCTATAAACTTTAGAAGATGGTTAATACTTGATATGATAGGGATATGGTTTTATAGTATGCCCACAAGACAAAACAAGAGGGTGAGGGGAGTGGAGGGGTGATGTTTGAATTTATTGGGCATTTTTGGGTTTCTTTAATTCTGTAAGGAAGCATGTGCATGTTCCTTGTTATACTATTTTCTTGATTTTGATAGTTGCATGATGACCCCATAATTATCCAACAAATTGTTAGCTGGTTTCTAGGCCCCAACTCTCTTTTGGCGTCATGGAGTTGTGCTATATTTGGTTGGCAAGATTAGGATAGGAACATGACATGCTTCCGTGGGTCTTATCTCCTCTAATACATAACACATATATGACAAAATAAGACTATCTCATATAACCAATAACATATAACATAATAGATAATAGATAACAAAGATAAAACTATCTCCTCTAATATATAACACATGTTATAGATAATAGATAACAAAGATAAAACTATCTCCTCTAATATATAACACATATGACAACACGTAATTAAAAAAAATAAACTCACCAAAAATGGCATTTGGGCTACATGGATGAATCTTTCGAGTTATCTTAATTGTACTTAACAAGTATTTTAAGTCTTCGAGGCATACAACTTACTATGCACTTATGTATTATAAAAATGAATACATTTGTCCTATTGAAACATGTTATATTATTACCCATTTATTAATTTGTCGGGATCCGATTAATCCAACATTTTCCCGTATTTTGAGGAATCGAATGAATCAAGACATTGTTTTGTCATATATTTTCAACATTTTTGTATCTATCCTCGTAAAATATTCTTTCATATTTCCTCAATCTTTGTGCATGACTACCAAATTATTTGTCGTTTTCAACCTTATTATGCGCTAAATCAACCTATTACATACATTAATCATCGAAAATATAATTTATTTTTCCAAACCTACGAAGATTAATCTATCTTAAAATATGTCGATAAGTTGCTTACTATCAATTAAACAAATATTCGGGTTAATTGCCCATGAATTGATTATAGAATAAATACATTCATGCACATATAACTCGTAATGCTATGCTGAAAGGTACAAGTCATTTTAGCATTATTCTTATACTTTAAAGTTTTTTAGTTAAACTATCATTTATCATTTGATATACATAGCGTATGATGTAATGATGACATATGTATATCAATTAATATTTATTGTTTGTTCATTTTAGATATCTGAAAATGCAAGAGAGGTTTCGGTGTTGATGCCAGGCGAACATGTTCCAACGTTCATAGCTCAACCAGTGCCTTGTCCATCAGGGCGTATTCCGTGGTCGCCGGACCCACGTGTCATGTATCCAAAGCTCACTTCAAGCTCAAATTTTCAATCAAATTGCTAAAATTCCCATTTTACCCTTGTCTTCTTCTTAAGATACATTGCTAGAATTTGAAGAGTGCATGGTTTGATTCTCCATCCATGGCTCATGAGTTAATAGAGTATAACCCTAATATTCATGGGTTTGTTTTGTAAATATTGTTAGTTGTGAAATTACGAACATGACGTTGGACTATGTGCTAATATTTGTTTTTGACTTGCGTTGACGGTTCTTAAACGGAAATACACTTTTACGTTTTTGATTCTTATGTTGTTTCTTTGGTTTTAAGTCTTAACTGTATTTAAACTCGATTAAAAATAGATTGTTTAATTTGAAATAGTTTAGGCTTAATAGGCATTGTAATGGGCTAACTGCTAAAGGCTCGCATTGTACTAAACTACTAATGGAGTAATGGTTTATCATCAATGGGCTTTAACGTTCGTTTTTATATTTTCATTTTCTCCCCTTGTTTGTAATTTTTCTGTATGAAGAAATTGTGTGATAATTTAAGGGGCTGGTTTAAAAAAACTCAAGAAATCAAAAGATAAAGAATACAAAATATATACCAGAATCATAAAAGGCCAGCTAAATGTAAGAAATAGCAACCTGCCTTAATCTTCTTACAAATAAAAAGATGAATTTTTACTAAAATATTGTAGTTTTAAACACAAACAAAAATCACATAAATTGTATATGATCGCATGCCAAAAAGAGAGATATAGTATATCTTAAAAGTTGCAGATGCAAAAAAACTAAAAACAGATAAAATAAGTCAAACGCAGATGTTAATAGAGTCTATAGCATAATCGAAAAGGAGTTTTGCCTCCTTGATCCTGAAATTGAAATCAATATTACAGAACATTAGGCAGATATTTATCTACACATACCGACAATTCTACAAAGTCTAAAAAAAACTACAACATGCTGTCATTTATTCCTGAATATTTGCATATTGGGATTCCAAAGTCATGACCTAGTCACAAAAGATATGCATATAAATAAAAATACAAAAGAAACAACCCAGTTACATAAGAAATTAAATTCACCCTGGAGAGTAACTTTGGACCTTAGGTTTCTATGGCTGCTGTGTCTTCAGATTGCTTAAACTGAAAATCCGGTGCATGCAAATTAGGTGAGTATTGTTGCTTCAATGTTTGCTTAGGTATTGTTTTGTTTGACTTTATGGACTTATGGTAAGCCTTATATGGGTGTTTCTTTTTTAATTAATACAGAAAAAAAGAGTTTTCCTAATTAAGGGGGTGTTTGGATAAATAGTTTTTAGCTTATTAGCTTATTGCTTATTTGCTTATTGCGGTGAGAATAAACATTTTTTTAAAATGTGTTTGGATTAGCTTATTGCGGTGGGAATAAACAATAAACCATAAGCATTTTAAGTGTTTGGCAAACAAAACAGCTTATATGAGTAAAATGATCAATAAACAATAAGCAATAAGCAATAAGCATTCCCCCCTTTGCTTATTAAAATCAGCTTATTTGGCTTATTCCTACCGCAATAAGCTGATTTTTAAAGACTCCTATCCAAACACTTAAATTTGATTATTGCGGTGGGATTAAGCAATAAACAGTTTATTTTTTTCCTATCCAAACACCCCCTAAATACCAACTTTTTTTAATTTGCCCTCTTTTATTTTTGGGATAATCACAAACATGACAGCCATATGATGTTGTCATTTAACAAATTGACCATCTTTTTTCCCATCAGCAAAACATGACCACCTATTTCAATATTTTTTAATAGGTTAATTGCAAAATTAAACTTAAAAATATTTCTTTTGTGAAATGACATCATAACTACAATTTCATGATAGAATTGTGAAACATGATTTTTCGGAAATATTTTAATATTCTTTCCGTTTTTTTTAAATGGGAATGATGTGTTATTTTTATACCATCACTTTTAAATTTATAAAATCATATCGAATCTCAACTAGTTTTAAAACACAAATAGACAGTGTATCTAGTCGTGAAACAATATAGTCTAAGGTTAGAAATGATGTCGAACTTTCGGGGAACGGGTATGATTGTAACACCCCGACTCTCAGGTACAAACTTTTCAGTCTTATATTTCCATTTGAAAGGTCAACTCGACGAGTTGGATGCCCTGACTCGTCGAGTAGGCACGGTTTTGGTCGCGGGTTTTAAGTGACCAACTCGACGAGTCGGAGGACAGACTCGACGAGTTGGAGCTAGAATGAGAAAACCCTAATTTCAGGGTTTGCACCCTATTTAAAGGACCTTAAGTCCGTTCCTTCAGCCCCCTTATCACTTGTTGACGGCTAAAAGGAAACCCTAATCGATCTAGACTCCATTCTTTAGTGTGTGAGGAGCTAAAGTGTGTTTTGGTGCTTTCATTAAGAGAACTCAAAGATTTAGAGGCTTGGATTGAAGAAGAGGAAGTGGATCTGCCATCTACATCGTTTTGGGAGCTAGCCTGAGGTAAAAAGCTTGTACCTTGACCCTTTCATACTTAGATCTCTTATGTTAAGATTAGGGTCATTTTAGCTTGTTTGGTGTTTCATTTCGGGTAATGAACATGATCTGAAGTTGCAACTTCAGATCTAGACTCATCTTTGTTCTTATGGTCATAAAGTTTCAGCCTTTAGCAAGATAATGCCTTATCCTCACTTAGAACCTCTTCTCTAGCTTGATCTTGGCCATTAGCACCTTGCATGTACGTAAAGTTTGAAACTTTACGTAGGAAGTATGCTCTAGGAACTCAGATCTGCAATATGGAGCTTTAGGTGGCTTATAAGCATCTGAATGGAGGAAGGACTGAAGGGACTGGACGAGTTGCATGGCTAACTCTGCGAGTGCGATGAAGATTAGCCTTGAAGGTTTCTGCATGAACTCGGCGAGTCAGTAGGATGACTCGACGAGCCAGTTAGGGTTTCCTCGACTTCTGAACACGCATAGACTCGACGAGTTGGTAGTAAACTCGGCGAGTCAGTGAAGGTTTTATGACCTTCTGAACCCTTAAGGAACTCAACGAGTTGCTAGCTGCACTCGACGAGTTGGGTCAACATGGACTGTTGACTTTGACTTTGACCAAGGGTTGACCAGTTTGACCACTGGGGGTATTTTAGTAAATTGGGAATTTATAGGAGTGGTCTCATGGAAATTATAGGTGGTGGAGTTCGTGGCTTTGATTCGAGGGTTTGAGCTAATCACTTAAGTTCGACATTTGTGAGGTGAGTTTTCCTCACTATGCTCAAGGGTCTAAGGCACCAAGGCCGGCCCTTTTTGATTGTTACTCTGATATGTTATGCTAGTATGAGCTGTTAGATTAGGATCCTGGTAGATAGGATGATATTATATGTTATGATCTATAGATCAGTATCCTGGTAGATAGGATGATGTTATGCTAGTATGGTCGGTTAGATCAGTTTGTATGTCTATAGACTGTTATGTGATTATCTGATATATGTGCACATGTTGATTGGTGGTTGGGGCTCCTCTGCTTTGTGCGAGAGCCAACAGACCTGGGCATTCCAACCCGATGGTTGTGGGCCGTGAGTGTTCCATCCCGATGATGATTGGACTCGTAGTAAGAGGGCCTTCCAACCCGATGGTTGTGGGTCTGGGGTATTCCATCCCGAGGAATGACTGGACCTATAGTATGATTGGCATTCCAACCCGATGGTTGAGGGCCTGGGGTATTCCAACCCGATGGTTGATTGGACCTATAGTATGTTGTTTGTGTTATATGTATGTTGATGTGCGTATGTGTATTTTGGGGGAACTCACTAAGCTTCGGGCTTACAGTTGTTGATTTTGTTTCTGGTACTTCTAATGATCACAGGAAGGCGAAGGCATGATCGTACACCTCCTGTTGTTTATGATTTGATTCTGGGATATTTTGGCACTGAACTATTTTGGAAACAGCTTTTGTAATACTTAATGGTTTTGGAATATTTTTAAAAGTTTAAATTTGGCATGATTTTTATGGATGTTACAATGATTTTGATTCAAATAAATAGGATAATAATTAAACTAGTGACATAAAAGTAAAAAAGGGGTTTTGTTGTTTAAAACAGCAGATTTAAAGTACTTCCACTAGAATACGAATCCCCCTAGTTTTCTATATTTAACTCGTTAGCATGCAATGGATTAATGAGTTGGTTACTGTCACACCCCCGAACCAGACGGCGGAAACGTACGGGGGCTCGTGTGACTAACAATTGAATAATCATCACAATGAATATACATGAATCATAACACGATCATCACCAACATTACATAATACAACTGGCATTGTTTACATCAAGTACATTGTTAAAATACATAAGTTCAAATTGTTCAAAGTACGATAAGTGATGTTACATAAACAAAACCATACACTTGCATATTTTCCAGCTTAACGATTACCTGAGAATACAAGTTATTTTGCAAACGGTCAACATATATAATGTTGGTGAGTTCATAAGTATATTTGAATAAAAGTCTTTGTATCTTTCATAAAAACCCAGAAAATCCGATATTTTCCATAAAATGTTTTGAAAATGATGTGAAAATCGAGTATAAATGCATGTGTGAATTTAATAGATAAAACTTGTAAGAGTGTAGTTTAGATTCATTGTATTTTGAATAAATGATAATTGTATATGAATAATTTCCCCAGAAAATCCGATATTTTCTGTTTTGTAACAACGTCTAAATTCTTGTATCGTTAAATAAGCCGTTTTGCATTAACACAATTAAATAGTTTATCTTCAAAAGGTTATCTTTTGGTATTGAATCCCTATATGAGCCGTTATAACCATGCATGATAATGACTAGGTTGCCCGTCTTGGTATTTTTCCAAATGCCGGTCTTGCTAAGGATGTTGTCGCCCTAGACTGGCCTAGTCTAGCTGTAGCGATCAACTAAGGCGTGGGGGGTCACCCCGTATAGATCTATACACAAACTCCCGCTTTCCTACAAGGAAACTCTGATTATAACTACAGGCTACGATTGTACACTCAGTGGTGCCAACCGACAAGTCTCACTAGATTCTTAACCTCTTTTTGTATTATGTTTAATGTTTACGTATTTGTGAGATGTTTTTGTATTCGAAAGGTACTTGAATAAATTTATGGAGTTTTATGATTACATAAGGGTATCGTTACGGCTTACTAACACATGAAATTTCCATTCCAAGCCCTATTAGTATGAAATTTGGCCACAAAGGCCCAATCACATGTAAAAGGGTAATTTAGGCCCAATAGGCATGTAAATGGGCCACAAAAGCCCAATAAACATGTAATCCATAACTTAGGCCCAAATTAACATGTAAGTGGGCCACAAGACCCAATAAACATGTCATGGAAAACATTGGGCTCATTTCACACTCAATTGGGCCCTAAGGGCCCCAATGGCCAAGAAATGTGAATATTGGGCCCAATAAATAGTTTTTGACGTATTTCGTTCGTTCGTTTGATTCGATTGTTTGTTTTAGTTCGCGGCTTAATAGATTGATGATAAAAGCTTTCATTTGTAAAAATGACATTTTTGGCCAATAATACTCAAATCTTTAATTAAGGCCCAAAGTTTTGTAAAAATGACACTTTAGTCCATAATTTATAAAAGTTTGCAATTTTGTCCCAAATGTCTGTAAATTTACAGTTTTGACCCAAAATGTTATATTTTCACATTTAAAACCCTGTTTCGCAGAAAATTACATTTTCAGCCCCTTATTGGTAAAAGTTTACACTTTCGGTCCAATTTTGGAAAACTTTACATTTTTGGTCCAATTTGAAAATAGATGATATTTTCACCTCTAAATTTGGTTTATTTACATTTATGACTCCAACTTTGGCCAAATAACATTTTTAAACCTCAAATCTTCATTTGTTTCGCAAATTGGGCTCAAAGGCCGTGAGGCCCAAAAGTTTGGCCTAATAAGCTCGAATTTGCATTTTTGACCATTTTAAAAATATGTTTAGCATAAAAATACCTTTTTATACATGTAGGACCTGTTTGGCCCTTTTGAAAACAAAATTTTCACTTTTTACCCTTATCTTTTGTTTTCTTGACAATTTTGACCTTTAACAAGGTTTTTGTTGAATTCTTTTGCATCTTAAACATGTGTTCACCTTTGGCTTGATAATATGATATATATAGTGTTGTAGTTCTTAGATCTTTGCTACATAATACTTAAAATTTCGAGATTCACTAAGATCTAACACATTTTTACCAAATAAACTAAGAATTCACACAAAACATGCATATAACGCATAGATCTACACATTTTACTTGTATTCTCCCCCAAAAATCATATGAAAACCGAAAAACAAGGGGGTATGAACTCACCTTTGCTTTGATGTTTCGGTTTTGAAGAAGAAATGAAGAAGATTTTGGTCCTAGCAACACCTTGAAGTAGTTTTCGGACTTGGATGGTTTCTAGGGTGTTAGATCACGAAATGAAGCTTCATAAGAGAGTGTTCTTAGCTTAAGGATGAAACCAAAGACTTAAATGTGATAACAACTTACCAAAGAGTGATGATCTAGAAGAGAACCTCTTGATGACACACACTAAATCTTGAAATTTTTGTGGAAGAAGAGGGATATTCTTGAGAGCGTTAGAGAGTGTGTTTTGAAAATGTGTGTGTGTGTTCTTGATCTTGCTCTCGGCCAAGAATAGAAGAGGAGAGGGGAGAGAGTGATGAAGTGACTAGTATGGATACATGGTGGTTTAAAGCTTAGTTATCCTCTAAACAAAAATAAGGTGGCACCTCCCAAAGTCAACCCTCCCTTAATCTCTTCTTTTCTCTTTTTATTAAACATGGGCCGAGATTTTGGGCCAAGAAGAAATGGTGGAGTAGTTTGGGCCCATTAAGTTTAGCTAGGACATTTGGATCCTAATCATAAGGTTTTTCGGCCCATTGGGCTCTTGGAAGCATTCACGGCCCAATTAGAATAAAAGAATGGGCTTATGGCTCACTAATGGTTAATTGGATTAGTTATGGCCCAATAAGGCCCATTAGGGTTAGAATGGATCATTGTAGACCCAAATGGTCCAAAATGTTTAAAATTTACGAATTGGGTCCAATTAGGATCCAATTAGGGCTTCTAAGTCCGATAAAGTTGAATTGGGTACTTATTGGTCCATTAGGCCCAATAAGGAACTCCTAGTCCAATATGGACTTAAACCATGGATCTTAGGGCTTCAGACTCTTTGATGAGCATGAATGGTGAATCTAAATGTGCATTGAGTGAGATTTACTTAGAATATAAGTTTTACAATAGTTGAATGGTTACACAGGAATTGAATTTCCTAGCTAAAATGCCAGTTGTGATAGTTACTGATTTTTATGACTAGTTATCTTGGTCGGAAATTCTAGTATTAATGATTAATGAACATCTAATCTCAATGATCATGCAATTAGTGAACACAAAACCATTTATGCAACACCCAGAATCAGAAAGACCAAGAAAGGAAAGAAAAGCCCTAAGTCGAAAGAATCAACTCGTCGAGCCAAGGAAGAACTCGACGAGTCGGAGCGGGCTCCGTGTGGAAGATTAAGTGACCGACTCGACGAGTCGGCTAGTGGACTCGGCGAGTCTGGTCTGGGTCGGGAAACCCTAATTTCGGGACTTGGTACCCTATTTAAGCATCTCATTCTCTTCCCCAAGGTTCATTTGCGGCCCCTATAGTCCAGAACTCAAAACCCTAGCCCTCCATTGGTGAGCTTGAGTGATTCCTTCTTGATTTTGAGTGTTTTGGTGTATTCTTGGAAGTGTAGAAGAGAAGGAAAGAGAGAAGGTGCAAAGGAGAAGAAGGAGATCCAGAAGCTAGCTTCCATTTGCTACTTCATCTGGTAATAAAGCCTCTACCTTGTTCATTTTCCTAGTAGATCTTCATATATGCTTGTTTTGCCACTTTTGGGACATTTCAAGGTCCAAACTCGAGATTGGAGCTCCCTTAGGGTAGTGAGCTATAGATCTGGACATCATTGAGCCCCAGGAGCTCAAAGTAGCTACCTTTATGCAAATCAAGGCCTTGTTCCAAACCCTAGGTTCCCATTTCTAGCTTATTTTGGTGTTTTAGCTTCATACCTCTATGCATGTACGTAAAGTTGGCAACTTTACGTGTTATATCGGCCCTAGAAGCTCAGATCTATGAATTGGATGCACTGGAATCGATTAGAATCAACTGTTTAGTGAGGGCATGCATAGGACTCGACAAGTTGTTCTTGGACTTGGCGAGTCGGAGCGCAAACTCCCGATTTCTCCGATTTTAGAGTTGTGAGCTGAATCAGCGAGTGGAAGAGGACTCAATGAGTTAGAACAAGGATCTGGAAGTAGAGGGACTCGGCGAGTCTACATCCCGACTCGGCGAGTCGAGTCGCGAGTTAGAGAAGTGTGAGTCCGGGAACTCGGCGAGTTCATAGTAGGACTCGGCGAGTAGAGTCAACCAGGAAGTTGACATTGACCAGGAAGTTGACTTTGACCAGGGGTAAAATAGTCATTTTACCCTGAAAACAGTTATCAGTATCTGATTTAGTGTTTATGGGATTGTAGCCGGGGCGTTCCGGAGCAGCAGTCAGCCAGTTTCAGATTTAGCATTTCAGCAGCCAGCGTTACGAGGTGAGTTTCCTTCCAGTAGGAACGGGTCTACGGCCACAATGTCGGCCAGTTTAAGTTAGCAGTAGTTCCGGACTTTGGTCCGATGCAGTAGTTCAGTGTGCTTGATGTCTTTGTGATTCAAGCATGTCTTCGTGTTATGTGTTCCGGACTTCGGTCTGATGCAATATGCAGTATATGTGTTTATGCTAGTAGTTATGATTATGCTATGCTATGTTCAGTCAGTTCCGGACTTCGGTCCGATGCAGAGGGCAAGGCCCTGGATAGTTCCGGACTACGGTTCGATGCAGTTTCCGGACTACGGTCCGATGCAGTTTCCGGACTATGGTCTGATGCAGAGGGCAAGGCCCTGGTTAGTTCCGGACTACGGTCCGATGCAGTTTCCGGACTACGGTCTGATGCAGAGGTCAAGGCCCTGGTTAGTTCCGGACTTCGGTCCGATGCAGTTTCCAGACTTCGGTCCGATGCAGTGGGCAAGGCCCAATAGTTGCTTTATATGTTATTGTATGGTATGTGGTAGTTTGGGGGAGCTCACTAAGCTTTGTGCTTACAGTTTTAGTTTTTGGTTTCAGGTACTTCCGCTAGTAAGGGGAAGAGCTCGGGATGATGGTATGGCACACACCACAGCTTCAGTTTATCCTGGGAGTTTTATTCGGATATTTTGATATGTTTTTGTAACATCCGGATATTTTGCTTAATCTCCATCGGGGAGATTATCGCACAACACCTTCCAAGAGTAAGTGTGATGTTTCCGGCGGAAACGGTCTGTGAGATAGATTGTTAGTACGCCAATTGGTGATGGTCCGAACCCTGAGTGGGGGAGAACCGGGTACTTTTTTGAGGGGATCTGATATTTGTTCAAAAGCGGTTAGAGATCTGGATATAGAGATCTGCGGTTAAGGTTCATGAGATCATGGGTATTGGTGGTCGAGGCGAGACGTAGAACGAGATAATGCATATAGTGCATATTGAGAACGGATGAGTGTCCCCACGGCAAGTAGCCGTTGGTCGGAGACCTTGAGGTGGTTAGGAAATTCTGCGAGATTACTATGGTGAACTCGAGATGGTTGGCTCGTAAGATTTGTCCGGCAGTGGAGAGAATTTTGGTTCATTGTATGGGCTGTTATGCGGTTCGGGAAAGGGCAGGAACTGATTAAGCAACAACTTCGAGGTCATTATGAGTATTGTTGCATGAGTTTTGAGCTATATAGAAGGAAGTTTCGGATTGTCGTCAACATGTTCTGGGTCATTGGCGATTCCTTCATGTTTCAATTGAGAGTTGGGATACTCCATAGTGGCGTGAGATGAAAGGAAAATTTGTTGTGAGATTTTAAGGGAATGCGTGGGTGTACCTGTGAATGATGAAGGAGATTAGAGGTTGTTGTGATGCTACGGGAAGCCGTAGTACTCACTAGTCAGAGGTTGTTGTGATGCTACGGGAAGCCGTAGTACTCACTAGTCAGAGGTTGTTGTGATGCTACGGGAAGCCGTAGTACTCACTAGTCAGAGGTTGTTGTGATGCTACGGGGAGCCGTAGTACTCACTAGTCAGAGGTTGTTGTGATGCTATGGGAAGCCGTAGTACTCACTAGTCAGAGGTTGTTGTGATGCTACGGGAAGCCGTAGTACTCACTAGTCAGAGGTTGTTGTGATTCTACAGGGAGCTGTAGTACTCACTAGTCAGAGGTTGTCGTGATTGCTACGGGGAGCCGTAGTACTCACTAGTCAGAGGGAGGTTGTTATGATGCCACGGGGAGCTGTAATACTCTTGAGTCAGCAAGAGGTGGTTATGAGGAAGTACTCTTTGACCAAAGCATGACGCAGAAGAGTTTGGGCGAGGGTAGCCCTAATAGTTGAGTTTTTGGGAGCCTGACGGTCGAACCAGGAAAGAGACTGGGGTCCCCATATTTGTCGGGAATCGTTAACTTCTGACTTGAGTGGTGGTTGTCGCATCATGAGGGAATTGGAAAAAAAGTGGTCTTCGCGCGGATTGCAGGTTGAGTCATGAGATGATTGTTTCATTGGGACAAGTGGTTCCAACGTTAGGTCGGACCAGACTCTCGAGTTTGAGTTTGGCTTTGGTAGTACGTTGGGTAGGCAAGAGAAGATTCTGGATTCTGAGGTGGATTATTGGTTGAGGGGTATTGTTGTCACCCGATATCTTAGACCCGAGTGAGGACAGTTCGTTAGTACGGGAGATACCATGAGGTGC
This sequence comes from Lactuca virosa, assembly GCF_052849685.1. Taxonomy (NCBI): domain Eukaryota; kingdom Viridiplantae; phylum Streptophyta; class Magnoliopsida; order Asterales; family Asteraceae; genus Lactuca; species Lactuca virosa. The sequence continues at coordinate 108,452,369 of NC_136429.1, forward strand.
ATGAGGCAAATGATTATTATTTCAACTGAGGTCGAGGATGATACGATTTCAGTTGGGAGTATAGTATTCGTTGGGATAAAGAGAGCTTCGTGACTTATGTGTCACTGGGCCAAGATAGCTGATATGAGAAGGAAGTCAGTGAGACACTTGGACTATGTTATGAGTAACCTTTGGAAGTAATGGCTGGTTGAGAGATTACCTGGTACCCAATGTGGAGTAGGGATCTTTGGGAGTAAGTTGGGGGTTTATAGATGTTAGAAGACATTGTGAGGGAGCATGATCACTTTCTTATATCTGAAGGCAAGAGACGATTCTCTGGTATAATGTGCCCTTTTCGTCTATGGAAGTGTATTCGAGATTGTTGGGTACGTATGGCATGGGTGATCGGTAACCGATTGTTGGGTTTATATTCGGAAGTCAGAAGGGATATCTTAGTGGCAGAGGGGCTGGTTTTGTTTCGAATTCAGGAGTTCCTGGTCGGGTTCAGGTACTCATAGAGAAAGATATCGTTTTGGTGTGAGATCCTTTCAGTGGTGCTTTTCGGGTGTTTGGTTTCTATATATATGGTTTGAAAAACGATTTCGAGGGCGAAATCAAATTAAAGCCTAAATCGCCATTAGAGCCATAGGAGAGTTCCCTAAATCGTCTGTGAGAAACCCTAAATCGCCATTAGAGCCATGGGAGAGTTCTTGTGATGAAATAAAGTAATTTTGGTGTGATTTTGCAAAGGAATTGAAGGGATTCAGCTTGAAGGACCAAAAGAGGTTGTTATTCTGAGACATCCAAGCAAGGATCTCCATTCTGAGGTAGTATTTCGCCCCTTCTTCTGTTTTGGTGTAGAACCCTTGAATCTAGGGTTTTCTCTATTCTTTATTGGCTTGGATATGATGCTTATGATGTCCTTTTGAGTGTTAAACTCGGGATCTGGACCTTGAGAGGTCCAGAGAGCCCCAACCTCCCTGCTTTATGCTATTCCATTAGAGATATGAGCCTAGGTTGCCATTTTAGAGGCTATTTCACCAAAGGAAGCATATTAAATGTTACATGAGTGTAAAGGTCGGACCTTTACGTGATTATTGAGTATGGTAAGGTCAGATCTATAGGTTAGAGAAACAGATCTGACCTCAAAAGGTCATTTGAGTGTTGCCATGGAAGGAACTCGCCGAGTCCATAAGGGGACTCGACGATTCGAGTCGGGTTGCCCCGCGATTCATGACCAGTGGTAACCCGTCGAGTGAAAGGTTAACTCGACGAGTCGAGTGAAGATCTATGAGGATTCGGAAGACGCCTGGACTCGCCGAGTCACACGAGTGCACTCGACGAGTCTGGTCAAAGTTTGACCGTTGACTTGAGTTGACTTCAGTTGACCTTAGGGTTTTGGTCAAGCTGGTTCTAGAGAAAGATATGGGAGGGGTAGAATGGTCTTCTACCCACTCCTTAGAAATGAGGACACGAGAAAGTATTGATTAGAGATGTTATTATGTTGATAGGAGGAGGCTAGTTCGGGTTATCGAGCACGAGAGGTTATCCGATATCGTACGAGGTGAGTCTTCTCACTATACTTTACCTAGAATGGTAATTATGTGTGACCGGAAGGTCTTATGTGCTATGATAAGTATGTGATGTATGTCGTTATATGATATGTATGTGCTATGTTATGTTATGAGTATTATGATATGGACCGGAAGGTCAACGGTGTATGGACCGGAAGGTCAAGATGATACGGACCGGAAGGTCAGAGAAGTGGGACCGGAAGGTCTATCAGGATTATGGGACGGAAGTCCCCTGAGACACAAGGACCGGAAGGTCTTGTAGAGCTTTAGCCTTGAGTGGCGTATGTGCGTATGTGGTATTTTGGGGAACTCACTAAGCATTTATGCTTACTGTTTATGTGATATGTGTTTCAGGTACCGACGAGGATCGCGGGAAGGCGCCGGCATGATCTGTACACATTGATGGAGTTTTATGTATTTGAGATCTTGGGATTGTTTTATTTGGAGGACATGTGTTACATTGGATTTTGATAAATTATTATGAATGAAATTATGTTTTAAAAATGAAAAAAATTGTGTTGGAAATTCACGTTGTTACAATTTGGTATCAGAGCCTTGGTTTGAGGGATTCGGATGCACCTTCGGGTGTATTTGAACTTAAACTGAGGATTTGAGAAAGTTTTTCATAAAAGGAATAATTTTTCTAAAAAGTAAAGGAATGTGAGGAAAGCGGAAAGAAGCAATGTGTACGATCAGCCAGCGCCCGAACAGTGATTTCCTAAAATTCCCTTACATTATGTGTTATGAGATATGATATGATATGTTATACATGCTAGAGTAGGCTAGGTATTCTATTAGGACTAGAGTGATCTGGGATCCTAGGAGGAGGACTTGGAATGAATGCTGATGCGGTGTGGAAGGTAGTATAGGGCCCGTACTACTGAAAACACCGGATCAGTGCACAGTCCAAGTAAGAATCCTTTGGATTCCCAGGAACAAGTAGGATTGGGTGATCGAGTACAAGTATACTTGCACGAGTCTCTGTTTTATTTTATGTTGTGAGACATCATGGTGGGTACACGTCACACACCAGAGAGCAGCGGAGTCAGCAATGACGAGATTCGCAGGATGATTCATGATGAGGTAGCTGAGGCTATCCTAGCAGAGATACCGGAGATGTTTGGGTCTATTAAGACAACGTGGATTGAGACATTCGATGAGCGGTACACCGCGGTTACTGAGGCTGCAGCCGCTGCAGCTACGACAGCTGTTGCTGCTGCTAGACCTCAGGGGGGGGGGGGGGGGTGAATCGTTGTTGTTCCGGGAGTTCAGCAACACAAAGCCACCAGAGTTTGATGGGACTCAGGACCCGATTGCTGCGATGAGATGGATTTCTGATATTGAGGGATGCTTCTACACCTGTTCGTGTCCGGAGCATCTGAGGGTACGGTTCGCGCTGAACCAGCTCCGCTTGGGAGCGAAGGATTGGTGGAAGTTTGTGAAGACAAACTTCACTCTTGCAGAGATCTTAGAGGTGACCTGGGAGAGGTTCACCACCATGTTCAGAGACGAGTATGTTCCCCTGGTGGAGAGGGAACGGTTGGCACAGGAGTTCTTGTCCCTCAAGCAGGGGACGGAGTCCGTGACTATGATTACACGGATGTTCCACGAGAGGGTGTTTTTTTGCCCTGAGCACGTGTCGCCTGAGCAGGCACGCATGAGTCGGTATTTGAGCATTCTGAGGAGGTACATTCGGGAGTTCGTGGCGAACTCGACCTACAGGACATTTGCTGAGCTCCAGGTAAATGCCCGGAAGAGGGAGATTGAGCTAGAGACTCAGGCCAGGGAGGAGGCCGAGTCTCAGAGGAGGGACATGCGACCTATACAGGTACAGCCGGCAGCCAGGCGGGCTAAGCCCGCTGATACGAGATCTGGAGGCCAGAAGGGCCGCACTCGTGGGAAGTGCGGTAAGGGACATGATGGAGTTTGTCGAGCAGGTGCTTGCTACAAATGTGGCAAGTAGGGGCATATAGCCAAGGATTGCCCCAAGGGATTCATGGTTTGCTTTCATTGCAACCAGACTGGCCACCGGAGGGCCGAGTGTCTGCCGTTGTTACAGGGATCTGCCCCTGCTGCTACGCAAGCTACTGAGGGTCGGCCAGCGAAGGCCGAGGCACCGAAGGCACGAGGGAGAGCCTTCCAGATGACAGCGGAGGAGGTCCGCACAGCACCTAATGTTGTGGCTGGTACTTTTCTTGTGAATTCCGTACCTGTTTTGGTGTTATTAGACTCGGGTGCGAGTCGATCTTTCGTGTCGTTAGCATTTAGCCAGCACATCAGTATCCGACAAGAAGCGATTAGTCGACCTCTACGAGTTTCTATAGCTGACGAGCGAGCGGTGTATGCTACTGAGGTGACTCGAGGATGTGTACTCGAGATCTTCGGTGCTGAGTTCCCGATAGATCTGGTCCCGATTGAGATGGGGGACGTTTGTGTCATTATGGGTATGGATTGGTTGAGCCGATTTGGAGCTGTTATAGATTGCGAGCGTCAGATGGTGACGATACAAGACCCTAGTGGGGGAGTACTGACAGTATATGGCGAGGGTACCCGATGTGGGTCAGCATTTTTGCTCGGCTGCCAGAGCGAGACAGAGTTACAGCAGGGCTGTAGAGGGTTTGTAGCATATGGGATGGAACGATGGTTTGGGAGTCGAGGATTAGGAGTATGATGATTCATTATTCCCGAACTAAGAGTCAGGATTTTTACTGGACAGTTGAGATGTCTGGAAATGGATTGGTATGAGATTCGGAATGATTAAAGGCAGTGATGATGAGAAGTTTATGAGGATTTCATCAGAAATCCGGGATATTGGAGTTGCTTAATCTCCATCGGGGAGATTATCGCACAACACCTTCCAAGAGTAAGTGTGATGTTTCCGGCGGAAACGGTCTGTGAGATAGATTGTTAGTACGCCAATTGGTGATGGTCCGAACCCTGAGTGGGGGAGAACCGGGTACTTTTTTGAGGGGATCTGATATTTGTTCAAAAGCGGTTAGAGATCTGGATATAGAGATCTGCGGTTAAGGTTCATGAGATCATGGGTATTGGTGGTCGAGGCGAGACGTAGAACGAGATAATGCATATAGTGCATATTGAGAACGGATGAGTGTCCCCACGGCAAGTAGCCGTTGGTCGGAGACCTTGAGGTGGTTAGGAAATTCTGCGAGATTACTATGGTGAACTCGAGATGGTTGGCTCGTAAGATTTGTCCGGCAGTGGAGAGAATTCTGGTTCATTGTATGGGCTGTTATGCGGTTCGGGAAAGGGCAGGAACTGATTAAGCAACAACTTCGAGGTCATTATGAGTATTGTTGCATGAGTTTTGAGCTATATAGAAGGAAGTTTCGGATTGTCGTCAACATGTTCTGGGTCATTGGCGATTCCTTCATGTTTCAATTGAGAGTTGGGATACTCCATAGTGGCGTGAGATGAAAGGAAAATTTGTTGTGAGATTTTAAGGGAATGCGTGGGTGTACCTGTGAATGATGAAGGAGATTAGAGGTTGTTGTGATGCTACGGGAAGCCGTAGTACTCACTAGTCAGAGGTTGTTGTGATGCTACGGGAAGCCGTAGTACTCACTAGTCAGAGGTTGTTGTGATGCTACGGGAAGCCGTAGTACTCACTAGTCAGAGGTTGTTGTGATGCTACGGGGAGCCGTAGTACTCACTAGTCAGAGGTTGTTGTGATGCTATGGGAAGCCGTAGTACTCACTAGTCAGAGGTTGTTGTGATGCTACGGGAAGCCGTAGTACTCACTAGTCAGAGGTTGTTGTGATTCTACAGGGAGCTGTAGTACTCACTAGTCAGAGGTTGTCGTGATTGCTACGGGGAGCCGTAGTACTCACTAGTCAGAGGGAGGTTGTTATGATGCCACGGGGAGCTGTAATACTCTTGAGTCAGCAAGAGGTGGTTATGAGGAAGTACTCTTTGACCAAAGCATGACGCAGAAGAGTTTGGGCGAGGGTAGCCCTAATAGTTGAGTTTTTGGGAGCCTGACGGTCGAACCAGGAAAGAGACTGGGGTCCCCATATTTGTCGGGAATCGTTAACTTCTGACTTGAGTGGTGGTTGTCGCATCATGAGGGAATTGGAAAAAAAGTGGTCTTCGCGCGGATTGCAGGTTGAGTCATGAGATGATTGTTTCATTGGGACAAGTGGTTCCAACGTTAGGTCGGACCAGACTCTCGAGTTTGAGTTTGGCTTTGGTAGTACGTTGGGTAGGCAAGAGAAGATTCTGGATTCTGAGGTGGATTATTGGTTGAGGGGTATTGTTGTCACCCGATATCTTAGACCCGAGTGAGGACAGTTCGTTAGTACGGGAGATACCATGAGGTGCATGAGGCAAATGATTATTATTTCAACTGAGGTCGAGGATGATACGATTTCAGTTGGGAGTATAGTATTCGTTGGGATAAAGAGAGCTTCGTGACTTATGTGTCACTGGGCCAAGATAGTTGATATGAGAAGGAAGTCAGTGAGACACTTGGACTATGTTATGAGTAACCTTTGGAAGTAATGGCTGGTTGAGAGATTACCTGGTACCCAATGTGGAGTAGGGATCTTTGGGAGTAAGTTGGGGGTTTATAGATGTTAGAAGACATTGTGAGGGAGCATGATCACTTTCTTATATCTGAAGGCAAGAGACGATTCTCTGGTATAATGTGCCCTTTTCGTCTATGGAAGTGTATTCGAGATTGTTGGGTACGTATGGCATGGGTGATCGGTAACCGATTGTTGGGTTTATATTCGGAAGTCAGAAGGGATATCTTAGTGGCAGAGGGGCTGGTTTTGTTTCGAATTCAGGAGTTCCTGGTCGGGTTCAGGTACTCATAGAGAAAGATATCGTTTTGGTGTGAGATCCTTTCAGTGGTGCTTTTCGGGTGTTTGGTTTCTATATATATGGTTTGAAAAACGATTTCGAGGGCGAAATCAAATTAAAGCCTAAATCGCCCTTAGAGCCATGGGAGAGTTCCCTAAATCGCCTGTGAGAAACCCTAAATCGCCATTAGAGCCATGGGAGAGTTCTTGTGATGAAATAAAGTAATTTTGGTGTGATTTTGCAAAGGAATTGAAGGGATTCAGCTTGAAGGACCAAAAGAGGTTGTTATTCTGAGACATCCAAGCAAGGATCTCCATTCTGAGGTAGTATTTCGCCCCTTCTTCTGTTTTGGTGTAGAACCCTTGAATCTAGGGTTTTCTCTATTCTTTATTGGCTTGGATATGATGCTTATGATGTCCTTTTGAGTGTTAAACTCTGGATCTGGACCTTGAGAGGTCCAGAGAGCCCCAACCTCCCTGCTTTATGCTATTCCATTAGAGATATGAGCCTAGGTTGCCATTTTAGAGGCTATTTCACCAAAGGAAGCATATTAAATGTTACATGAGTGTAAAGGTCGGACCTTTACGTGATTATTGAGTATGGTAAGGTCAGATCTATAGGTTAGAGAAACAGATCTGACCTCAAAAGGTCATTTGAGTGTTGCCATGGAAGGAACTCGCCGAGTCCATAAGGGGACTCGACGATTCGAGTCGGGTTGCCCCGCGATTCATGACCAGTGGTAACCCATCGAGTGAAAGGTTAACTCGACAAGTCGAGTGAAGATCTATGAGGATTCGGAAGACGCCTGGACTCGCCGAGTCACACGAGTGCACTCGACGAGTCTGGTCAAAGTTTGACCGTTGACTTGAGTTGACTTCAGTTGACCTTAGGGTTTTGGTCAAGCTGGTTCTAGAGAAAGATATGGGAGGGGTAGAATGGTCTTCTACCCACTCCTTAGAAATGAGGACACGAGAAAGTATTGATTAGAGATGTTATTATGTTGATAGGAGGAGGCTAGTTCGGGTTATCGAGCACGAGAGGTTATCCGACATCGTACGAGGTGAGTCTTCTCACTATACTTTACCTAGAATGGTAATTATGTGTGACCGGAAGGTCTTATGTGCTATGATAAGTATGTGATGTATGTCGTTATATGATATGTATGTGCTATGTTATGTTATGAGTATTATGATATGGACCGGAAGGTCAACGGTGTATGGACCGGAAGGTCAAGATGATACGGACCGGAAGGTCAGAGAAGTGGGACCGGAAGGTCTATCAGGATTATGGGACGGAAGTCCCCTGAGACACAAGGACCGGAAGGTCTTGTAGAGCTTTAGCCTTGAGTGGCGTATGTGCGTATGTGGTATTTTGGGGAACTCACTAAGCATTTATGCTTACTGTTTATGTGATATGTGTTTCAGGTACCGACGAGGATCGCGGGAAGGCGCCGGCATGATCTGTACACATTGATGGAGTTTTATGTATTTGAGATCTTGGGATTGTTTTATTTGGAGGACATGTGTTACATTGGATTTTGATAAATTATTATGAATGAAATTATGTTTTAAAAATGAAAAAAATTGTGTTGGAAATTCACGTTGTTACAATTTGGTATCAGAGCCTTGGTTTGAGGGATTCGGATGCACCTTCGGGTGTATTTGAACTTAAACTGAGGATTTGAGAAAGTTTTTCATAAAAGGAATAATTTTTCTAAAAAGTAAAGGAATGTGAGGAAAGCGGAAAGAAGCAATGTGTACGATCAGCCAGCGCCCGAACAGTGATTTCCTAAAATTCCCTTACATTATGTGTTATGAGATATGATATGATATGTTATACATGCTAGAGTAGGCTAGGTATTCTATTAGGACTAGAGTGATCTGGGATCCTAGGAGGAGGACTTGGAATGAATGCTGATGCGGTGTGGAAGGTAGTATAGGGCCCGTACTACTGAAAACACCGGATCAGTGCACAGTCCAAGTAAGAATCCTTTGGATTCCCAGGAACAAGTAGGATTGGGTGATCGAGTACAAGTATACTTGCACGAGTCTCTGTTTTATTTTATGTTGTGAGACATCATGGTGGGTACACGTCACACACCAGAGAGCAGCGGAGTCAGCAATGACGAGATTCGCAGGATGATTCATGATGAGGTAGCTGAGGCTATCCTAGCAGAGATACCGGAGATGTTTGGGTCTATTAAGACAACGTGGATTGAGACATTCGATGAGCGGTACACCGCGGTTACTGAGGCTGCAGCCGCTGCAGCTACGACAGCTGTTGCTGCTGCTAGACCTCAGGGGGGGGGTGACTCGTTGTTGTTCCGGGAGTTCAGCAACACAAAGCCACCAGAGTTTGATGGGACTCAGGACCCGATTGCTGCGATGAGATGGATTTCTGATATTGAGGGATGCTTCTACACCTGTTCGTGTCCGGAGCATCTGAGGGTACGGTTCGCGCTGAACCAGCTCCGCTTGGGAGCGAAGGATTGGTGGAAGTTTGTGAAGACAAACTTCACTCTTGCAGAGATCTTAGAGGTGACCTGGGAGAGGTTCACCACCATGTTCAGAGACGAGTATGTTCCCCTGGTGGAGAGGGAACGGTTGGCACAGGAGTTCTTGTCCCTCAAGCAGGGGACGGAGTCCGTGACTATGATTACACGGATGTTCCACGAGAGGGTGTTTTTTTGCCCTGAGCACGTGTCGCCTGAGCAGGCACGCATGAGTCGGTATTTGAGCATTCTGAGGAGGTACATTCGAGAGTTCGTGGCGAACTCGACCTACAGGACATTTGCTGAGCTCCAGGTAAATGCCCGGAAGAGGGAGATTGAGCTAGAGACTCAGGCCAGGGAGGAGGCCGAGTCTCAGAGGAGGGACAGGCGACCTATACAGGTACAGCCGGCAGCCAGGCGGGCTAAGCCCGCTGATACGAGATCTGGAGGCCAGAAGGGCCGCACTCGTGGGAAGTGCGGTAAGGGACATGATGGAGTTTGTCGAGCAGGTGCTTGCTACAAATGTGGAAAGTAGGGGCATATAGCCAAGGATTGCCCCAAGGGATTCATGGTTTGCTTTCATTGCAACCAGACTGGCCACCGGAGGGCCGAGTGTCTGCCGTTGTTACAGGGATCTGCCCCTGCTGCTACGCAAGCTACTGAGGGTCGGCCAGCGAAGGCCGAGGCACCGAAGGCACGAGGGAGAGCCTTCCAGATGACAGCGGAGGAGGTCCGCACAGCACCTAATGTTGTGGCTGGTACTTTTCTTGTGAATTCCGTACCTGTTTTGGTGTTATTAGACTCGGGTGCGAGTCGATCTTTCGTGTCGTTAGCATTTAGCCAGCACATCAGTATCCGACGAGAAGCGATTAGTCGACCTCTACGAGTTTCTATAGCTGACGAGCGAGCGGTGTATGCTACTGAGGTGACTCGAGGATGTGTACTCGAGATCTTCGGTGCTGAGTTCCCGATAGATCTGGTCCCGATTGAGATGGGGGACGTTTGTGTCATTATGGGTATGGATTGGTTGAGCCGATTTGGAGCTGTTATAGATTGCGAGCGTCAGATGGTGACGATACAAGACCCTAGTGGGGGAGTACTGACAGTATATGGCGAGGGTACCCGATGTGGGTCAGCATTTTTGCTCGGCTGCCAGAGCGAGACAGAGTTACAGCAGGGCTGTAGAGGGTTTGTAGCATATGGGATGGAACGATCGTTTGGGAGTCGAGGATTAGGAGTATGATGATTCATTATTCCCGAACTAAGAGTCAGGATTTTTACTGGACAGTTGAGATGTCTGGAAATGGATTGGTATGAGATTCGGAATGATTAAAGGCAGTGATGATGAGAAGTTTATGAGGATTTCATCAGAAATCCGGGATATTGGAGTTGCTTAATCTCCATCGGGGAGATTATCGCACAACACCTTCCAAGAGTAAGTGTGATGTTTCCGGCGGAAACGGTCTGTGAGATAGATTGTTAGTACGCCAATTGGTGATGGCCCGAACCCTGAGTGGGGGAGAACCGGGTACTTTTTTGAGGGGATCTGATATTTGTTCAAAAGCGGTTAGAGATCTGGATATAGAGATCTGCGGTCAAGGTTCATGAGATCATGGGTATTGGTGGTCGAGGCGAGACGTAGAACGAGATAATGCATATAGTGCATATTGAGAACGGATGAGTGTCCCCACGGCAAGTAGCCGTTGGTCGGAGACCTTGAGGTGGTTAGGAAATTCTGCGAGATTACTATGGTGAACTCGAGATGGTTGGCTCGTAAGATTTGTCCGGCAGTGGAGAGAATTCTGGTTCATTGTATGGGCTGTTATGCGGTTCGGGAAAGGGCAGGAACTGATTAAGCAACAACTTCGAGGTCATTATGAGTATTGTTGCATGAGTTTTGAGCTATATAGAAGGAAGTTTCGGATTGTCGTCAACATGTTCTGGGTCATTGGCGATTCCTTCATGTTTCAATTGAGAGTTGGGATACTCCATAGTGGCGTGAGATGAAAGGAAAATTTGTTGTGAGATTTTAAGGGAATGCGTGGGTGTACCTGTGAATGATGAAGGAGATTAGAGGTTGTTGTGATGCTACGGGAAGCCGTAGTACTCACTAGTCAGAGGTTGTTGTGATGCTACGGGAAGCCGTAGTACTCACTAGTCAGAGGTTGTTGTGATGTTACGGGAAGCCGTAGTACTCACTAGTCAGAGGTTGTTGTGATGCTACGGGGAGCCGTAGTACTCACTAGTCAGAGGTTGTTGTGATGCTATGGGAAGCCGTAGTACTCACTAGTCAGAGGTTGTTGTGATGCTACGGGAAGCCGTAGTACTCACTAGTCAGAGGTTGTTGTGATTCTACAGGGAGCTGTAGTACTCACTAGTCAGAGGTTGTCGTGATTGCTACGGGGAGCCGTAGTACTCACTAGTCAGAGGGAGGTTGTTATGATGCCACGGGGAGCTGTAATACTCTTGAGTCAGCAAGAGGTGGTTATGAGGAAGTACTCTTTGACCAAAGCATGACGCAGAAGAGTTTGGGCGAGGGTAGCCCTAATAGTTGAGTTTTTGGGAGCCTGACGGTCGAACCAGGAAAGAGACTGGGGTCCCCATATTTGTCGGGAATCGTTAACTTCTGACTTGAGTGGTGGTTGTCGCATCATGAGGGAATTGGAAAAAAAGTGGTCTTCGCGCGGATTGCAGGTTGAGTCATGAGATGATTGTTTCATTGGGACAAGTGGTTCCAACGTTAGGTCGGACCAGACTCTCGAGTTTGAGTTTGGCTTTGGTAGTATGTTGGGTAGGCGAGAGAAGATTCTGGATTCTGAGGTGGATTATTGGTTGAGGGGTATTGTTGTCACCCGATATCTTAGACCCGAGTGAGGACAGTTCGTTAGTACGGGAGATACCATGAGGTGCATGAGGCAAATGATTATTATTTCAACTGAGGTCGAGGATGATACGATTTCAGTTGGGAGTATAGTATTCGTTGGGATAAAGAGAGCTTCGTGACTTATGTGTCACTGGGACAAGATAGTTGATATGAGAAGGAAGTCAGTGAGACACTTGGACTATGTTATGAGTAACCTTTGGAAGTAATGGCTGGTTGAGAGATTACCTGGTACCCAATGTGGAGTAGGGATCTTTGGGAGTAAGTTGGGGGTTTATAGATGTTAGAAGACATTGTGAGGGAGCATGATCACTTTCTTATATCTGAAGGCAAGAGACGATTCTCTGGTATAATGTGCCCTTTTCGTCTATGGAAGTGTATTCGAGATTGTTGGGTACGTATGGCATGGGTGATCGGTAACCGATTGTTGGGTTTATATTCGGAAGTCAGAAGGGATATCTTAGTGGCAGAGGGGCTGGTTTTGTTTCGAATTCAGGAGTTCCTGGTCGGGTTCAGGTACTCATAGAGAAAGATATCGTTTTGGTGTGAGATCCTTTCAGTGGTGCTTTTCGGGTGTTTGGTTTCTATATATATGGTTTGAAAAACGATTTCGAGGGCGAAATCAAATTAAAGCCTAAATCGCCATTAGAGCCATGGGAGAGTTCCCTAAATCGCCTGTGAGAAACCCTAAATCGCCATTAGAGCCATGGGAGAGTTCTTGTGATGAAATAAAGTAATTTTGGTGTGATTTTGCAAAGGAATTGAAGGGATTCAGCTTGAAGGACCAAAAGAGGTTGTTATTCTGAGACATCCAAGCAAGGATCTCCATTCTGAGGTAGTATTTCGCCCCTTCTTCTGTTTTGGTGTAGAACCCTTGAATCTAGGGTTTTCTCTATTCTTTATTGGCTTGGATATGATGCTTATGATGTCCTTTTGAGTGTTAAACTCTGGATCTGGACCTTGAGAGGTCCAGAGAGCCCCAACCTCCCTGCTTTATGCTATTCCATTAGAGATATGAGCCTAGGTTGCCATTTTAGAGGCTATTTCACCAAAGGAAGCATATTAAATGTTACATGAGTGTAAAGGTCGGACCTTTACGTGATTATTGAGTATGGTAAGGTCAGATCTATAGGTTAGAGAAACAGATCTGACCTCAAAAGGTCATTTGAGTGTTGCCATGGAAGGAACTCGCCGAGTCCATAAGGGGACTCGACGATTCGAGTCGGGTTGCCCCGCGATTCATGACCAGTGGTAACCCGTCGAGTGAAAGGTTAACTCGACGAGTCGAGTGAAGATCTATGAGGATTCGGAAGACGCCTGGACTCGCCGAGTCACACGAGTGCACTCGACGAGTCTGGTCAAAGTTTGACCGTTGACTTGAGTTGACTTCAGTTGACCTTAGGGTTTTGGTCAAGCTGGTTCTAGAGAAAGATATGGGAGGGGTAGAATGGTCTTCTACCCACTCCTTAGAAATGAGGACACGAGAAAGTATTGATTAGAGATGTTATTATGTTGATAGGAGGAGGCTAGTTCGGGTTATCGAGCACGAGAGGTTATCCGACATCGTACGAGGTGAGTCTTCTCACTATACTTTACCTAGAATGGTAATTATGTGTGACCGGAAGGTCTTATGTGCTATGATAAGTATGTGATGTATGTCGTTATATGATATGTATGTGCTATGTTATGTTATGAGTATTATGATATGGACCGGAAGGTCAACGGTGTATGGACCGGAAGGTCAAGATGATACGGACCGGAAGGTCAGAGAAGTGGGACCGAAAGGTCTATCAGGATTATGGGACGGAAGTCCCCTGGGACAAAAGGACCGGAAGGTCTTGTAGAGATTTATCCTTGAGTGGCGTATGTGCGCATGTGGTATTTTGGGGAACTCACTAAGCATTTATGCTTACTGTTTATGTGATATGTGTTTCAGATACCAGCGAGGATCGCGGGAAGGCGCCGACATGATCTGTACACATTGATGGAGTTTTATGTATTTGAGATCTTGGGATTGTTTTATTTGGAGGACATGTGTTACATTGGATTTTGATAAATTATTATGAATGAAATTATGTTTTAAAAATGAAAAAATTTGTGTTGGATATTCACGTTGTTACAGTTTTGACATCAGTTGATTTGATAAATTTATTATGACATTTTGAGACGCATGATCCATGAATTTATCTTTTAATATTTGATATTATGGTTTAGTAAAGTTTTCAAACGAAAATTTTTGGGTTGTATTTTTGGGATGTTACAAGTTGGTATCAGAGCCTTGGTTTGAGGGATTCAGGCACACTCTCGGGTGTGACTGGACTCAAACTAAGGAAATGGTAAAAAGATTTTCAAAAGAAAATGTTTTCAAAGGAATTTTTGAAAAAGAAAACTTAAAAAGAAAAGAGTTTTTGAAAAAGAGAAAAAGGGTGTGGTGCATGCGATCAGCCGAGCTCAAGCAAGTACTCCCAAATTACCCATACAAGTTTATATTATGATTTTCAGTTTCAGTTTCAGTAGAACAACATGCTAGAATAGGACTAAGGATCTAGGAGGATGCCTTATGTGCCTGCTATATGTGTTTCAGCTTTATTAGAATTGCATGCTAGTATTGAGTAGACAGTAGTAGGATAGCCTGTTTAGGTTATGCCTGATAGTATGAGCTTAACATTGTATACTAGTACAGTTTCTTGTTATGAGGATAGAATTGCTTGAGTAGTTTCCTGTGTCTGAATGTTGCTTGCTTTGTGCTTTGTGGGACTCTGAGTGATGGGAGTTAGCCATTAGGAGAATACGTCACGTCACATGTGATTAGGATTGAATAATCTCAGAGTGCTGGATTTGGCCCTATTGCGCATCTCTCGTTTGAGTCTAACCGTTGTAGGGACGAGTCTTTTACTCGAAGGATTATCTGAGCCTCGTCACATGTGATGGTATTCAGGTGATGAATAATTGGCATTACATGGAGGCCTTCAGCAGTTGAGGACTGGTTTGGGTAGAGTTAGAGATTTCTCTAGGGCAAGCCTAGGATGAGAGTAGCAGAGATCAGTAGCGGTAGAAGGGACTTGGTTGAGTTAAGGTAACTCTTGAGGAAAGTACGGATAGATGTGGAAGGTAGTATGGGCCCGTACTACTGAAAGCAGAGGATTTGTACTCGATTCAAGAGGGGCCAAGACGAAACCAGGGAAATTGTAGAGTATGTGTGAGACCCCTCAGCAACGATGAGTATTCTGATAGTTATTGTGATATGTTTTCAGCATGGTGACATTGCACGAGATACCAGTTGGCAGTTCAGGTGCTGGGGAGGGATCTGGCTCTGGCTCTGGAGCCGGGCAGCTTGATGGTCGGATGAGAGAGTTTATTTAAGCAGAAATTATGTGCAACATCATTGATCAGACTCATGTGATCTTCGGTTCGATCAAGGAGGCCGTTGTGGAGCTTTTGGATAGCCGCCTCGGGGCCTTTCAGGCCGAGATTGTAGCAGAGCAGGTGGGGACTCATCTGGAGCCCGAAGCTTGTGGACCTCTGGGATCCTTCTGGAAGGAGGATCCTACCCCTAGCTTTTGTAGCTTGGGGTCAAAAGTGAATGGTGCACCATGTTTTCAGGGGAGTCAATTACAGGATTGGATTGCTGTAGAGGTTTCGCGGGCCCTCCGCGAAGAGTTACCAGACACCATTGGGCGAGTCACCGATAGAGTGGTTGCCGGGATTGATAGGCGGACCTCAGCTATCCAGGCGATGGGTGAAATGGTCACTGTGACCCGGGAGCAGGAGATTGGTTCAGATAGTCAGCTAAGGAAGAGGAAGCTGTCTTTCGATCTAGTTCGACAAGATGGGCAGGTGGACACTGCCGTCGTTGGTGTCAAGGACCCGTAGGGTCGAGGTGGTTGCACGAGGAAGGAGGGAGCACAGGATGACGTGCGTAGCAAGTCTAAGTGCGGCAGATGCGGATGGAAGGGTCATAGACGCCAAGAATGCACAATAGAAGTAGAGTTATGCCATCGTTGCCATCAGCCTGGTCATGTCAGGGCAAATTGCCCCGCTCAGCGGATGGGGCAGCCTTAGTATCATCGCAGGCCTCGAAAGGAAGGAGGATTCGGGGGTTCTTTAGAGCAGGTTGCGGGTATGAATCTTCCTCTCTCTATCAGCTTATGTTATGATTTTATTGTTATGGTTCTGCATTAGTAAGGATAATGATATTTCGGAATTTTGTGGCCTGCTTGTGATGGAGTTATATGCCAATTGCATACCGATAATTATTAGCGGATAGCGAAAGATCATACCCCAAATTGCGGGATTGGGAGAGTACAACGTCATCTTGGTTTATTCCAAGACTGAGGAGCAGCACGAGAAGCACCTGAGGGAGGTGCTAGAGACTTTGAGGAAGGAGAGACTTTTTGCAGGGTACTCCAAATGTGAGTTCTGGTTGCGCGAGGTGCAATTTCTTGGGCACCTTGTCAATCAGAAGGGTATTCTAGTCGTTCCGGCCAAGATGGAGGCCGTGATGCGGTGGGAGATTCCGAGGTCTCCAATTGAGATTCGGAGTTTCCTGGGTCTAGCGGGTTATTACCAGAGATTTATTCGGGTTCTTGAAAGTGGTGTGATCTTTTGGACTGACTAGTATTGAAACACTAGCAATGGTAAACGTGGTTTTCAGCAGATTGGGCATAGAATGGTAAGAAGGATCGAGAATCCTTCCAGTATTGTGTGCCGTAAGGCGTTAGTTAAATCAAAGTGGGGGAGAATCATCAAAGGATTCAGAAGTAGGAGCAGTTTTGAGACTAGGATAAGTTTTGCATCCTTGTCTGAAAGGAAGACAGCCTATGTGGTTGTATGGTTCGAGGAGAATGGGAGATGGAAGTTCGGAAAAACTTGCCAAGGATGAGATCGAGTTCTTGGAATGTTTGTTAGCAAGCCTTAGGGAATCAAGTTGGGGATTCTAGTCAGGACATGAGTTCAGTTGAGTGCGAGTCAAGCGCGTGTCGATCCAGTATTAGAGTGTTGTAAGTCTGCGGGTGTAGCCGTAGCATTCACTAGCAGCCAGACAGTATTAGAGTGTTGTAAGTCTGCGGGTGTAGCCGTAGCATTCACTAGCAGCCAGACAATATTAGAGTGTTGTAAGTCTGCGGGTGGAGCCGTAGCATTCACTAGCAGCCAGACAGTATTAGAGTGTTGTAAGTCTACGGGTGTAGCCGTAGCATTCACTAGCAGCCAGACAGTATTAGAGTGTTGTAAGTCTGCGGGTGTAGCCGTAGCATTCACTAGAAGCCATACAGTATTAGAGTGTTGTAAGTCTGCGGGTGTAGCCGTAGCATTCACTAGCAGCCAGACAGTATTAGAGTGTTGTAAGTCTGCGGGTGTAGCCGTAGCATTCACTAGCAGCCAGATAGTGTTAGAGTTCTGTAAGTCTGCGGGTGTAGCCGTAGCATTCACTAGGTTGGTAGATAGCGTGAGTACGTTGTTAAGACGCGGAAGGAACAGTAGTACCCACCAGTTCGGGTGTAGCAGTGAGGATATGGAAATCCACGGATTGGATTTCGGAATTACCTAGACGGATTAGACCTGGTTAAGCCAGTGATAAGACTATAGAAGCGCCACTACAGCTATGAGAGCAAGGAAGCAGGGGTATGCTTAAGGTCATTCATGACATGAGGCTACCAATGGCCATGTAGCAATCACTTTTAGCCTTGGGTTTGGTGACGTCAGGATTCATCGTATAGACTTGATCAGTTAGATCAGAAAGTTATTAGAGCCTCAGGGGCATGGTAACTAGTAGTAACTAGTTCTAGAGAAGGAATTCGTTCAGAAGACGTGTGAGGCGACTAAGTGGGAGTCCTTTGGCTCCGCAGCCGGGCCGGAACCCGATATTTCGGATGACTGACGAATGAATTGAGACCAGGAGGGTCTCGATAGATTTTGGAAAGCAGCCATGTAGCAGTTCAGTGTTTCAGGCAGTTCAGTGTTTCAGACAATTTTGGGTCTCCAGCAGTAATGGTATTTTGGGATTTTATGTGCGGTTAGAGTCACAGATAGCTTGGGTTATGCTAAGTCACTTACAACACGATTATCTGAGTTATAGTCAAGTATAAGTGAATCGCAGGGATAAGTGGATCTGTGAGTTCTGTTGCTCTAGTGGGAACCTGGAGTAGTTAGCATGTAAGGAATGGTAAGGAATGAACTCGAGGATGAAATCTAATTTAAATGGCTGGAGTAATGGATAGCGTGAAAGGTATGTCCTTCGCAGTGGCAGGGGAGGTGGTTAGTTATGGGGAGTTGCCTTGGGAAAGCCAGAAAACGCACAAGGAAAAGGGGGGGGGTGAGCCCCTAGGATGTTCAGCATAAGTACTCGGGAAGTACCAGATGGATGGTCAGTTGGGTAAGATGTGTTCTCAGGATTGTTGGAGATTAGAGTGCACTCAAGGTGATAGGCTACAAGAACTAGTTTTAGCCGGAATGACCGGGCAGAAGGCCATTGAAGGCGGTTCCCCGAGGGTTGGACCGAGCAGATAAAGTGTGCATCGTACAGGAAGGTTGTGAGCAGATTGGAGGGCGGTTGGCCATGGCGGACTTCGAGGACGAAGTCTAGTTTAAGTGGGGGAGAGTTGTAACACCCATAATCAGAAAGACCAAGAAAGGAAAGAAAAGCCCTAAGTCGAAAGAGTCAACTCGTCGAGCCCAAGGAAGAACTCGACGAGTCGGAGCGAGCTCTGTGTGGAAGATTAAGTGACCGACTCGACGAGTCGGCTAGTGGACTCGACGAGTCTGGTCTGGGTCGGGAAACCGTAATTCCGGGACTTAGTACCCTATTTAAGCATCTCATTCTCTTCCCTAGGGTTCATTTGCGGCCCCTATAGTCCAGAACTCAAAACCGTAGCCCTCCATTGGTGAGCTTGAGTGATTCCTTCTTGATTTTGAGTGTTTTGGTGTATTCTTGGAAGTGTAGAAGAGAAGGAAAGAGAGAAGGTGCAAAGGATAAGAAGGAGATCCAGAAGCTAGCTTCCATTTGCTACTTCATCTGGTAATAAAGCCTCTACCTTGTTCATTTTCCTAGTAAATCTTCATATATGCTTGTTTTGCCACTTTTGGGATATTTCAAGGTCCAAACTCGAGATTGGAGCTCCCTTAGGGTAGTGAGCTATAGATCTGGACATCATTGAGCCCCAGGAGCTCAAAGTAGCTACCTTTATGCAAAGCAAGGCCTTGTTCCAAACCCTAGGTTCCCATTTCTAGCTTATTTTGGTGTTTTAGCTTCATACCTCTATGCATGTACATAAAGTTAGCAACTTTACGTGTTATATCGGCCCTAGAAGCTCAGATCTATGAATTGGATGCACTGGAATCGATTAGAATCAACTGTTTAGTGAGGGCATGCATAGGACTCGACGAGTTGTTCTTGGACTCGGCGAGTCGGAGCGCAAACTCCCGATTTCTCCGATTTTAGAGTTGTGAGCTGAATCAGCGAGTAGAAGAGGACTCAGTGAGTTAGAACAAGGATCTGGAAGTAGAGGGACTCGGCGAGTCTACGTCCCGACTCGGCGAGTTGAGTCGCGAGTTAGAGAAGTGTGAGTCCGGGAACTTGGCGAGTTCATAGTAGGACTCGGCGAGTAGAGTCAACCAGGAAGTTGACTTTGATCAGGAAGTTGACTTTGACCAGGGGTAAAATAGTCATTTTACCCTGAAAACGGTTATCAGTATCTGATTTAGTGTTTATGGGATTGTAGCCGGGGAGTTCCGGAACAGCAGTCAGCCAGTTTCAGATTTAGCATCTCATCAGCCAGCGTTACGAGGTGAGTTTCCTTCCAGTAGGAACGGGTCTACGGCCACAATGCCGGCCCGTTTAAGTTAGCAGTAGTTCCGGATTTCGGCCCGATGCAGTAGTTCAGTGTGCTTGATGTCTTTGTGATTCAAGCATGTCTTCGTGTTATGTGTTCCGGACTTCGGTCTGATGCAGTATGCAGTATATGTGTTTATGCTAGCAGTAGTTTCAGGTACTTGCGCTAGTAAGGGGAAGAGCTCGGGATGATGGTATGACACACACCACAACTTCAGTTTATCATGGGAGTTTTATTCGGATATTTTGATATGTTTTGACATCAGTTGATTTGATAAATTTATTATGACATTTTGAGACGCATGATCCATGGATTTATCTTTTAATATTTGATATTATGGTTTAGTAAAGTTTTCAAACGAAAATTTTTGGGTTGTATTTTTGGGATGTTACAATTTAAATAAATTCAACTATGAAAAATATGATCTAACGATTCATATCAATGGTCATGACAATAAATCAAGCATAACATGAATAACTATAATTCTCCAACACAATTAAAATTACCTAACCCTAAGATTGGATAAATCTCTAGTCCTAAAAATTTAATGATCATAAACAAGTTAAAAATCAAGCTAATGTAACTAGATTGATCATCTAAACTACACATAACTCACATGTAGGTAATAAAAATCATAACTTTAACATGAAAGATAAATAATCAATCAATCACAAGTTAAAATCTAACTCACATAATCCTAATAACGAAATCGAAACGTACCAACTAGGGTTCATCTACATCTAGTGAAAGTAAAAAAGGTTTTAGCATTGCATCATAACTTGAAAATAGAATCTAACGAATTCGAAATTGAAATACATGATATAAAACAAGTTGAAATGAATAAATTAATGAATTTTCGTCGTGATCTTCAAATAGACACTTGAAAGGTGTTCTTCAGCTCTCGAAAACGTCTAAAAGCGACTAATAACTTGCTCCCCAACTTGGTGCGAGATGGCATCCGAATTAGGGTTGCAAAGCCTGTGTATTTATAAAATCACGTCACCATGACATGGTAAAGGTCTCACCACATCGTGGTGTCGAGTTTACTTGTTGCAAACAAATACGTAGACCACCTCGGGAGTTTTTCACAAAGTATGAGAATTTTCTTAAGGGTTGCGGCACACCTCATAAAGGAAGTGGTGCGTCTTCGGGCTTTTCATCCGGTTTTTGTTCGTTTTTCATCTGCTTCAGCTCCGTTCTCCTCCTTTTGCATCCCAGCTCTCATTTTAACTATAAATAAACATTTCAAATCCTAGTAAGCATCATATATCTTAAAATATAACATTTTAGATTAATTTATTAAGAAAAATTCCTAAAATATATAGTTAAATAAGGTCATATCAAAATACCCCACACTTATCTTTTGCTTGTCCTCAAGCAAACTAGATTGTTATTCTACCATATCAAAACCTTGCTCACCAATATCACATACAATAACCCAATTTGAATTTGTTAATTATTTCTCGCCTCAATGCATATATTTGTGTCTAAAATCCTAATTACTTCCCAAATACTAAATACTCACAATCATCATAAACGTTCTCCACTTATTTTGAACAACATTCATTTCTGCATCCCTCCAAATACACCCTCAGAATATTTTCTTAACCTGTAGGTA
Organism: Lactuca virosa; assembly: GCF_052849685.1. Taxonomy (NCBI): domain Eukaryota; kingdom Viridiplantae; phylum Streptophyta; class Magnoliopsida; order Asterales; family Asteraceae; genus Lactuca; species Lactuca virosa. The sequence goes on from NC_136429.1 coordinate 108,473,562, forward strand.
TTTTTGAAAAATTCTCATGCATACATATGATAAAAATAACCTAGAAAGAAAAATTACAACTAGATTCATAAGCCTTTGGCTTTTGGCATTTTTGCATGGTTGAAATAGACCGTTGGCTGAAATAGGTCGGGAGTGATGTAAGACTACGATTTGTCCCGTAGCATTCACTTAGGTTGAAACAGACCTGCTATTTTTCATTTGTTGTTTTATGAGTAGTATCTTGCGTAGACTTAATGGTTGTTAGAGCCGTGTTGATGTATAAGCTAGGTTATCCTTTGCCCGTTGAGCTTTTGATTGGAGTTCGTTGTGTATCCGTGTGTATGAGCGTCAGTTTCAGCAGTTAGTTGTGGAATTCATTCTCTAGTCCATCCATAAGATGAAGCAAGGTTGGTAAGAATCTCGATCATATCGGACGTACGAATTTCCCGGTCGGCAAGGTTGACTTATATGATGGGTTTGTTCACCAGGTTGTCGAGCACAAACTTAGAGCCTTCGAGTTAAGGGTAAGATTTAGTTTCTCTCAAGGTTGTTTAGATGCAATATCCGGGTTGTTATTTCATCTTTGAATCAGATATGCGAGTTTTGGTTTGCATGGTTAAGGTTCAGGTGGTTGGGTCTGTTTGGAAGTCAGGCATGGTTTCAGAGTCTTTAGATTATTGATAAGGAAGTTAGTTCTTCTTGATGTGGTTTAGTTGTGAGGCGTTATTGTTGCCTCTTCGTTGGGTCACGTGTTTCTCTCTAAGGATTGAATTGGTTTTTAGAACTAAAAGGAAGTGTCTGTTCTAAGCATTGTCCTAATGCTCCTACGGTCATAAATTCGACCTTTGGGAATTCTGCTCGGGTTTGGGCTATTCTAGTGGTTTTGGAAATCCTTATGATTGTGGTGACAGTTTCGAACATTCAGGGTGGTGTCGATTGAAAAACCCACAAGGGGTTCGGAGGGTGTTTTAAGAGTAATTTGTAAGGACAGATTTCGAGGAAGAAATCTAATTTAAGTGAGGAAGAGTTGTAACATCCGTTTTTAGAATGGTTTAGCTAAAGATTTAACAAGATCACAGATGGGTTTTTTTAGAGAAAAATCCTATGCCACTACGTGGTGCATGGATGAGCACGACGTGTCATATATTTTATGGAACGTGCATTTTGGGTGAGCACCACGACGTGGCAAGAAGGTTGCCACGACATGGCGAGTGTTGAAGCCCAAGACCATGATTATTCGGGTTTCACCCATATTTAAAGGCCTTAAGTCCAAGGTTAGCTCATTTCCCTCAGCCTCCATCCTCCTATTTCGAAACCCTAGCCCCATTTGAGTGTTCTTGATGAATTTTTGGAGTTCTTGAAGTTTGAAGCCTTGGTTTGCACTTTGGAAATAAGAAGCAGAAGGTGTGCTTGCTAGTTGGAAGGGTGTATCTACTTAAGATCTTGCATCTCATGCATCTTTTGGAGCTTGGGAAGGTAGAAATCTTCCACCTTTATCATCTTTTCTCTTATTTCATGCCATGAAGTCCCGTGAAGGAGTATTCTTGGATTTTTGGTAAACTACAGAACCTTAGGCTTGTTTGATGAGAAAAGCACGACGAGACTGTAAACACACATTAATGGTACTCATATTTGCGGTTTTTCAAACTTAACTCTGAAGATGTATAGTTTTCATTCAATAAAATTTTATTCAATGATTATTTTGGAAACAAAGGTTGCAATGGTTAGTCTGTTTTAAAATGAGATATATCTTTGTAATTTTTGGGATGTTACATTTCAATAACTCATTTTTTCTCTCAACTAAAATCCTAAAAGAAAAAGATATGTTTAAGCTTGAAAATTTAACCACAACCTTTATTTGTTAAAGATATTAGTCTAAAGTGCAATGACTACAATTTTCCTGAATATATTTCAGTACACGATGCAAAACTTTTTATGTCCCTCAAACTACACAAGTTCGCGTTTTTGTTTCATGATTTCACTAGAACTAGAAAGCCATAAATATACTATAACATATTAGTTAAACAAAATCTTTAAATTCACATCAAATTATCCCACACAACACCAGAAAACATAGTTCTAACACATGAAAAAGTTTTAAATTTACTATATTTTTATGAATTAGACCATTTTTCAAGCCTATATATTTCATTTTTTTTCAATCTAGCATGCTATTTTCCTTGTATTCGATCCCCTGCGCCACACTTAAATTATACAATACTCTCATTGTATATAATAATAATTAAACCATATAAAGTAAAAGAGGGAGAAAATGAACGAACACGCCTTGGGTATGTAGTTGCAAGATTAGATGATTGTCGTGGGTTGCTTGTCCATGCTAAGCTTGAATTTGTCTGCCGGAACACTTTTCGAAATCTGATCCTTGCTGAAATTAGTGGAAACTTGGAAAAGAAGTAGGCGGGCATCTAATCTTCAAAGCTCGAAAATAGTACTTTGTATAGGGCGTTTCCACGTCATGGCAAGTTGTTGGCCACAACGTGGTTTATGTAAAGTTTGGAACTCAAATCGCGATAAAATATTCGTCACAACAGGCAGTGAAAATTGGCGCGTCACGGTCTTCATGTTGGGAAACTAAGTCATGATGTAATAGTAAAACACGTCGCGGGTTAGCTAGGCTCACATCGCATCTATGTGAAAAATCTGAATTCTTCATCGCTAAATGAATCGACCAGTCTAGATGTAACGTCCCAAAAATACCGAGTAAAATTTTCAATTTTAAATAAATCAAACCATTCATTCATTAACTCAAAGATAACCAAAATAATAGTATTCTCAAAACATTAGAGTTATTCGTAAACATTCAGTGTGTAATAAATCTCCAGGGGATGCAGTGAGATCAAGACGGGCCCTTCCTTTTGAAACTAGTAGTACCCGTAAACATTTTAAACATAAACCGTAAGCACAAAGCTTAGTGAGTTCCACAAAATACCATATACCATACATACACATCATACATACATATTAGACTAAAGCTGTAACGGATCTATTTCACCACTGAGTCCCTTCATACTCTCTAAGTCCCTTCTGACTCCTTGTGTCCCTTCCGACTTGTTGAGTCCCTTCCGAATCTCTGAGTCCCTTCCAACTTACTGAGTCCCTTCTGAATCCTTCAGTATCTTTCAACCGGTACTTTCACACCCCGACCGAGGCGATAGAACATGTCAGGTTGTGCAAGTTATTTCATGGATCACAAGTAAACTGAATATATAGCACAAGTAGAACAATAAATAACACAACATTTGTATTCCATTTTGATGTTTGAATACAAGGTTCTTACAAATAATAGTATAGTACATAAATTGCCTTAAACAGATAGGAAGACATAACAAAAACTAGTAAACTAGATAACCTGAAATTCATGACTAATCCATCGTCTAAATTGCTTGATTACTAATTCCTTGAGAATACATGTAGTTTTGAGGGTCAACACAAGGTTCGTGAGAGTTACAGGTTTTCTGCTAACAACAGAGATACTTTTAAAAAGTCTAAAAAATATTTTCTTTGTGAGTAAAACCATACTTAAAACCGTGTTTGTAATGAGTTTTTAAATAACCATTGAAAACCAAAAGATGTCTTTGTATAAGTAAATCCATACTTAAAACTATGTTTGTAATGTGTCCTTAAATAACCATTGAAAACCAAAAGATGTCTTTGCATAAGTAAATGCATACTTAAAATTGTTTTGAGAGAAACCAAATCCATGGTTTTGTAGTGAGAGAGAGAGAGAGAGAGATTCTAGTTAATGTTTATAGTGAGTCTTATAACCGAGCTATGTGACTGAATGTACCCCCTACAACGCTTCATTGTACGTCATAGTAACTTATCACCCGCTTCGATTGATCGGTCGAAGTTGTAGCTAGAAACCGCAGGTGGGGATGTCAACACCATATAGATCTATACATGCGTATCTCGCTCCGAAGATTAACAATTATAGTAGTGTGGGTATGCTAAGTGCTTAGACTTAGCTAATGAATATAGTCTCACTAAAAAGCCCTTAATTAAGGTATGTGAATAACTCTCAGCCCTAACTTATAAGTGGATAAGTTACTAGGCATAATGAATTGTATAGAGTTTATAAAAGCCAAGTATATCGGGTATGTATGTATAGTGTAAGGTACAAGCTTTTATAAAGAGGTACGTCTCAAAGTAGTGATCATAAGTACATGTATAAGTTTTAAGTCATTATCTTTATAACTTATATACATATGCATTTAAACATATATATAAACATGCATGAAATACGTTTGATCTTTGAAATACTACCAAGGTTTTGTCACATATCATTGATATATATATATATATATATATATATATATATATATATATATATATATATATATATATATATATATATATATTTGAAAGACAAAACAAAAAAATTAATCTTGAATGTCGATTTTGTCCCTATTTTAGAAAAAAAAATCTAGCTCGGGAGTCAGAATTAGGATCCGTAAACTCTAATGGTTTAGAAATTGAGTCTACTTTGTCCATAATTTTTTCCCTAACCTGATATGAACCCTAACTTAGGTGAAAATGACCTTTTTATAGACTGGTCCTAAAAAGGACTACAATGATATGTAGTTTTCCAAAAATCATAATAAATTGTATAAAGATCGCATGAACGTGTGCGAGTAGTCCCTAAAAAGGTATTGGTCTGAAATAGTTGCATACAAAACAATTTTGCAAACCATAGGGTTTAATATGGGAAAAACAGGTCTTGAATGAACCATAAATTTTTCACATAAAATTACAGCATTTTGAAGTATGTTTTTCAAGAGTGTTTTTGCATAAAAGAAATATGTGAGCACATGTATCCCCCCCCCCCACAATATATATATATATATATATATATATATATATATATATATATATATATATATATATATATATATAAACTATAAAAAGGGGCCGTAAGCACTCACCTTAATGTGTGATTTTCGGTTTTGACTCGAGAATGTGATTTGATTTCCGGGAAGCACCACGAAATAACACCAACTAGCAACAACTTTTAACCAGGTTTGGACTCGAAGTAATATACGAAACAAAAATAAAAATTTCGAGACTTGGACTTGGAAACCACAGAAAAATGGAAGCAAGAGGTGGCACAAAAGGTGGTGGTGGCTGTCGACGAAACAGGGGCAGAGTAGTGGTGGTTCTTTGCGGTAGAAGGCACCTCCGGTGGGGGGTTTTCTTGGCCGAGAAAGAGAGGAATAATGGAGAGGGAGTAATGAGAGACTTTTTATGGTGAATTTTTGAGGAAATGGGGAGGCCATGGTCTCTATTTATAGCCTAAGAAAGTCTCATGCAAGGTCATGCAAGCCATACTTCAAAGGTTAGTCAAATACACCAAAGAATGCCCCGTGCTTGTACTTTTTGAACAAGTGTGCATACAAATGTGTAAGGTGGTGGGCGATGGTGGGAAAAAACATG